>NC_057410.1:19555599-20155599 GCF_019320065.1 Cervus canadensis | reverse complement strand
ATATATATATCACCTGTATATATATCTACTATATATATATACATACATATATATACATACTATATACATACACATACATATACATACATATACACACACAGACATATATCTTCATTGTGTATATATACATCTCCTATTAGTTTTGTTTCTCTGGTGAGTCTTGACTAATACAGGCTTGGAGGAAAAGATACTATTAAGTGATCCAATACATAAGGTCATTATTGAACAAAATAAGCATAAGTCCCTGTCCTCAAGGAGATTAGAACCAGGAAATAGAAATATACTCAAATTGATTCGCTGCAGGACAGAACAAAATGTGAGCTGAGGCCCTTGCAAGTCTATCATCGCTTATCTAAAATTTATTGGGGCCAGATATATTGTAGAATTTAGAATTCTTCAGATTCTAGCAGGGAAATGTGGTAGACATACAATCTATCAGGTATCACTTCCACAATAAAACATATTGTGTTTCTGTAACAAAACACATGAGTCTTCACAACTGTTGGTGTAAATAAAGGGCACAAAGAGTCTCATGTCAGTTCAGATGTGGTTTTACCAAAAAATGAAGGCAATGTAGGTTTTGCCATGAAGTGAGTTATAAAATCTTTTTTTCTTTTTTAGCTTTCAAAGCTTTTGAGATTTTGGAATTGTGGATAAAGAGTTATAAACCTCAGGAGTGTGTAACTGAAACAAGTATTCCTCATCCATTTCTTACTCAATTTATTCCTTTCATTTCTCCACAGATTTATGTAGACAAATGGGCTCTCCTCCTGGCAGAAGCCAACAACAGGCGTCAGAATCACCTAAGTAGTGTTCCTGTCACAGGCTTGCTGAGTCTCACCCCAGGGCACTCAGATTCTATTTGTCTGAAGTAGAATCCAGGACTGAGTATCTTTTCCAAAGTCTACAAATGATTTTCTATACACCCGTGTTATGAGAGCCGTGATTTCAAATATTTTTGAAGACAATATTTTTGCTCTTTTGTTGTTCAGTCACGAAATTGTGTCTGACTCTGCAACCTCGTGGACTGCAGCACTTCCCTGCACCCCAGGCTTCCCTGTCCTTCACTATCTCCTGGAGTTTGCTCAAACTCACATCCATTGATTGAGTTGGTGATGCCATCCAACCATCTCATCCTCTGTCTCCACCTTCTCCTCCTGCCCTCAATGTGTCCTAGCATCAGGGTCTTTTCCAATGAGTTGGCTCTTCACATCAGGTGGCCAAAGTATTGGAGCATCAACATCATCCCTTCCAATCAATATTCAAGGCTGATTTCACTAGGATTGACTGGCTTGTGCTCACTGCTGTCTAAAGGACTCTCAAGAGTCTTCTCCAGGACCACAATTTGAAAGCAACAATTCTTCAGCACTCAGCTTCTTTATGGTCCAGTTCTCACATTCATACGTGACTATTGCAAAAACCATTGCTTTGACTATACAAACCTTTGCCACCAAAGTGATGTCTTTCTATCTGACTTAATTAGGGCTTCCCAGGTGGTGCTAGTTGTAAAGAATTTGCCTGCCAATGCAGGAGATATAAGAGAAACAGTTAGATCCCTGGATTGGAAAGATCTCCTGGAGTATGGAATGGCAACCCACTCCAGTATTCTTGCCTGGAAAATTCCATGGACAGAGAAGCCTGACAGATTATAGTCCATGAGGTCATGACTGAGCATACTTGTTTAATAACTTAAGAAAATCAACAAAAAAGAATGCTTCACATTAAGTTAACCACTCCCCAAATCCAAAATTGAAAATCAAAACTTAAGCATTTTGGACACTAGATTTTAGAAGTATTAGAACATCATGAAAGTGGGTTGTTCATTTCATTAAATTCTGTATTTTGAGTGGCCATCTTATCTATTATCTATTATTACTTTCCCTAGCTGGACACTTCTATAGCTGACACTGTGTACACAGCTGATGTGGACTAATGCTTGGTCTACAGCTGGTCCTGTCTGTCTTCTCTGTTCCTTTAATTGAGCAATTTAATCAGCTCTTGGCATAATTCTATGAAGCTCTGTCAAAAAGTCATGCTATGTATATTATCTATAGTGAAACAGATCACCAGCCCAGGTGGGATGCATGAGGCAAGTGCTCGGGCCTGGTGCACTGGGAAGACCCGGAGGAATCGGGTGGAGAGGGAGGTGGGAGGGGGGATCGGGATGGGGAATACATGTAACTCCATGGCTGATTCATGTCAATGTATGACAAAACCCACTGCAATATTATGAAGTAATTAGCCTCCAACCAATAAAAATAACTGAAAAAAAAAAAGTCATGCTAGGTTGCTTTTCATTTTAGAACAGGTAACCCCAGAATTTCACACATTTTCAGCCATCTTATCTAGTATGTCACTTTTTTCTTTCAGAAGAAATTATTTAAACTCTGGATTTTTATTCATAAAAACTAATTTTTCTAAAGTCACTTCTATATCATCTTATAGTGATACAGAGAAGTTAATTTTGATAGTATTTCTAAGTTCTTTCCTTGTGTTGAAGAATAGCAGCATATTACTGCTTTTCTTTGCCTATCTAAGGTTTCTGGACCTTTTTCCCTTTCCCTTTTACAAACGAGATATTTAAGCATTGCAGATTATTGAGATTTCTTTTGTTGTTCTGAGGAGTAACAAGATGATATTTTAATTTTTATTTCAGGTATAGCATGTTGTCATATCCCTTTGTATGTTACAAACAACTTAACAAAATTCATACTCATGATAACATGAGCCTAAGGTAAATACCTTTATGTCCAAGAGTATACTGTTCTATAGAAGAAAATCTAACATTCTTTTAGCATCTCTAGCTTATCAAAACCATTCTCACAAACCTTTACGTATTTTTCACAGTGATAGCAAATCTTTTCATTCAATACAGAGGAAAACCATTTTCTGTAGCAGCACTTGACTGAAAGGAAGATTCCAGCAAGTAGCTATTTGAAATAAGTACTGAGAATGTAAAATAAATCCATTCCTAATTATGGCAATGAATTGGACATGGGAATCGCTCACTCATTTATTCAATAAACATGAATTAAGAATTATCAATGTGTTAATACACTGTTCTAGATTCTTGGGCTACATCAATGAAACAAACAAAAATTATGGTATTAACATTCTGTTGGTGTTTAGTTGCTAAGTCCTGTTTGACTCTTTTGTGACCCCATGGACTGTAGCCCTGAGGTTCCTCTGTCCTAGGAATTTTCCTAGTGAGAGAAACATTTAAACAATAAACATGAAAAAGTTACATATTATAAACTGACAAGCGACATGGAAAAAAGAAAAACAGAAGCATGTAAGACAGATGGGTGGGCCAGGGGCAAGTAGCAGCCCAAGATGGGGATGATTGCAACTGTACTTGGGGGAAAAGGACAGGCTTCATTGAGACGGTGGCATTTGAGCAAAATGGACAGAAGGTGCACGATGCTTAACACAGAGCAACAGGAGCAAGGAGGCTCATCAGTAAGGTCTGCTGGTCTCCTTAGTTAGAAACGCCACAAGTAGGGCTGAATTGCTCTAGAAACCATGATAACACCCATAACTCTCAGATTCTCTTTACTGAGTTAAGGGGCCCTTGAATGAGTTAAGCATTAAGATGCAGTAAGATGGAAAACCAGTATCAGAAAAACAAGAAGTTAAACTGAATCAGGATTAGCAGCAAACAGTCAGCAGAAAAGCAAAGTCAAAGTCGTTTATTAGATGCTCAAATGGAAGATAACTAAAGTTACTGCAAGAGAAAACAGAACCACGGGCCTAAAAGAGGAGCCCAAATAGGAAGAAATAAAATTACATATGGAGATGTAAGTAGTTCACATTGCCCCAGCAATTTAACGTGATCTTCAAGGCCTGAGTGTAAGCCTTCCTGACTCATGAGGTGTCTCATAATTATTTTACTGTACAATACACCTTTCAAACTTGTCCTGGAAGAGGTATTGTGTACAAGTTCTTTCCCCAAACACTAGGTTAGATTTTTTTTACTTCATTTCTTAAGCAATTCTCAGATCCACCTAAAAAAAGGATTTAATGTTATCGGCTGCCTCTTGAAATAGAAAGTTAGCATATTGATTCTTCCTTAGACCTCATGGACAGACAGATCAATGCTAAGTAAATCATTGGTTAGAGCTCCAGAATGAGTCAGTGAGGATCTCACAAAGCATCTCTGTGTTCAATACATTCATATTTATACCCTTACATGAAGCAGCCTTCTCAAAAACCATATACTAATGGTCCACTGTGGTTTCTAAGGGCAGCAGATAACTGATTTTCAAACACTGGGACATAGTGCTTTGCCTGAGAAGCTGCCTACTTTTTTATTTGGTTTAATTCTATTTATGACCCAAGATCCAGCACAAATACAATATGCCCATGTCCCCCATTAGACTATGAGTGCCTCTAGGTTACAGATCCCAGTGTATTCAACCTGAACCCCCTCACACTTTCCTTGGCACATAGTATTATTTTGAAAAACATTTCTGGGTCTGTTTCTGCTTTGTAAATAAGTTCATTTGTATCATTTATTTTCAGATCCCACATATAAGTGTTATCATATGATATTTCTCTTCCTCTGCCTGACTTACTTCACACAGTATGACAATTTCTAGGTCCACACATATTACTGCAAATGGCATTATCTCTTTCTTTCCAATGGGTGAGTAATAGTCCATTGTATATCTGTACCACATTTTCCATATTCATTCCTCTGTTGATGGACATCTAGATTGTTTCCAGATCTTGGCTATTGTAAACAGAGCTGCAATGAACATTAGGGTGCATGCATCCTTTCAGACCATGTGTTTCTCCAGATATATGCCCAAGAGTAAGGTTGTGGTGTCATATGATAGCTCTATTTTTAGTGGTTTAAGGAACCTCCATACTGTTTTCCACAGTGGCTGTGCCAATTTACATTTTCACCACAGTGTAGGAGGGTTCTTTTTCACCACACCCTCTCCAGCATTCATTGTTGTGGATTTTTTTTTTTTTTTGATGATAGCCATTCTGACTGGTGTAAGGTGATATTTCAACTGTAGTTCTGACTTGCATTTCTCTAATAATTAGTGATGTTCAACATCATTTCACGTGCTTTTTGGCCAAGAATGATCTCATGGTTACCAGAGGAGAAGGGTGGGAGGAAGGGATAGTTAGGGAGTTCAGGATGGACAGGTACACACTACTGTATTTAAAGTGGATAACTAACAAAGACCTACTATATAGCACAGGGAACTCTGCTTAATGTCATGGGGCAGCATGGATGTGAGTGGGATTTGGAGGAATATGGATAAATGAATATGTATGCCTGAGCCCCTTTGCTCTCCACCTGAAACTATCACAATACTGTTAACTGGATATTCAGTTCAGTTCTGTTCAGTTTAATTGTTCAGTCGTGTCCGACTCTTAGCGACCCCAGTGATGGCAGTTCACCAGGCTTCCCTGTCAATCACAAGCTCCTGGGGATTGCTCAAACTCAAGGCCATCGAGTTGGTGATGCCATCCAACTGTCTTGTCCTCTGCTGTCCCCTTTTCTCATGTGTTCAATCTTTCCCAGCATCAAGGTCTATTCCAATGAGTCAGCTCTTCACATCAGGTAGCCAAAGTACTGGAACTTCAGCTTCATCATCAGTCCTTCCAGTGAATATTCAGGACTGATTTCATTTAGGATTGACTGGTTTGATCTTTTTGCAGCCTAAGGGACTCTCAAGAGTCTTCTCCAACACCACAGTTCAAAAGCATCAATTCTTCAGTGCTCGTTTTTTTATAGTCCAACTCTCACATCCATATGTGACTACTGGACAAATCATAGCTTTGACTAGATGGACTTTGGTCAGCAAAGTAATGTCTCTGCTTTTTAACATGCTGTCTAGGTTACTATAACTTTTCTTCCAAGGAGCAAGTGTCTTTTAATTTCATGGCTGCAGTCACCATCTGCAGTGATTTTGGAGACCAAGAAAATAGTCTCTCACTGTTTCCATTGTTTCCCATCTATTTGCCATGAATTGATGGGACTGGATGCCATGATCTTCGTTTTTGGAATGTTGAGTTTTAAGACAGCTTTTTCACTCTCCTCTTTCACTTTCATCAAGAGGCTTTTTAGTTCTTCTTCGCTTTCTTCCATAAGGGTGGTATCATATGCATATCTGAGGTTATTGATATTTCTCCCAGCACTTTTGATTCCAGCTTGTGCTTCATCCAGCCCAGCATTTCACATGATGTATATAAGTCTGCATATAAGTTAAGCAGGGTGACAATATACAGCCTTGTCATACTCATTTCCCAATTTGGAATCAGTCCATTGTTCCATGTCCAGTTCTAACTGTTGCTTCTTGACCTGCATACAGACTTCTCAGGAGGCAGGTGAGGTGGTCTGGTATTCCCATCTCTTTAAGACTTTTCCACAGTTTGTTGTGATCCACACAACAATTGGTGTAGTCAATAAAGCAGAAGTAGATGTTTTTCTAGAACTCTTGCTTTTTCGGTGATCCGACAGATGTTGCATATGTCAACTCTGATTCCTCTGCCTTTCCTAAATCCAGATTGAACATCTGGAAGTTCTCAGATGTTTTGTTGTATTGTTTAAGCCTAGTTTAGAGAATATTGAGCATTATTTTGTGAGCGTGTGAGATGAGTGCAATTGTGCGGTAGTTTGAACATTCTTTGGCATTGTCTTTCTTTAGGATTGGGATGAAAACTGACCTTTTCCAGTCCTGTGGCCACTGTGGAGTTTTCCAAATTTGCTGACATACTGAGTGCAGCACTTTCACAGCATCATCTTTTAGGATTTGAAACAGCTCAGCTGGAATTCCATCACCTCTACTAGCTTTGTTCGTAGTGATGCTTCCTAAGGCCCACTTGACTTCACATTCCAGGTTGTCTGGCTCTAGGTGAGTGATCGCACCATTGTGGTTATCCGGGTCATGATGATCTTTTTTGTACAGTTCTTCTGTGTATTCTTGCCATCCCTTCTTAATACCTTCTGCTTCTGTTAGGTCCATACCATTTCTGTCCTTTATTGAGCCCATCCTTGCATGAAATGTTCCCTTGGTATCTCTAATGTTCTTGAAGTGATCTCTAGCTTTTTTCCTTTCTATTGTTTTCCTCTATTTCTTTGCACTGATTACCAAGGAAGGCTTTCCTATCTCTCCTTGCTATCCTTTGGAACTCTGCATTCAGATGGGTATATCTTTCCTTTTCTCCTTTGCTTTTCACTTCTCTTTTCACAGCTATTTGTAAGGTCTCCTCAGACAACCATTTTGCTTTTTTGCATTTCTTTTTCTTGGGGATGCTTTTGATCACTGCCTCCTGTGTAATGTCACTAACTTCCGTTCATAGTTCTTCAGGCATTCTATCAGATCTACTCCTTTGAATCTTGTTGTCACTTCCACTGTATAATCATAAGGGATTTGATTTAGGTCATACCTGAATGTTCTAGTGGTTTTTCATACTTTCTTCAATTTAAGTCTGAATTTGGCAATAAGGAGTTCATGATTTGATCCACATTCAGCTCCCGGTCTTGTTTTTGCTGACTGTATAGAGCATCTCCATCTTCGGCTGCAAAGAATATAATCAATCTGAAATCCGGTGAAGTCCATGTGTAGGGTCATCACTTGTGTTGTTGGAAGAGGATATTTGCTATGACCAGTGTGTTCTCTTGGCAGATCTCTGTTAGCCTTTGCCCTGCTTCATTTTGTACTCCACAGCCAAATTTGCCTGTTACTCCAGGTATCTCTTGACTTCCTACTTTTGCATTCCAGTCTCCCATGATGAAAAGGACATTTTTTTTTTTTTGGTGTTAGTTCCAGAAGGTCCTATAGGTCATCACAGAACCATTCAGCTTCAGCTTTTTTCACATTACTGGTTGGGGCATAGACTTGGATTACTGTGATATTGAATGGTTTGCCTTGGAAACGAACAGAGATCATTCTGTCTTTTTTGAGACTACACCCAAATACTGCATTTTGGACTCTTCTGTTGACTATGAGGGCTACTCCATTTACTCCACTTCTTCTAAGGGATTCTTCCCCATAGTAGCATATATAAAGGTCATCTGAATTAAATTTGCCCATTTCAGTCCACTTTAGTTCCCTGATTCCTAAAATGTCAATGTTCACTCTTACCATCTCCTATTTGACCACTTCCAAGTTATCTTGATTCATGGACTGAAAAGTCCAGGTTCCTATGCAATATTGTTCTTTACAGCATCAGAATTTACTTCCATCACCAGTCACATCCACAATTGGGTGTTGTTTTCACTTTGGCTCCATCTCTTCATTCTTTCTAGAGTTATTTCTCCACTGATCTCCAGTAGCATACTGGGCATCTACTGACCTGAGGAGGTCATCTTTCAGTGTCATATCTTTTTGCCTTTTCATACTTTTCATAGGGTTCTCAAGGCAAGAGTACTGAAGTGGTTTATCATTCCCTTCTCCAGTGGCTATACTCTAATATAAAATATAAAGTAAAAAAAAAACATTACTGAGGACCAAACATTATAAATATATGGCCCTTGCCTTTCATTGATTTTGAAATATTTGATAAATGATTAAATGATAATATAAATATTAGGCTAACAACATTAGCTCTAAAGGGCATAATATGAGAAACTATATATAGCCAAAATTCCTTTTTTAGCATATAACACAAAATAATGTATTTTTGAAAAATAGAAAAAGATGAGAATTTTGCTTTAACAAACATATAGATTAAAGGAACCAGAGAAAATATTAAAGATTCTAATGACCTTTATATTTTTTTCCTATTTACTTCTGTCCATCTAGATTAGCTTGATATGGGGAATATAAATATGCAAATATAGAAGTCTGGATACAATTAAAAAGCACATATACATTAAAGAGTTTTAAGAAGCCTCCCCAGTGAGAGTCCATCTGTGCAAGAAACTAATATGTACTAGAAAACTTGACTGCCTTCAGAATTAAATGAGGATGCTTAAATATAAAATTACTGCTGGTTTAATATAAGATTACTTTCTATATACTCCCAGGTTCTCTCACTTCAAATCACTCCTGAAGCGAATGTCAGGCATGCTTAAAGAAATGGTAATTCCTTCATTCCACCAGAGAACCACTACTGATTCTTACTCTCATGAACTGAAATTTAACGTGTTTCTGAAGCACTGGGCACGGAGTAGTAATGATTTGGGAGACTGGAGATGAAATTACTTTTGCTTTTCTAGTGTAATTATTATTTATTTATTTATTTTTTACTTTTTTATTTATATTTTTAACTTTCTTCCTTTTGGTTTTCTACCACAGAGTTTTTATAAAATGAAGGATGCTAAGGTAGTCCTTCTATTAGGGACAGTAAAATTAGTCTTCCTCAATATACAAGGTGGCTACTCAAAATTATGTTAAACTGCACAGAGTTTTGAAAATTACTAGATTTATATGTTTCTCATAAAAATAGGCTATTATGATAGTGAATCATTCTCATTTCACCTATCCTGTTACATAGAAAAATTTGTGAAGTGTGACACAGCATATGGGGAGGTTTGAAGGTAAGCAATTTACACACGCATGTCTCTCTCTCTGTATCTTTTCATGAGCATTTAACACCTCAGAGAGAATTTGCTAAGTTGGCTATCAATTAAAGAAACAAGTCCTAAAGCGAAGAACACTGCTCTCATTTAACTTTTCTTTGTTTGCCAACCCTACATCTCTGAAGGAGGAAATGTTCTGATTACTCTCATTGAGGCATAAGGTTCAGTGGGAAGGCAAGTCAACAGTGACTGCTTGACTCAGCTGTCAGTGTTGGTATTGGAAGGACTAGGACTTCCCATGATAATTGTAAGAGCAGACGTCAAAATCCTAACCACACCTCATTATCACAACTCCCAAAGGCCCTTTTCACAAAGTGGAGGTCTTGGCAGAGACTCTAGGCCAATCATCTGCTGATCATTCTTATTCTTCCTGCATAAATGCCCTTTGAAGTTCTTATTGGATACATATCATTATCTGGCTTATATTGCTGCAGAACCTTCTGGTGACCTGTTTTTAAATTTCTGCCATCTGCTAGAATGGTTGATAGGTGGCAAGTGAGGAAAGACACTAATAATAACACTGTAAGAATATAGAAGCTTGTCTGTATATATTAGGGTAGGTCTGAGAATGAACAAGAGCCCATACACTGATTAATCTCAAACAGCAATCAGCTTCTTTTCTCCTGTGCACCATGTTACACAGAAGTGGGCAACAAATAAATGACCCCAAAGCCATGATATCACAGGGCAGAGGCCCTCTACCTGTTTCAGGAAGCAGACTGCAATACTATGGCACATGCAACAACAACCATGTGGACATGCACCTAATAACAGGGAATGCTTGGATGAACGACTGCATATTTATACTTACCAAATAACGTAACATGGTCATTAATAATAGTTCTCTCATATGAATGAGAAAAATATTATAAATACACCAGAATTTAAACTGTTACTGTCTCTACCTGAGGATTATTGGCAATGCTTTGTTTTTTCATTTGTATATTTCTGAGTATACTAAATCATACAATCCTACATAGGAAAAAACATACAATAATTGATTACAAATGGTTATAACGATGTCCACAGGAGTCTTTTAATACCCTAAATATGAAAAAAGTAAGCATATATAATAAGATAGGGTAGGCAACTAATAGATGTATAAAGTTATTTAACTTAAACATTTGGAGGAAGAGGATTTTTTTTGTTTAATTAGACATCAAAAGAAATTCTTTCTAT
The DNA here is from genome assembly GCF_019320065.1 of Cervus canadensis. Classification (NCBI taxonomy): domain Eukaryota; kingdom Metazoa; phylum Chordata; class Mammalia; order Artiodactyla; family Cervidae; genus Cervus; species Cervus canadensis. Next base: position 20,144,876 of record NC_057410.1, on the reverse strand, counting down.
GTGTAAGATTGAGGTGCCCACTGGCCAATTCATCAAGCCTTTGCCAACAGTGCAACCAGGCTATGAGATACCTTCAAACAGCTGCATGTCTAGGCATGTCAGGGTGTGTGTGCCTGAATTATCTATCAGGCTCTTTTCTGGGTTTGTAATAATGTTATCATGCCTCAAAACCTTTTAGTATATAGAGAGGACATGGTGAAATGTCAGGCAGTTCTTTCTGTCATTTTTGCTGACAGATCTTACTAGACAAGATAGAGGGACATGAGATGCATGTGATTTAATGAGGGAATACTGATGATAATAAGGTGGCAATTGAGGCAGTGCTGGGAACCTGTTCACCAAAAATGTGTGCTTGTGCGTATTACCCAGGGCTAAGTTAATACCAGGAAGTGGTCACTCACCTAGAGGCCACGTTTCCTGAGCCCTTCCTGCAGCTGGGTGAAGCATCTGATTAGTTCCCAATGGAATGTGAGTTGAAGTGATTTATTTCACTTCTAGGTGATAGAAGTTATGAGTGGGTATGCTTTCTCCACCTCCATTTTATATTCTACCTAGATAAAGAAGACAATGAGATTTTCAAGGAATGGTATCTTTTCCCAAATGGAAAGAGTCCAAGTCCCTGAATCATAACATGGAAGAAAGTGACCTGCCAGCCAGCATGGCCCATATTGACTGTTATATGGTACTAAAATCTTGGGGTTGTTTGGTATTGCTGCACATGTTCCCCTAAATAACACAATGATGAAGCTACCCAGTCTTAACTGACTACTTACTATGTGCCAGGCATTTTGCCAAGCAATTTACATACTCTGTTCCATTTAAAGTGTTTCTCAGATTTTGAGATGTAGCTATGTCATTCTCTTTTAAGGGTAAAAAAAAAATAAGATAGAAGAACTGCATAATTTATCAAAGATAATTAAAATATTACATCTTTTATATGGGAAGTTTGAGAATCTTATTTAGGATTTCTCACATTTCTACACATACTCATAACAATGTGTATTTACAGGCTTGAAATTGGTTGAATGACCTTATCCAAAGAGTTTGATTAATGAAATGACACCCACCTAGGGGGAATGCTGAAGTTTAATTTATCAGTCAAGGAATTGGATGACGTACAGTTCTATGATTCAAACCAGCGGGTGGCAGGGCACTGGCAGAATAAGCAGACTAGATTACAAAAAATGATCAAAGCATATATTTTTTTAAAATGCAGAAATGTCCTAGATTTTACAAGTTAGAATTAAATAAGGTTAAATATAATTTCTATCATCATAGGCAATAAACAAACTAGAATGGGAGAGGCATGGCTTAACAGTAGCCTATGTAACAAAGTATAATTTTCAGTACATTCAATATGAATGAATAAATTGATGTGATTATTAAAAACAAATGTAATCTTGGCCTAAATTACTAGTGTATCTAAAACATGAAAGATGATAGTATAGTTATTTCCTGGGTTGGCTGGGCCATAGCTGGAGCAATGATTTATAGTGCAAAATCCACATTTCAAGACAGATATTGACAAAATACTGACTGGGGTATCAAGCCATCTTGAAGTCAAGTCAATTGAGAAATGACTTGAGCTGTAGCTGTTTGCCCTGAGAAGAAAATGTTTAGGTGAATTATGTCATGTACCTTTAAATATATAATAGGAAGTTTTGGTATGTCCGCAACAGTTGGAGCAATAATCCAAAAATATAAGCTTAAGAGAAGTGATTTCAGGTCACTAAAAGGAAAAGTTTTCAAATAGTCAGACTTATCAAGATCTAGAAAGGGTTTCCCCATGAGGTGATGAGAACTCCATCACTGGAGGCATCCAAGCCTATCCTAGACAATTCACTGGCAAAGTTGTAGGCAACAATCCAGTGATAATCAAAATAAACAACATCATCATGACATTCTCTTTCAAAACTGAGAAACAAACAAACAAAAAACCAAAAACAAAAACTGAGAAACCACAACTAAATGGATAAGTGTAAATTTTAATCAACTCATAGCTCAATCAGTCTTCACTTTATAAGGTGTGAATACTGAACTATTAATAACTTTCCTGAGGCACAGTGAATCAGGGGATGCAAAGATCTAAGAAAAAGAAGTGTGAGGGGTTTCTGACTGAGTATACCCAGCTTGCAACCATTAATTAAATTTGCAACAGTCCATTTCACGTTACCTGCAGAATCACAGCCACAGGCAAATGTAGAACACAAATAAGTTATAAATATATAAACATTTCTGTTACACTCAAGGTTTGTGATTATACATGTGGAAAGGGTAGATTGCTTTAAGATTTAGGTGATGGGACTGCCAAGCGATTATTCATTTGGTATTAAGCCTGAAATGATCTATAACAGTAAATCTTTGGTGTAAAGAAGAAAAGGAAGACAGATGTTCAATATTTTGCCCAGTATATTTCTGTTCATCCAGCAAGGTTTGCAGATTTAGGTAACTGACCATTTTGCCCCCAAAGAGTTGGGTATCTTTGTGTTCTAAAGCACTGTCTCCTTCCTAAGATGGTCTGTACTGCATTATAAACAATGCCTCTACAAGAAACCAGTGAGGAATGGGCTTTCTTACTGAAAATGCTACTTGCATCTCTTTAATGGTTTATAATTCAATCTTTTAAGTCTGAGAAATGCAGCTGGGATACAAGTTTGTCAACATGAGTTATATGATAAGCCTTAGGTATTTTACAAGTTACACTTAACTAGATCCCTTTGCTTTCTGGGCTGGTCCTCCATTACACTGTACCAGAGTTCACAGTAGCTATTTTTTCCCTTCTTAACTTGGTCACTCTCTTCTTATGTTGTTTTATAAAATTCTTTGAGGGCAGCATTTTAATTATGTTGAGATCACCATATAACATTCTTTCCATCACCAACTAGAATTTCAGTAGTGGAACAAGGCAGAAAGTGAAATGACTATGGAGTCAAGTGTCAGCTCAGTTCAGTTGCTCAGTCATGTCCGACTCTTTGTGACCCCATGGACTGCAGCACACCAGGCTTCCCTGTCCATCACCAACTCCCGAAGCATGCTCAAACTCATGTCCATTGAGTTGCTGATACCATCCAACCATCTCATCCTCTGTCATGCCTCTCCTCCTGCCTTCAATCTTTCCCAGCATCAGGATCTTTTCCAATCAGTCAGTTCTTTGCATCAGGTAGCCAAAGTATTGGTTTCAGCTTCAGCATCGGTGCTTCCAATGAACAGTCAGGACTGATTTCCTTTAGAATGGACTGGTTTGATCTTGCAGTCCAAGGGACTCTCAAGAGTCTTTTCCAACACCACAGTTCAAAAGCATCAATTCTTCAGCTCTTAGCTTTCTTTATAGTCCAACTCTCACATCCGTACATGATCACTGGAAAAACCATAGCTTTGACTTGATGGACCTTTTTTGGCAAAGTAAAGACCACTCAGTTTTAGTCTTCCAACAGAATTACTTTTAAAGGAAAAAACACTTCCTTTTAGTTTAGTAAACCAAGGTTAAAATGTTGAAAACAAGCCCTCTGTTCAGTGTCCCTTGGAATCTAGGTTGTTCATTGAACTCTCTTCTGCACACCTCCCACCCAACAAACGTAAGGCAGAAATTTAGTCATTCTGAACTTGAACTAACATGTTTAAGGCCTATTGGGTGATAAACTTTTAGATGGTTAGATAGTATCACTGACTCAATGAACATGAATGAAAGCAAATCCTGGGAGATAGTGGAGGATGGACACTGTAGGCATGCTACAGTCCATGGGATCGCAAAGAGTCAGACATGACTTAGCAAGTGAACAACAACAGGTGATAAACTACATACAAGATGATGGGGATCCATAGATTAACAAACCATAGATCCACTGAGGAGTTCAAAGTTGAATAGGGATGTCTATGCACGGGATTACTAGCTAACAAAGACTTCCACACTTAAGCACAAATGAGATACGAATTACATATCTCAGTTTCACAACAATGTGCGGTTCACTCATTCAGTCATTCCACAGATGAATTTATTGAACACCTACCATGCACCAAACATTACATTCTAGGTGTTACATGTACAGCTAAGAACAAAAAGATCTTTTTAAAAAGTCCATGCTCTAGCAGAGCTTAAATTCTACTACTGTAGTTAGCCCCAAGTGAGGCAAGCACTTTCACACGCCAGTGGTGGAAGCACACATTAGTAAAATGCTCAAGAAGAAATTTTGGAACACATATAAGATAAAATTTCTTCTTTCTTAAAAATCAAACAGACAAAAAACTTTCCTTAGTTCCACCTCATTCTTGAGCTTCCATGTTACCTCTCTTTTTTCACAAACATCTTAATAAATCATTTCCACTTACTGTTCCTTGGGTTTCCCAGGTGGCTCAGGCAGTAAGGAATCCACTTGCAATCCACCTGGGTTTGATCCCAGGGAAAATCCCCTGCAGGAGGGCATGGCAACCTACTCCAGTGTTCTTGCCTGGAGAATCCCCATGGACAGAGAAGCCTGCCGGGCTACAGTCCATGGGGTTGCAAAGAGTCGGACACAACTGATCAACTAAGCATACACATACTGTTCCTTATCTTCACCTCCCACTTAGCCCAATTATCTCCAAGTCATTTCTATATCATAACTCAATGGAACTAACTTCATACGTATCCCTAAAGACCATCCTTTTCAATCGAACCAGTAATCCATCTTCCAGTATTTTGCTTGCGTGATTCTCAGCAACATTTCTCACTGTTGGTCACTTCTTCCTTTTAAAGTTCTCTGTCCTTTGATTTATGATACTATTCTCCTGATTTACTCTCATTTGTGTTGGAGCTTTTATTAATCTATCTTTCATAACTATATCTTCTTGAACTAGCCCCAAATCCTGATGTTCCTTGGGCCTTTTTCCTAAGCTATCATGTTCACCTTACTTTACACTGTACGCCCACCAACCTCCATGACATCTATAATCATCTGTTGGCCACAGATGTCGAAATATGTATCTCCAACAATGTACTCTTGCCAAGTAATGAGGCTTCAGGATCTTTCAGCCCTCTCAAACTCAGCATCATAATCCCCATCCTCATTCCCAATAAATTCCTCCTTCTCCAGTGCTCTCTGTCTCACTGAATGACATGAAGATCTTCCCAGATTTATAAGCCAGAAACCAGGGTCATCCTTGGCTCTTCCCCCTTTTCAGAGCCCACCACCAGTTATCACAGCATTTTCTCAACACAGCCTCCAACCTACCTCTCAAATAACACTCCCATCTTTCTGTCTCTACCATAATCACCATCTTCTCTGGCCTGAACTCCCTATATTTCTGCACTGACACTTCATTTTCTCCAAAACAGTCTCCATTTTCCTGCTAAAGTTGTGAGCAAATCTGCTTAAATAGTTTCTTATACACTTACAAATTCAAGACAATTACCATAGCCTTAAAAAAAAGTCTTTGAGAGTTGGTCCTTCAATCTCTGCAGCTCTTTCTCCTTTTTACTCCTGTACTTCAGGCAGAATCCTGAGACTTCAAGGTCCTTATACTTCTCTGAATCTCTCTTTGGATTTTTTCATTTTGTTGCTTCTCCCTGAGGTTCCATATTCTTGCTGCCAATGCCACTCTTCCACCCAAAGACTGATTTTCATTCTTCACATGCCACCATTAAGAAAAAAAAAAAAGTGTCCTGATCTCCTCAGTTTAAGCCAGGATTTTCTGATGTATGATAATCTCATTAAATAAGTTCTGTATAATGCTTATCAAAATGTTTGTCTAAATGCTCAACACATTTTGATATATATGTTTCTGTTAAATTGTAAACTCTATTAAAGAACAGATCATGTATATCTTATTTGTAAGTGTATCCCCAGAAACTAATATACCATTAGTTATAAAACAATACATTCAATATATCTTTGTTGAATAAAGGAAAGAATAAACAAATGACTATATTAAAGTTATTCATGTTCCGACCTAAAAAAACTAAAGATAAATAAAAATGTAATAGGCAAAATTTCACTGCTATGTTATATATTAAGTCAAAAGAAGTAAACAATTTAGGTTGCAAAACTCAAAGAATAGTAAAGTATATTAGAGCGGAGTTTAGAAACATTTTCTGTGAAAGGGATAGTAATCACTTAAGATTTTTGGTGTTTGTAACTTGTCATAACTTCTCAACTCTGCAAAGGTACCACAAAGAGTCACACACAATATGGAAACAAATGAGTGTGGCTACATTCCAATAAAACTTTCTTTACAAAAATGAACAGTAGGGTGGATTTGGCCGACGGGCCAGAGTTCTCTGACTCCTTTAGTAAAGTATCTGTACAACAGTATATTTGGCAATCTTTAAGGAATGGGAGGGCTTTGGGAGAATTTATTTCAGATGACCATTATATCTACTGCTGTGGGAAAGAATCACTTAGAAGAAATAGAGTAGCCCTCACAGTCAACAAAAGAGTCCAAAATGCAGTACTTGGGTGCAATCTCAAAAACAACAGAATGATCACTGTTCATCTCCAAGGCAAACCATTCAATATCACAGTAATCCAAGTCTATGCCCCCATCAGCAATACTGAAGAAGCTGAAGATGAACAGTTCTATGAAGACCTACAAGACCTTCTAGAACTAACACCCAAAAAAGGTGGCCTTTTCATCATACAGGACTGGAATGCAAAAGTAGGAAGCCAAGAGATACCTGGAGTAACAGGAAAATTTGGCCTTGGAGTGCAAAATGAAGCAGGGCAAAGGCTAACAGAGTTTTGCCAAGAGAATGCACTGGTCATAGCAAACACCCTCTTCCAACAACGCAAGAGAAGACTCTACACATGGACATTACCAGATGGTCAATAGCAATTTCAGTTTGATTTTATTCTTTGCAGCCAAAGATGGATAAGCTCTCTACAGTCAGCACAAACAAGACCAGGAGCTGAATGTGGCTCAGATCATGAACTCCTTATTGCCAAATTCAGACTTAAATTGAAGAAAGTAGGGAAAACCACTATACCATTCAGGTATGATCTAAATCAAATCCCTTACTATTGTACAGTGGAAGTGACAAATAGACCAGGAGATTAGATCTGATAGAGTACCTGAGGAACTGTGAATGGAGGTTTGTGACATTATACAGGAGGCAGTGATCAAGACCATGCCCAAGAAAAAGAAATGCAAAAAGGCAAAATGGTTGTCTGAGGAGGCCTTAGAAACAGCTGAGGAAAGAAGAGAAGTAAAAGGCAAAGGAGAAAAGGAAAGATATATCCATCTGAATGCAGAGTTCCAAAGAATAGCAAGGAGAGATAAGAAAGCCTTCCTCAGTGATCAGTGCAAAGAAATAGAGGAAAGCATTAGAATGGGAAAGACTAGAGATCTCCAAGAAAATTAGAGATACCAAGAGAACATTTCATGAAAAGATGGGCACAATAAAGGACAGAAATGGTATGGACCTAACAGAAGCAGAAGATATTAAGAAGAGGTGGCAAGAATACACAGAACTACGCAAAAAAAGATCTTTGTGACCCAGATAACCATGATGCTGTAATCACTCACCTAGAGCCAGATATCCTGGAATGTGGAGTCAAGTGGGCCTTAGGAAGCATCACTATGAAAAAGCTAGTAGAGGTGATGGAATTCCAGTTGAACTGTTTCAAACTCTAAAAGATGATGCTATGAAAGTGATGCACTCAATATGCCAGCAAATTTGGAAAACTCAGCAGTGGCCACAGGACAGGAAATGTTCATTTTCATTCCAATCCCAAAGAAAGTCCAATGTCAAAGAATGTTCAAACTACCACACAACTGCACTCATCTCACACACTAGCAAAGTAATGCTCAAAATTCTCCAAGCCAGGCTTCAACAACATGTGAACCATGAACTTCCAGATGTTCAAACTGGATTTAGAAAAGGCAGAGGAACCAGATATCAAATTGCCAACATCTGCTGGATCATCGAAAGAGCAAGAGAGTTCCAGAAGAACATCTACTTCTGCTTTATTGACTATGCCAAAGCCTTTGACTGTGTGCATCACAACAAATTGTGGAAAATTCTTCGAGAGATATGAATACCAGACCACCATGCCTGCCTCTTGAAATACCTGTATGCAGGTCAAGAAGCAACAATTAGAACCAGACATGGAATAATGGACTGGTTCCAAAATGGGAAAGGAATGTATCAAGGCTGTATATTGTCACTCTGCTTATTTAACTTATATGCAGAGTACATCATGCAAAATGCCGGGCTGGATGAAGCACAAGCTGGAATCAAGATTGCCGGGAGAAATATCAATAACCTCAGAAACGCAGATGACACCACCATTATGGCAGAAAGTGAAAAAGAACTAAAGAACCTCTTGATGAAAGTCAAAGAGAAGAGTGATAAATTTAGCTTAAAACTCAGCATTCAAAAAATGACGATCATGGCATTCGACCCCATCACTTCATGGCAAATAGATGGGGAAACAATGGAAACAATGAGACACTTTTCAGGGGGAGTGGCCCCAAAATCCCTGCAGATGCTGATGACTGCAGCCATGAAATTAAAAGATGCTTGCTCCTTGGAATAAAAGCTATGACAAACCTAGACAGCATATTAAAAAGCAGAGACATTACTTTGCCGACAAAGGTCCATCTAGTCAAATCTATGGTTTTTCCAGTAGTCACGTATGGATGTGAGAGTTGGACTATAAAGAAAGCTGAGCACCGAAGAATTGATGCTTTTGAACTGCGGTGTTGGAGAAGACTCTTGAGAGTTCCTTGGACTGCAAGGAGATCAAACCAGTCAATCCTAAAGGAAATCAGTCCTAAATATTCATTGATAGGGCTGATACTGAAGCTGAAACTCCAATACCTTGGTTACCTGATGGGAAGAACTGACTCATTGGGAAAGACCCTGATGCTGGGAAAGACTGAAGGCAGGAGGAGAAGGGGATGACAGAGGATGAGGTGTTGGATGGCATCACCGACTCGATGAACATGAGTTTGAGCAAGCTCCGGGAGTTGGTGATGGACAGGGAGGCCTGGTGTGCTAAAGCCCATGGGGTCACAGAGAGTCAGACATGACTGAGCCAATGAACCAACTGATTGGAAAATATTTACAAAGTATGTTCAATAGCATGCTGTGATCATAATTTTAAGAAAACTGAGACTCTGCAAATTTTACACCGAGATTTATTCAATATGGTTAAAAATACAGGCATGGAAAAAAGCCTGAAAATAAACAAGTCAAAAGTTAAAAGCAGTTACCAGCAAGTCATAAAGGTATGGAAAAATGTTTTTCCTTCAAACTTTTCTAAATTTTCTTAAACACTAACCACTTATTTTACATTTATAAGTAGATATGGATTGCATCATCTTAGTAATTAGGAAAAATAAACATTAAAGATATTTAAATTTAAAGAAAATTCACCCATAGAAAACTAGAGGAAAATACGGGGAGCTTATTCAATCTGACCTCTTGATAAAGGAGGATCTTCTACGCTCTTGTCTATGCATTTTGAAAAGAAATGTCAAAGAAAAACACTGAAACATATAACAAAACCCAAACAAAACATTTTATAAAAAAAAATATTTAAAGTACTAAAACCAAATATGCATGTTTTGTGCAGAAAATACAACAGATGAAAATTAATATAATTTCCATATTAAGTACTTATAGATAATAACAGGAAAAATTCTTGTGTTCTAAGTGATCAAAGGATAAGTGTCAAAACAGACAATTCATGAAGTTACATATATCTCACAAATGTATGGAAAAATGCACATTGTTACTCAAAAGAAGGCAATCAAACTAAACATCAGGGTAAATGGCTCCCAACTATAAAATTTCATTGCAAAAATACTTTGAATTTGTATCCTGAGCAAAATACATGAAGTTATTACATTAATAATATAAGATCAAAAGAGATTTTGAAAATTACAAAAATTTACCATATAGGTGGGTATGCAAAAGTGAAAAAGAAATACTGGCAGTATTACGTGTTGAATGATGTCTCCCTAAAAGAAATGTTGAAATCCTTCCCCCTAGTATCTTAATTAGAATGTCACCTTACTTGAAAATAGGATCTTCATAGACGTAGTTAGTTAAGATGTTCCACTGGAATAGGGTTGGTTAGCCCTTAACGCATTATGACTGACATCCTTATAGGAAGAAGAAAGAGACACAGGGTGATGGAGAAGGGCTACTATATAAAGATATAAAGATACAAGGGGAGAAGTCAGTCATGTGAAGGTGGAAGCAGAAATGAGAAAGTATTAGGCCACAAGCCAAAGAATGCCTAGAGCCCCTAGAAGCTAGCAAAAGGCAAGATCCTACCCTAAGGTCTTCAAAGGGAACATGGTGCTGCTAACACCTTGATTTCAGTTTTCTAGCCTCCAAAATTGTGGAAGAATAATTATTTTTAAACCCTCTATTTTGTAATTCTTTGTTATTGCAGCCCTAGGAAATAAATACAGTTAGCAACAGAATTCACAATGCTGAAACAACCTCTGAAAACTGTCCCTCAATGGTTTCCCACTGTTCCTAGTGCAAAAGTCATCCTTTCAAACAGTCTTCAAGACTGCCTGATGTGGCCACTGCTTACCACCCAACTTCATCTCCTAAGCACCTCTGCCTTGCCCACTATGCTCCAACCACACTGGCCTTCCTTGAGTTCACTGAATCCACCAGTGACTTAGCAGCTTCAGGTCTTTGCGCACACTGTTTCCTCTGTTTGGAATACTCTTCCCCCCATTTTCTCTCTGCCTGATTCTTCCTCAAACTTCTGGTCTGAGCAAATATTTCACTATCTCTGACCAATACCTCTAAGCTACCATCCCCTGATATTCTCTATCATAGTGCTCAGATTTTAAAACAGAGAATGTTAGAATTGGGGGAGTCCTGAGACATGTGAGCCCACTGAAGGAGCAAAACAGCTTTATTACATATTAAATACTACTGCTAATAAGCATAATTTGGGTGAAATCTCTTAGGAATCAAGTTAGCTAACTGTACCTCTTTTTAAGAGGCTTAAAAAATGTGATCTAAATAAATAAATGGGGGAAGAAGGGATAGTTCTTCCTTTCGAAAGAAGTCCAATCAATGAATGTAAAAGGAAATGAGGGAAATATAAAATTACCACTACGCAAATACCACAGTAATAATTGTTTCAGGCAAAATCCACTAATGGATGCTAGAAATACTTGGCAAAAGTTTGAAGAGAAATAGAAATATTTGTGCTGCCTTAAAGTTATATTTGGAGCCATGAAATTCAAAGATGCTTGCTCCTTGGAAGGAAAGCTATGACAAACCTCAATAGTGGATTAAAAAGCAAAGATATCACTTTGCTGACAAAGGTCCATATAGTCAAAACTGTGATTTCTCCAGTAGTCATGTATGGATGTGAAAGTTCAACCATAAAGAAGGTTTAAGAATTGTTGCTTTAGAATTGTGGTGCTGGAGAAGATTCTCGAGAGTCCCTTGGATGGCAAGGAGATCAAACCAGTCAGTCCTAAAGGAAACAAACACTGAACACTCATTGGAAGGACTGATGCTGAAGCTGAAGCTCCAGTACTTTGGCCACCTGATGCAAAGAGCAGACTCATTGGAAAAAAGACCCCAATGCTGGGAAAGATTGAGGGCAGGAGGAGAAGAGGGTGATAGAGGATGAGATGGTTGGATGGCATCACCGACTCAATAACATGAGTTTGAACAAATTCCGAGAGATAGTGAAGGACAGGGAAGCCTGGTGTGTTGCAAAGAGTCAGACATGACTTAGTGCTGTAGAACAACAACAACAAAGTTATATCCTCAAAGTTTTTTTTTATTTTTTGTCAATTACAAAGAGAAAATGTGGGATTCTGGATGAAATAGAACAGAAAGAGGCACTGGCAGAAAAACTGATTAAATTCAAATAAGATCTGTGTTTAGTTAATAATGTTGTACTAGTGTCAATTTTCTCTTTCATATAAATGAATTATGGTTACATAAGACATTAACATTAGGGGAAGTATATTGGAGGATAGAAAGGTACTCTCTGCATTATTTTTGAAACTCTTTTGTCAGCCTAAAATTATTTTTTTAAAAAATTAGTTTAAAACAAACAAAAAAAAATAACTCACAGGGAAAAGAGTGCATCGATCCATCAGGATAAAAATTTTACTGGTTTTCCCTCCAGAAGGTAGAAAGAATCATGCTTGGTTCTTTTAGACCTTGTTGGCCTGAAATGAATGTGCATGTGTCTATATAAAAATTCAGTTAAAACTTCATTTTAAAAAGAGAAATGGAGCTAAAGTCTTATATTTCCTGATTCAAAAACTACTACAAAACTATAGCAATTAAAATAATACAATAATGTCACACAGACAGACAGAGACCAATGGAATAGACTAGAGAGTTCAGAAATAAAACCTCACATATATGGTCAAATAATTTTTGAAAAAAGTGCCAAGACCATTAAAAGCGAAAGGACAGTCTTTTCAACAAACAGTGTTGATAAAACTGAACATCATATGCAGAAGAGTGAAGTCAGACCCTTTCCTTGTATCACATACAAATATTAACTCAAAGTAAATAGAAAGCCTAAACATATAGGAACTAAAACATTGAAATTTTAGGGGAAAAAATAGGAGAAAAGCTTCATGACATTGGGTTTGACAATGATTTCTTGGTTATGACACGTGAAGCACAGACAACAAAACAAAAAACTGATAAATTGTACTTCATCATAATTAAAAATGTTTGTGTATTAAAAGGACACTATCAACAGTGAAAAAGAAACTCATGGAATGGGAGAAAATATTTGCACAACATATATCTACAATGGTTTAATATCCAAAACATATCAAGAACTTCTACAACTTAATAACAGGGAAGTGAATGTGAGTCACTCAGTCCTGTCTGACTCTTTGTGACCCCATGGACTATAGCCCATCAGGCTCCTTTGTCCATGGGGTTCAGGCAAGAATACTGGAGTATTCTTCTCCAGAGGATCTTCCTGACCCAGGGATCAATCCCATGACTCCTGCATTGCAAGGCAGATTCTTTACCATCTGAGCCACCAGGCAAACCCCAATAACAGAAAACGATCTGATTAAACATGGTTAAAGGACATAAGCAGACATTTCTCCAAAGAAGATATCAGATAGCCAATAAGCACAGGAAAAGATTCTCAACATCACTAATCATTAGGGAAATGTAAATTAAAACCACAGTGAAATACTTCACATCCAATAGGATAACTATTACTAAAAAAGTAAAAATAATAATAAGAAGAAAACAGAAAATAACAGCTGTTGGCGATAATGGAACCCTTCTGCATTGCTGGTGGGAATGCAAAATAACATATTCCTGCTTTAGAAAACAGCAAGGTGGTTCGTTGAAAATGAAACACAGAAGAATTATGATATGATACAGACATTCCACTTCTGGAGAAATATCTGAAAGAAGGGATTTGAAGAGGTATTGTACACCAACATTCACAGCCACAGATTAGCCAAAAGGTGGAAATAACCCATATATCCATCAATGGGAGGACAGACATACAAAAGAGAGTATATACGTGCAGTGACATATTATTCAGCCTTAAAAAGGACAGAAACTCCAGTGGATGCTTACAACATGTATGAACCTTGAGGACATTGTGCTAGGTAAAATAAACTAGTCACGAAAGACAAATATTATATGATCCTACTTATAAGAGGAACCTAGAGTAGTCAAATTCACAAAGACAGCAATAGAACAGTTTTTGCCAGGGGCTGGGTGAAGGAAAGAACAGAAGATATTATTTAATGGATATAGAGTTTCAGTCTGGAAAGATAAAAAAGTGGTGGAGATTAATGGGTAGTGATGGTTCCACAAAAATGTGAATTAATGCCACTGAAGTGTATAACTAAAAAATGTTAACTTTTAATATTTTAGCTCATATGCTTTAACATTCTCCATCATGGAAGAGTTTCCATGAAGGCATATGTATCCCTAATTTATTCTTTTTAATGGTTGTATTATATTATAAAATCTGAACATATCATAATTTAACTCTTCTTCTACTGATATACACTTGGGTTATTTTCAATTTTTGGCCCTTAAAATACTCAACATAGCAGTGAAATTCTTAGCATATATACTTTTTTGCAATGTGCAAGTATCTTTGAAGGCTAGATTTCTAGGATTGAAATTGCTAATCAAAAAATAGTGCACTTATTATTTTGATATGTGCCTCAGTTGCTTTCTTAAAAGTTTATAAAAATGGACATATCCCTGATAATGTATGAAAATTATCGTTTCTACATATCTCTGCCAACACTAGATTTTATGACTCTTTGCCCCTGCCTTGGCAATCTGACGGTATGTCACTAAAAAAAAAAATGGTAAATTTTATGTTATGTATATATTACCACAATAGAAAAGTTAAGTGCATATGTAGGGGGTTCAAAAGTTCTAATTGGGGAATCTCAATTAAGAAAATAACACGAAAAAATTGAAAAAGCTTCACGCAAAACATGCATCATTATTTAGAATACACAACACTAGAAAGAATGTAAACAAACTAGATTATGACCACACAGAGTTATGTTGCAGTCATTGAAAAGATTTTGGTAACATTGAGTAAATGTTCATTGTTAGTGTGCTAAGTGATTAACACTGAAATGTAATTGTAATAATGTAAAATGGCATAAAATTTTAAAAAAATATTAACCATGGTTTTCTCAGGTAGTAGGAATATGAGTGAATTTTTTCCTCTTTTTTATTTTCCGTTGTTTCAGTAACACCCACATATTTCTTGGACAAATAAATGTTTTAGGTGGTTAATTGTGACAGCAAACAGGGTGGTCCATTGATGCTGCAGATCTGAGATTTTTTTAATCTGGCTTAACAGTATAGGAACTTAGGAAATAAAAGAACAGTTTAGAATTTTCAAGAGGAGATAAATACTTTATCTTCTAGCTCCAACCGTGTAGGGCTCTGAACTACACACCTGTATTATGCATACTATGAACTGTATTATGTAATGCAACATCAGATACGTGTATCTGTATACATCACTTTCTTTACCCCACTGGGAAAGAAACTAGATTCAACAAGGCTATGTAACTTACTCAGTGTCCCACAGACTGGAAGTGGCAGAGTTGCAGCAAGAACTCCAACTATCTGATTTCAGAGTCTATAATTTTCTACACTGTAAACATCAAATATAATAGGGGCAAGAAGAGTGTACCCAGACATCAAAAAAGTGTATTAGTCTCTAAGGGGAGGAAAATTTAATAACTTTTATAATCCAGCAGGACTACAGTGCATTCAGTATTGTTATGCTGGAGGATTTGACAGCAGAATCATCTGTGGAGATATTTCCTATGGTGTACAACAAATTCATGTCTAGTATATAGCAAAGTACATTTTACTGCACATGAATTTAGATAAAAATCCATTCAAAAAAAATCCTCTAGGAACTATCCTATTGTACAGATCCCAAATTTCTGGGAAACTCAAGTAGAAGAAAGGTGTAAAAATCTTACAAGAGATGTGGCAATTTTTACAAGAAGAGTGTTCCCTCAACAAGCATTTATGAGTCAACTACAGTGGGCTAGCTACAATACTACTATGGAATAAAATATTATAGCTTTAAGTTTTGACAGACTGTGGGTATATTTTAAGCTATTTCTATGGTTGATAAGAAGCCTTATAAATTTGGCTAAGAAGGCTAATTTCAAAGACAGACAACCTGGAGAATTCTGTTCTTAACAACTCAATAAGGAAGATTTTGCAGAATGCTTAAATCTGTGTGAACATAGTCTGACTAGAGGGCTAATAATTTTTTAACTGCAAGGCTTATAGCAGCATGACCACGTAAATAGTATAACATGTTTACTTCAGATAATTTGATTTGTCCATCTAGAAACCAACGGGTCTTGTGAAATTCACCCCATACAGACAACTTGCCCAAATGCAAGCATTTTCAATGTTTAGGCTAGTTTTCCCCAGTAGACTATTCTTAGTAAGGAGATTCAAGTTGACTCTGGTCCAAAGATAATGTGAAGCTTCACTTCTTCCACAAAATTTACTGATATACCTCTCCTAAATATTCATTTTTATAGATTCACTTAAAAAAAAGCTCAACTGAAGTTCTTAGTGCTACTAACCATGAAGGTGGTTTAATGTAACATCCAGAATTGCTTAGCTTAAGCAAGTCTCAGAATACAGACAGGGTCACTGTATT
Source organism: Cervus canadensis (assembly GCF_019320065.1). NCBI lineage: Eukaryota > Metazoa > Chordata > Mammalia > Artiodactyla > Cervidae > Cervus > Cervus canadensis. The sequence continues at coordinate 20,128,740 of NC_057410.1, read as the reverse complement.
CATATCTGCTGCTCTAACTGCCCACTCAATCACAGCTAAAATTGCCAGTCTCTTAATTCAGAAATCTCTTTATTAAGGAATTTTCTTAGGTTACTCTTTCCATGTCAAAACTATTATTCTACATTTCCATCCTATTGTCTTTGACTAGGGCTTTTGCCCCTTTGCTCAGAATGGTATGATTCTGTGGCTTTGGTTTTACATTTTGACCCCTTGGTCCTGAGATCTCTCTAGTCTCTCTCATTCCATTGTGGATTCCAATGACTACGGAGGAGACATTATGCCCAAACCCACCCTAGCTCCTGCTCATGCTCCCAGGAGTCTTCGGAGTCAATTCAATTAACTTGGGATTCTTCTCATTTGAGAAGGGAGAAAAACAAGAGGTTGTTCCAATCTAGGGCTCAACGCTAAGTGAAAATAAGAAAGTGCTTCAGAAACAAATCCAGGTGACTTGGTGAATTATGATGAGTGGCTTCAATGATGCTAAATACCATTAGAAGATTTGTCTTAAAACATAAAAGTAATCACGATGCTACATAGAATGTTACATTTTAGAGCTCCCATTTCTGAATACTAGCTAATCAATGGCAATCCAACAATGTTTGAAATTAATATAGCTTAATGATGCTCATCATTTCCTTCTGGGTGGAGTCATGAAATAGTTTTTCTAATCATCATTCTAGTTTAAGTAAAATAAAGACAGGTTTTCTCTTTTCATGCTCAGTGCTACAAATGCTCACAAAACTGATGACTATCAAAAATCTTTATCACTGTACTCTCAAAGGTGTCACACATTTACCTATTGCTTCTAAAGCAAAGCACGCAAAGATAAGAGCTTATTTACAGACTGATTCTATTACCTTCTTGAAATTTCCATGAAAGATCATTTCAGAAATGCAGACTCCAATAAAGACAGAAATTCTATTCTATTACTAGATAAATGTAGAGTTCTTTCTAAAAAAAAAAAAATGATCTTAGAGCATTTTTTAAGCTCTCCATATCCCTAATTGTTATGTCATAGAATCATCTTGTAGACATAGGTATTAAGGATGTTTGAAAAGCCTTGGTGAGCAATTCAAAAATGATGCCCATGCTATTGAAGATTTTTAATCTCATTTCTTAAATGTGCTGGTATCTAGACTTCTGTTTAAATGCAAACCTTATGAATTTGCTAAATTGCTTTCTTTTTTCCCGAAGAGCAACATGTAAACTTTGTAGCAAGCCATCTCGAAAGTTTTCTAGCTTATTTCTTCAACTGGTCCTCTGTAAGAAAGTAAGTGAGCCAGAAAAGAGGGCTGAGGCTGGTCAGGAAGTGTCTTTAATCCATAAAATGGCAAAGCAGAAATTAACTACATGTATTTATCTAGTGCTGCTGACCAGTCAAAATATACAGATAGCATCAGTGAAGATTTCCCTAGGGTACAAAAATAACTTGGAAAAGGCTGTTTGTTTTTAAGCTATGATTCAATGCTCAATTTTGAGAAAGGCAAGTCTATAATACCCATGGTGATGACTGCACAACTAGATGACATTAGTCTCCATTTATGAAACAGAGGCAAGATGACATCAGAGATGTTTTAAATGGAACAGGTCCTCAAGTCTCTGAGTGATCAGCATTTATTCAGTCTGAGGACTATCATAACATCATCTATGAATTTATTCACTCCATCTTAATACAACAAATAACAAGTGGAAAACAAAGTCTATTTTTCTGGAGCTCAAATACAGCATACTCCTTTTCTTATTCTTTAAATTCTCTTTCATGTTTCAAAGAATAGGCAAATTCTGATGACTCCCAAAGAGCTGTTTAGAGCCCAATTTAATTTCTGTATTCAACTGCTGACTCACTTCTGTACCTGGATGTCCCATAGACACCTCAAACCAACAGCAGATCTCAATACCTTCCTCACCACTTAATTCTCACCTTCTTGAATTATAGATCTTGGTGATAAGGATCTAACACATCAACTGGAACAAGTGTGAATCACAACAAACTGTGGAAATTCCTAAAGAGATGGGACTATCAGACCACCGTACTTGCCTCCTAAGAAACCTATGTGCCAGTCAAGAAACAACAGTTAGAACTGGATACAGAACAACTGACTGGTTCAAAATTGGGAAAGGGTATGACAAGGCTGTATATTGTCACCTGCTTTTTAAACTTCTATGTAGAGTACATCATGCAAAATGCCAGGCTGGATGAATCACAAGCTGAAATCAAGATTTACAGGAAAAATATCAACAGCTCAGATATGCAGATGACACCATTCTAAGGACAGAAACTGAAGAGGAACTAAAGAGTCTCTTGATGAGAGTGAAAGAGGAGAGTGAAAGAAACTGGTTTTAAACTCAACATTCAAAAAACTAAGATCATGGCATATTGTCCCATCACTTCATGGCTAATAGAAGGGGGAAAAGTGAAAGAAGTGACAGATTTTATTTTCTTGAGCTCCAAAATCACTGTGGATAGTGACTGCAGCCATGAAATTAAAAGATGCTTGCTGCTTGGAAGGAAAGCTATGACAAACTTAGACAGCATGTTAAATAGCAGAGACATCACTTTGCCAACAAAGATCCCTATAGTCAAAGCTATGGTTTTTCCAGTAGTCATGTACAGATGTGAGAGCTGGACCACAGAGAAGGCTGAGGCCTGAAGAATTGATGCCTTTGAATTGTGGTGCTAGAGAAGACTCTTGAGTGTTTCTTGGACTGCAAAGAGATCAAAACAGTCAATCCTAAAGGAAATCAACCCTGAATATTCATTAGAAGGACTGGTGCTGAAGCTCCAATACTTTGGCCACCCGATGTGAAGAGCTGATTCATTGGAAAAGACCCTGATGCTGGGAAAGACTGAATGAAAAGGAGAAGTGGGCAGTGGAGGATGAGATGGTTAGATAGCATCACCAATCCAATGGACATGAATTTAAGCAAACTCCAGGAGATAGTGAAGGTTAGGGAAACTTGGCGTGATATAGTCCATGGGGTCACAAGGAGTAGGACATGACTTAGCAAACGAAAACAAATAACAAAATTTTGTGAATGAATTAATCTATCCTAACCATAGATCACAAAGAAGGCAATGGCACCCCACTCCAGTACTGTTGCCTGGAAAATCCCATGGCCGGAGGAGCCTGGTGGGCTGCAGTCCATGGGATTGCTAGGAGTCAGACACGACAGAGCAACTTCACTTTCACTTTTCACTTTCATGCACTGGAGGAGGAAACGGCAACCCACTCCAGTGTTCTTGCCTGGAGAATCCCAGGGACGGGGGAGCCTGGTGGGCTGCCATTTATGGGGTCGCACAGAGTCGGACACGACTGAAGCGACTTAGCAGCAGTAGCAGCAGCAAACATAGATCAACAGAGAATAGGGAATAAATATAACAGGAGCACAAACTAAAGGATGGAAACTAAATGATACCATAGCAATAACAATAACTAATAGGCAGTAAGTACTTCCTATGTGCCATATGTGCTAGGCATTTTTCTAAGTGCTTTGTCTGCATTAACCCATTTAATCTATATGCTTATTGAATTTTAACTGTGAAGCACTGTACTAGAGTATACCACACACATACGCATTTAGAAATGAAGCTCTTAGAAATGATAGCATATACAATTCTATTGATTTAATTCACTTCTTCTTTTCCTATCTGGATTCCTTTTACTTCTTTTTCTGCTCTGATTGCTGTGGCCAAAACTTCCAACACTATGTTGAATAGTAGTGGTGAGAGTGGGCACCCTTGTCTTGTTCCTGATTTCAGGGGAAATGCTTTCAATTTTTCACCATTGAGGGTGATGCTTGCTGTGGGTTTGTCATATATAGCTTTTATTATATTGAGGTATGTTCCTTCTATTCCTGATTTCTGGAAAGTTTTAATCATAAATGAGTGTTGAATTGTGTCAAAGGCTTTCTCTGCATCTATTGAGATAATCATATGGTTTTTGTCTTTCAATTTGTTAATGTGGTGTATTACATTGATTGATTTGCGGATAATAAAGAATCCTTGCCTTCCTGGGATAAAGCCCTCTTGGTCATGGTGTATGATTTTTTTAATATGTTGTTGGATTCTGTTTGCTAGAATTTTGTTAAGGATTTTTGCATCTATGTTCATCAGTGATATTGGCCTGTAGTTTTCTTTTTTTGTGGCATCTTTGTCTGGTTTTGGAATTAGGGTGATGGTGGCCTCATAGAATGAGTTTGGAAGTTTACCTTCCTCTGCAATTTTCTGGAAGAGTTTGAGTAAGATAGGTGTTAGCTCTTCTCTAAATTTTTGGTAGAATTCAGCTGTGAAGCCATCTGGTCCTGGGCTTTTGTTTGCTGAAAGATTTCTGATTACAGTTTCAATTTCCTTGCTTGTGATGGGTCTGTTAAGATCTTCTATTTCTTCCTGGTTCAGTTTTGGAAAGTTATACTTTTCTAAGAATTTGTCCATTTCATCCAAGTTGTCCATTTTATTGGCATAGAGCTGCTGGTAGTAGTCTCTTATGATCCTTTGTATTTCAGTGTTGTCTGTTGTGATCTCTCCATTTTCATTTCTAATTTTGTTAATTTGGTTCTTCTCTCTTTGTTTCTTAATGAGTCTTGCTAATGGTTTGTCAATTTTGTTTATTTTTTCAAAAAACCAGCTTTTAGCTTTGTTGATTTTTGCTATGGTCTCTTTAGTTTCTTTTGCATTTGTTTCTGCCCTAATTTTTAAGATGTCTTTCCTTCTGCTAACCCTGGGGTTCTTCATTTCTTCCTTCTCTAATTGCTTTAGGTGATTTAATTCACAAAACCCCTACAAAGTAGACATTACACTCACTTTCCTTTTAAGGAAATGAAGTTTTTAAGGCAATAAAAATAATAACAGCTAGCATTTATGATGGCCCAAGTTCCACGCTAATTGTTTTACAAGGATGTAGGTATCAGTTCATTTTACTAATATAGAAACTGAGGCTCATATCGTGTAACACCTAAGCAATAGGATTGAGATCCAAACCCAGCCCTAGGCAAACTCAACTATATTTTCACTATGAATAAAAAGTGTTAACTTATCTCTATCATTTTTTATTAAGACAGAGACATTCAGAAACATTTTCATCAAAGCACAATTACAATCACAAACCTCCAGGAATTAACTTTTATTTGCATTAAATATTAAGTGGGAGAAAACTCTATTTTTGGTGTCAAGTAAATGAGACGTTAACTCAATAACCATAATTATCCCATTGCCCAAGGCTTATGAAACTTCTTGGTTGTGATCACTCTCTGGCATACAATGCCTCCATTTCTTCAACTGTAAAATGGGAGCAATGATACATCTATATATTAGCACTGGGTTTAAATACATCAGTAGATTTAAAACATTCTGGGCTTCCCTGTTAGCTCAGCTGGTAAAGAATCCATCTGCAATGCAGGAGATCTCAGTTTGATTCCTGGGTCAGGAAGATCTGCTGGAGAAGGGATACTACCCACTCAATATTCATGGGCCTCCCTGTTGGCTCAGCTGGTAAAGAATCCCCCTGCAGTATGGAAGACCTAGTTGAACCCCGGGTTGGGAAGATGCTCTGGAGAAGGAAACAGCTGCATACTCCAATATTCTGATCTGGAACATTTCATGGACTGTATAGTCAATGGAGTTGCAAAGATGCGGACACGACTGAGCGACTTTCACTTTAAGTTACCTTAATTTACTAACAATGGGGAGATGATCAGGTTGATGAAAGGGGATATGTAATGCTCACTCTCAAACAAGATTTTTTGGGCCTCCCTGGTAGCTCAGCTGGTAAAGAATCCACCTGCAATGCGGGAGACCGGAGTTCCATTGCTCAGTCAGGAAGGTCCACTAGAGAAGGGATAAGCTACCCACTCCAATATTCTTGGGCTTCCTTGGTGGCTCAGCTGGTAAAGAATCTGCCTGCAATGCAGGAGACTTGGGTTCGATCCTTGGGTTGGGAAGATCCCCTGGAGAAGGGAAAGGCTACCCACTCCAGTATTCTGGCCTGGAGACATCCATGAATAGTATTGTCCAAGGGGTTGCAAAGAGTCGGACATGACTGAGAGACTTTCACTGAAACCATTTAGAAGGGGCTCCGGCACATGAGCACAATAAGTTTTACATGTGATTGTTGTTACTATGGCAACTACAATAATTTCTTTGGAATCACCAATTAGAATCAGAGAGCTGACAGAAGAGCTTCATAAACAGTATAATAAAATCCAATATTAGTCAGTGGTTGTATTCATAGAAAATTACGTACAACTCAAAATTTTTAAATATAAGTAACAGTTTTCATTAAAATAATACTCATTGATGGATTATTTTGCACTTTAACCAATCATTTCCTTTTATAATTTATTTTCCAAAATGAAAAATTTTTAAAGTAAGGAAAAACGAAGAAACTTGGATTTTTATATATTATCTTTCCTCTAAAATGAATTACGTATACACACACACACACACATTGTTGTTATTTATTCACTAAGTTGTGTCCGATTCTTTTTGTGGGCCCACAGATTACAGCCCACCGGGCTCCTCCGTCCATGGGATTCTCCAGGAAAGAATACTGGAGTAGGTTGCCATGACTTCCTCCATGGGCTCTTCCCAACTCAGGAACTGAATCTGCATCTCCTGCGTCTTCTGCATTGCCAGGTGGATTCTTTACCATGGAGCCACCTGGGAAGCCTATATATCTATATATATATATATATAGATATAGATATAGTATGTATATATTAGCAACAAAAAACCTGTTTTTTTTTCCAAATACAGATATAGAAGTTTGCATGTTTTGCAAATATTGCTTCAAAGCAACATTCCTATATACAATGACTTCTGTTCTAACAGCGCGTAAACATAGATATGTATCCACAGAGAAACGCTGACTCATCAAGGGTCCAACGTTGCATACGTTCATCACTTAAAGAAACAAAATGATTAGTCAAACAAGGACTGTTTTTGTCAAGGCAGTTTTTTTTTTTAATATAGGTGGGTAGTTTTTCTCAAAAGAAAACTTAGGTCGTATACATATTTCTAAATGGTAACTGTAGTATTTGCAAATAACAGTTTCCCATGCTCCAGCTCGGGATTAATTCAAAATTACCCAGGAACGGGGGATGAAGCCCAATATATTTATCACTCATTTGGAGGCTTTTCTGGAGGCTCAGACAGTAAAGAATCTGCCTGTAATGCAGGAGAGCCTCTGAAAAAGGGAATGGCTACCCACTCCAGTATTCTTGCCAGGAAAATCCCATGGACAGAGGACCCTGGTGGGCTACAGTCCATGGGGTCGCAAAGAGTCAGACATGACTGAACAACTAATATTTTACTTTTCACTATATATATATAGTGAAATACATATATATATATATGTATTGTGAGAGAGAGAGAGAGAGAAGTACGTGACCAAAATAACTTAGATGCTCACCAAGATGATAACTGATTCGGTGATTTAAAAGAGTTAATGCTGTTTGCAAGTGCATGAGCCTTATTCCAGGGAGTAGCCTGGATATTTACACACGCTCAGCCTTTATTTTTGTCCTTGGAACACCTTCAGGAAATGTCATGTTGTTTTTCAGGTTAGTGGCAGGGTCCTGCTAATTTACAATCTGCCGCTTCTCTCGCAGTCTTCCATTGGCCAGGGTTTTTGTGCTTTCCTCCGCTCTCTGATTTGAAACTAGGAACCCGGGTGGAGACGCACATTATTCTAAATCGCCCACATTTGTTTCTGTACCTTCTCTGTCATCTCCACAGCAGCACTCTGTTTCTCACCAGGCAATCTGGTAGCTTGGATTCTTTTCTCAAGTCACTTTTAGTATCTCAAGAACCATCCCAATTAAGTTCATTCTTTTGATGACTGCAACAGATCTATAAGTAATTTAATAATAATTTTGGCAGCATTTTTACTTTCAATGGTATGTTTAGGGAAAACAGGAAATACACTGAAATTTGAGGGTATCAAGGGCTAATTCATAGGCATGCAGAAATTACATGACTCACAGTTTGATACCAAATCGTGTGATTATCTGGCTGCACATTATACTTATGAATTTCAAGGATGAATGGGTAAAGCCTTCATTAAAAATTATGGACCCACTGTTCAGGGGGGAAAAAATGCTAACATTGAAAGTGGGGCTAACATTTGGTAAGCTTTCAAAAGCACAGCTCTGCAATTGTTTCAGCCTGATTAACTATTCACACCTTTGCATTCATTTTAGAAAACTAAACCATCTGACTTTGCTTTTGTTTCTTAAAATAATAAAGAGAGAGAGAGAAAAAAAAGGTTTTTTAAAAGTAAATAATGTGATTGGACACTGCAGTATGTTGTTCCTGCAGGAAAAGAGAATAAGACTTCAAGTCTAACGAGCTGACAAATAATATTTTCTGAAGGGATGGACAATTGAAGAAGGCAGAGATTTTAAGGCAGGAACGTAAGACGGTAAATATATATGAAGAGAAGCTCTTAGCATTTTGAGGCTCGACAGGTACCTGCTTTCCATTAAATATTTTTCATTCACCCCTGACTTCCAATCACCCCAATCACGACAGAATTTCACCACAGATCCTCTCCCCTCCCCAGTGCTGGCCATCACATAGGCATCGCCCCGTTTCTCAGGCTGCTGGCATCCTCTATCCTACAACCCCAGCTCCTCCTCACCACCTTTCTTCTCTGCTTGCGCATTAGCCACAATCTGTCAGCCAGATGTACCGCAGCAAGGAAACCAGAGAGCAGGGTAGTCACAGGCAGCTATTGACAATACGGTCAATAATCACTTTTCCTATCGTGTAGAATCTCTGTAATTGACTTTTCCAGGCTTTGCTCATTCTTTTAAAAGTGTCCAAATGCAATTTAATTTTTACAATAACATTTTTAAAGTTTATTTTCCACCTATACGCAAACACCCTATATGCAACATTTAATACTGAACAATATAGGATTAAATTTCTTAAGATGTCATGGCAACCAAAGATGAAACTTGAATTTGAATTTAAAAAGTTGGCCTCCCTTAAAAATCTTCTCTTAGCTGGAAAGAATGCTGATATAATTTTATGTGGAGTCTTGTCAAGTGCATTCAAGAAATGTCAAACCATATTTTTAGCCATGGAGTTTGCTTAATCCCATAAGACTCTCTCTCGCCTTTATGTTGACAAATGAACAGGACTGAAATATCAGGGATCTGAGCTTCTGTCAAGATCCACTTCGCATCAAAAGCTGTTGTTCTTGCGCAGCTGTTGTCTCAAATCTTCCGAATTAAAATCTACACTTACCTTATCTTTTGATTCCCCTGGGTTTTCTATTGAATTCCTTTGTTGTCACACCTTAATTGACTCCAAGCTTTACTTTTATAGACAAGTCAATGAACTGTTGTGGAAACATAATGTGGCAGGAAAATCAGATGAGAGGCTCTTGATAATTGTCATTGACTAGGAAAATGTCATCTTTATGCATCTGCTTCTCAAGTTTGCTTCCTGAGTGGCATATTTAGCCCAAACTTCCTCCCTTCATAATTTTTTTTAACATATAATCCATTTTAGAGACTATAAAATTAGTATTTTCATAAAATCTGCAACCTGGACCCTACTAAAATAAACAGGACTAAAAATATATGGCAAGAAATCTTTTAAAATGAGTGTATTTTTGCCTCTAATCTTGATAGAGGAATTCCAATACTATTGGAAATAAGAGAGAAAAATTATAAGATTAAGTTTGATGGCAGTTAAAGTTTTAAATTATCTACTTTGCATCAAGATTCAGCATTCTTCAATGCTACTTTTTAATCACTTATTTCAGTAAATATGAACTCTTATTTACCCAAGATAGCCCTATCATCATTTGGAAAGTTTAGCTGACAGACAAGTATTTGTTAAAGGATATAAGCCTTTCAGTGGGAGCTTTCATCATTAAACATATTTCATGCAATTCATATCTTAATTCCTATAAGCAAAGGAGATTCTAGCAAATGATATAACATTAGCATCATGCATATTTATAATTTAGAGTGAGCTACTTAAGGCTGACCTCATTTTAAAAAAAAAGTGTAAAATATGAATATACAATCTTGATGTTAGTTCAGTTTAGCTTAGTTGTGGGAATGACAGTACAGTATAGTAAAAATAAAAAGATGTTAAAATTAGTAAAATAAAAAAAAGTCTTCATTCAGAAAATGCAAATTGTAGACTATATTTTAAGATGTTCTCATTTATGAAACACTATAATTTTTAAATTAAGTAACACAATATGAACAGTCATAATTCCACGTGTTTCATCTTTATCTCACAGCAGTTCACAGTCATATTCTCTAAGCAATAATTATTAAAAGTAACCCACCCTCTGAGCAAATGGCAACAATACTTAATGCAACAATACTTAGTAACATTTAATGAGAAGTAAATAATCAAATTAAAGCACAAAGAGAATTGGGGGAGTGGGTCATTTGCTGGTGGGAGTGTGGGCTAAAAGGAACTTTATGTAGAAGATACTCTATAAGAAGAGGCAAAACGATGACATGACGATCCTTCTCCATCTTGTGAACTGGGAGGAGGTGCGGGATGCCTGTCCTCTCTGGAGAGGCAGACTTCTTGAATAATTTGTTCCAAAGCCAAGGCAGATGCTACTGGTTAGCTTTTTAGCAAAGCTGGTGTACATTCAGGACAGTCTGCTGTGTGTATCAGAAGGAAGTCAAAGTTGCTCTGTAAGAAGCCTAAATCAAGTTCTAGACATACACCAGTGGAGGTGAGGGGAAATGTACTGAGCACTTCCATAACCTTGCGGCAATGTGTGTGCCTCTAGGGTGCTGCAGCTCAGTGAGACCAGCCCTCTTCTCACCCATTCTGCCTTCACTCCCTGCTTCATCCCTGTCCTGGACAGTCTCCCAGCAGCAACACAAGATTCCTTACTTTGATTCCCTTCAGCCTTAATATCTTATGACCCCAAAGAATATGTCAAAATAGTCCCACATCAAACTTACTGGGATCACCTAAGAGAAATGGTCCCAAATTTGCCTGCACATTAGAGCTGGAGGAATCCCACACCAGATTACAATCCAGACAATTTAAGCCCCCTTTGTGTCGACACAGACATAGTGGTCTTTGAAGCACTCCAGGAGACTCCAAAGTAAAGACAAATTTGGGAAACACTGCCTTGTGAAATGCAGATAAAAAAACTGATTGGGGCTACCAATTAAGCAGTAAGCATGGTTCATTGTAGGTATTTAGAAACTGCCTCAGAGCTTTATAGATATTGACACCTTAATGATATTTACATTCACTTAAGATCTGCACAATGCATTTTCATTAGGTACCCATCTGCACACAGTTTCCCTGCGATGAGTCAAAGCTAGTCAGTCAGTCAACAAATCCAGCAAGACTGCTAGGTCTCTTGGCACCCATGCTGGTAATGGCGAGCCTGACCTCAATAACAAGCGTTTCATTAACACTTGAGAAAGTGTTACTGGGAAACTGTTTTTGCCTACTTGAGCCTTCACTGTTTGGGTGAGATGAGCGCTAAGTGGTACAAGGACTTGGGTTGTTCTCATCAGCTGTGATCAGAGCATAGGTATGTCCTGAGTCCCCTACATGTCAGTGGTCCATCACCAAACAGGGGGAACCAGCCCTTAGAGAATGGATCACTTTAGGAGGTGTGATTGAGATGTTCCAAAATGGCACCTGTCCAGAGTTCACTTCTCATACCCGTCTCTCTGTGTTCATGTCATGTGTCAGTCTGCAGTTTCAAGAAAGCAAGGAGCAGGTGGCAAGTGGGTAGAATTTGTGCTGAAGCTACAGTCTCCTCATTCCTGGTATTTTTGCACTAAACTGAATTCTTTTGTCTCTTTGTGGAAATATGCTCTCTGGTTCAACATAGCTTCTCCTCCACCCTGCTACTGCATACCCTTTTATCTCATACCAGATATTTCACACTGTACTCGAGTGGCCTGGCCCTCAGAGCATCTGAAGTTGAAACTCCAGTATTTATTGTTTATGCAAGTTTAACACAGAAAGCCACTGTCACTTACTGAAACTTCACCACAAACTAATGACTCAGGATACTGAAAGAAGGTGGGGAAGATCTGAATAGACTAAAAGATGGTGTAGGACAACAATTCCTACACAGCCTGAATACATACCAACTCAGCAAGTCTTGTGAAGGGCTGGCTGGGGCAAGGCACTGAGGAGATTCCTTTAATAAGAGGAGGTTAACACTAAATGCAATGATATTAGAACTCCATTTTATAATATTTAATATATTCTGTTTACTTCATCACTCACTTGTTATTACTCTGTAGGTGATTTTGTTGTTCAATTGCTAAGTCATTTCTGACCCTTTGCGACCCCATGGACTCTAACCCACAGGTTCCTCTGTCCATGGCGATTTTCCAGGCAAGAATACTGAGTTGGGTTGTCCTTTTCTTCTCCAAGGGATCTTTCTAGATCAGGGATCGAATCCACATCTCCTACGTTGGCAGGTGGATTCCTTACCACTGAGCCACCAGGGAAACACCTGTAGTTGCTTACTATTAATATGTATTTAATAGGTGAGATTAATGAATAAGGAATGAAGTGTTTTAGGTTACTTTGCAGCATTAAAATTTGGTAAACTATTTTAAAATTACACTTAGAGACAACTTAGTTCATGAGTTTTATCATGTAAAAATATTTGTAAAAATAAAAAGATAGTAGGAATGTAGCAAAAATATGGTATCTGTGGAAATGTTCAGGCTAAAATAGTGCTAAAAATAAAATTGTACAATCCTCTGTTTAGTAGAATACATTCTTAGTTTCACAGGGCTTTTGACACTAGAGAACATATTTTCTCAAAAATATGATCTATGCACATGTGTGCTAAGTCACTTTAGTTGCATCCATGTCTTTGCGATCCTGTGGACTGTGGCCCGCCAGACTCTGTCCATAGGACAGAGAGTATAGAGACTTTCAAGATTAAGAAAGTAAAACATGTGAATAGGTACAAAGAATAATAATTCTGCTTGTATTTTAAGTGTTTATATAATCAAAATAAAAGATTTGTAAACTATATATTTGCTTTACTACACATGAATATATGTTATTTTTGTATTTTAGAAAAAATATTTTTTAAATGGTCTTTGACAAGACATTTTATATCTCTACCAAAAGAGTAAATCCAGTTTGTTGGTAAAAAGAATATTTCAACAATTTTATAATTTTAATTATCCTTTGTCCCCTTTTAACACTCAAAAGCATTATATAATAAGGTTGTAAAGTATGCGCTCCCTAGGAGGCTCAGGGGGTTAATAATCCACCTGCAATGCAGAAGATACAGGAGATGTGGGTTCCAGTCCTGGGTCAGGAAGATCCCCTGGAGGAGGGCATAGCAAGCCTCTCCAGCATTCTTGCCTGGAGAATTCCATGACCAGAGGAGCCTGGTGGCCTATAGTCCATGGGGTCGCAAAGAGTCAAACACGACTAAAGCAACTGAACATGCAGTCACAGTAAAGTACTAAGTCACTATATAAATACTCATTTAATGAATAAATCAACTTAGATATCTAGCATATGGTTAGACAGAAAGTTGATTCATTCTGCTAATCTTTATTGAAGCAAAATAAGATGCATTATGGTTTTTTGAATCTGCACTTGGATTTGTCAAAAATCTTCCATTGATTTTGTCACCTCTAGTTGAAACTGAAAATGTCAAATAGAAATTAGGATAATTATATGACAAGTCAAGGGAAAAAGTACTCAGATCTTGAAAATTATTGGCTTTCATTTTTCTTCAATAGTTACAGGTTCACAGCATCTTTTTCATGATGTATTTTAAAACCTTTATGAGAGGTGCTATTCTTTTCAATGAAAATGGAAGGCTACTCTCCAGGTTTCCTATTTCATCTCAACCACCTGACTCATTTAGGTAATAGTTATAAAATATATTCTCAGCAAAGTAGTCAAGAATAATTTGGAATTTTTATGTTGGTATGGGTGGTGTCCTGACTTTCCTTCTGTGATCCCTGGTATTTAGCATTAATGGAACAACTGATGTGAACTTAATCTTCTGTTCCATTTAATATCTTCATAAATGTCAAAGGTCATTTATTTTATATTATACTTAACCGATAAGTTCCATTAGTATTGTATACACAGTTGAGTCCTTTCCTTGCGCAGTAGCATGTTCAGGAAGCTACATAAGGTATTTCTTTGATCAACTGGTAGTCTAGTGAAGGATACTGGAGTCAAGCTCAGGTCTGGGATAAAGAGCAAAAGGAAGTTCTTTATTTCCCAGTCAGATTTCAGATATATAAGAACAGAGAAGAATATATGGCAAACATGGTTTTACTTAATCATTCATTATCAAAATATTCCCTCTGCTCACTCAACTACTTCAGTCTCTTGAAATATGATGTACGAGCTTTTATAAACAACAGCAATGAAACATAAGTACTAGCACTTCATTGCTATAAATTTCATTTTGATGTTTATAGAACATTTAACTATAAATGCAACATATACTGTGAATATAAAAAATCTTTATGGCTCAAAAAATCCTTGGGGCAAACAACTGCTATAGGATAACAATTTTATGTAAACAAAACACTTGGGACTTAAAAAATCAGGAACTGAATTATCTATCTTAAAAATATCACATAAAACTATTATTCTATTTTCTTCCAGTCTCAGAAATAAGATGCTTTCAAGCATCTATATTTATTAAAAGGGAACAGGAAAAATGTCTGTGTTTTTTAAAGTTTAAAAGTATTAGCTTGGCTGAGATGTGATGTACTTATCACTTAGTACCTAAAAGATACACACTCCCCTCTCCCAACTAATGACAAAATTAAACAAATTTTATTGACACACTGGCGGAAAAAAGTCTCAAATCAACAAAAGCTATATTTCATGTTTTGTTAATGTTTATGATTAAATACCCTCAAGAAAAGTATTACACTTGACAGTATAGTATAGTAATTGAAAGCATTGAGAACTAACTGAAATTTTACACACACATACACAAAATAGTGCTTGACCCACAGGAAAGGCACTAAACTAAAAAAAAATGTAAAAGAGGAATAATCCAACTACTTTCAAAATTACTACATAAAGAAGCACATAGCTTCTATTTTGAGGGTTCTGTGCTAATATTAATAACCAGCATTCATTTCACTATATAATGGACTTTCAGAGGAAAAATATCAATGTCTCCTAGCTTTTATTTAAACCTCAGGCAAATGATTGATAAATGGTGCTCTAAAAGGTGTGGAATATTGAGTTAGAAAAATCACAACAAATGTGCAGACAAAAAGGACACCTGCCTTGAGGAAGTACAAACCAAGTAATAGAAATATAATATAATGAAAAGATGCTAAAACTAAGCTACGGATGGAAAAGATGAATGTGAGCATCTCCTGCCTCTAGTGGGAGTGTCTCTCTATAAGAGATGTACATAGTGTCTTTCACATCAATCCAATGCACTTTCCTGGTACCTTTCATATGCTTAGAATAATATATTCCATAAATTTTTAATAAATAAATATAAATTACATACATAGTGTAAACTTTTGGACTCTGTGGGAGAAGGCGAGGGTGGGATGTTTTGAGAGAACAGCATCAAAACATGTATATTATCAAGGGTGAAACAGATCACCAGCCCAGGTTGGATGCATGAGACAAGTGCTCAGGGCTGGTGCACTGGGAAGACCCAGAGGGATGGGGTGGGGAGGGAGGTGGGAGGGGGGATCAGGATGGGGAACACATGTAAATTCATGTCAATGTATGGCAAAAACCACTGCAATACTGTAAAGTAATTAGCCTCCAACCAATAAAAATAAATGGAAAAAAAAAACATACTATGGAATTTCTGATAGATATTGAGCTTAGGAGAGTTACAGCAGGGATGGACTTTGTGCCTCTATTCTTAAATATCTATATTCTATACTACAATCTATTTTACTCAGAAATCCTTTTTTTTTTTAACATCATATTCTGTTAGTACTTTAAAAATCCAAGAACCCTAAAAAGTGAAAGACTCTTGATCACCATTTGTGATGCTATCAGAAAATAGGAGGTTAGACTCTCCAGTCTTATTAATTTTTTAGTAAGAACTTATTATTTTGAAGGAACATGAAACACAATGCTAAAATATTTATAGATACATTAAAATATTTATACATGCAAAGTCAAAATGACCATATTTGGTTCCCTCTAAATTGTCTAATGAATAAAACGGAAATGTAAAAAATATTTCCTCCCTTAGGTTTTTCATTTCAGTCAAATAATCAAGTGAGCTGATGATGTTTTTTGACAGTTACGGGTGCCATTCAGTATAATGTTCTTGGGTTTTTTGTGTTAGAGTCAATGGTGTGTCCCACCCACGTCCCCTTCACCTAGTGGTAGACTCCAATTCCCAGGAACCTGCCCAGTGGTTTGAGCCAAGGATGGACTACCCGGGACTATGACCACATCTTTGCTCACCTCCTTCCCCAGCTCTCCCTTGCTTCTCTCATCTCCTTACAGATTTCCCTGAAGAGCATTTCCTCAATGTGCTTCCAAATCCACTGGCATACCATGTACTGTGGTATCTCACTTAAGAGAGAATCTTCATAGAAAGATAGCATATTACTTATTTAAATGACTGATCCAGTTTCCAATTTCACTGTATAAAATAATGAAAAGCAATGTATATTTACCAAGCATGGAGTAGATTACAGTCATGAAATAGCCTCAATGAACAGGCAGAGAGAGCAAAAGAAAAAAATCTCAGAGTGATGCTGGGCTCTTGGGTCCAGCTCCAACAGTTGTTCAATCACTAAGCCATATCTGATTTTCTGCAACCCCATGAACTGCAGCACACCAGGCTTCACTGCCCTTCACTATCTCCAGGATATCCATTGTCTCTGCTGTAAGTCTCCACTGAGTCAGTGATGCCATTCAACCATCCTGTCCTCTGTCACACCCTTCTTCTCCTGCTCTCAATCTTCCACAGCATCAGGGTCTTTTCTAGTGAGTCAGTTCTTCCCATGAGGTGGCCAAAATACTAGAGCGTCAGTTTCAGCATCAGTCCTTCCAATGAATATTCAGGGCTGATTCCCTTTAGGATTGACTGGTTTGATCTCCTTGCTGTCCAAGGGACTCTCAAGAGTCTTCTCCAGCACTGCAATTCAAAGCATCAATTCTTTGGTACTCAGCCTTCTTTATGGTCCAACTCTCATATTTGTACATGTCTACTGGAAAAACCATAGCTTTGACTGTGCAGATCTTTGTCAAAAAGTGATGTCTCTACTTTTTAATACACTGCCTAGGTTTGTCATAGCTTTTCTCCCAAGGAGCAAGTATTTCATGGCTGTAGTCACCATCCAGTGATTTTGGAGCCCAAGAAAATAAAATCTGCCACTGTTTCCATTTTTCCCCATCTATTTGCTGTGAAGTGATGGGACTGGATGCCATGATCTTAGTTTTTTGAATGCTGAGTTTTAAGCCAGTTTCTTCATTCTTTAACCCTCATCAAGAGGCTCTTTGGTTCCTCTTCACTTTTTATCATTAGAGTGGTATCATTTGCATATCTGAGGTTGTTGATATTTCTCTCCACGATCTTGATTCCAGCTTGTGATTCATCCAGCCCAGCATTTTGCATATAAGTTAAATAACCAAGGTGACAATATACAGCCTTGACGTACTCCTTTCCCAATCTTGAACCAGTCCGTTTTTCCATGTCCAGTTCTGCTGCTTCTAAATCTGCACACAGGTTTCTGATTTTTCCCTTCAGTCTTCATATATACTTGTTCTATGAGTTTGCTGACTGTGGTCCTTCTATTCAGTGTTTCACAGTTTAAATTCTCTTATTTTGAAGTTCAGTAAAGCTATTATTGCTACTTAATTTTAGATATTAAATCAATTCAATTATACTCTTTATTCTGTCATTTTGAAATATCAGTGTAAAGAAATAACTAGAAAACTGGCATTGATCATAATACAAATTAATAAACGCAATTTCAAAAAGAATAACAAGCTAGATGTGATGTTAGCTATATTCCAGTTTAGTATTCACTGACAAACTTAGTCCTCAAAATGATGTGTATATAACAGAAAAATTTGAACTAAATAAACTATGACTAATTTGGTGAAATGAAAATAGTATATATATTCACACCCTTTCCCTAGTAAGCAAGCAATAAACATGGGACAATAGAAAAACTCACCAAGTTTCAGGTATGTGTTCATAATCACAAAATTTATTTCATATTTTCTATGTTTAAGCTAGAAAGAATACTTTACCATTGAATGCTGCAATGATATTTCTCATCTCTATTCTGCTCTAGATTTTTAAATAAATACTAACCCCAAAGTATAAATTATTTTCAAGTATATAGCACTCTTTAATTATTCCTGCCTCTGTCCAATGAAGTTTAACCAATTTTCTGTCTTGTATAGTACAGTAAAAGCTCTCTGCTTAAGTGATTGAAGGGATATTTCTCAACCTAGTTTTCTTCCATTGCCCCCAGGAGCAGAACTATGCCCCTGAAAGCAACAATGACCACTCAAGAAACCTTCTGGTGGGATCTGAGAAGTTCAATCTTTATACTGGCAAAGACTGTGTATTGTATAAAAGGTTACATCACCATTCAGAAGAATGATACACTTGAACTTATTTACAAAACAGAGAGACTCAAAGGCATGGAGAACAAACTTACAGTCACCAAAGGGGCAAAGGGTGAGGGATACACGAAGAGTTTGGGATTAGCATACTCCTACTGGAGGCTTCCCAGGTGGTAACAGTGGGAAAGAACCCATCTGCTAATGCACGAAATGCAAGTGATGCTGGTTCAATCCCTGGGTTGGTAAGATCCGCTAGAGGAGGAAATGGCAACCCACTCCAGGATTCTTGCCTGGAAAATTTCACAGATAGAGGACCCTCATAGGGCTGCAAAAGAGTCAGACACAACTAAGCACATGATCTATGAAAGAGATAGCCAACAAGTACCTACTGCATAGCACAAAGAACTGCAACCAATATCGTGTAATAACTTATAATGGAGAAGAATCTTAAAAAGAACATATATATATATATGTATATATATATATGTATGTATGTCATACTGAGTGAAGTGAGTCACAGAAAGACAAATTTGATGACATCACTTATATGTGGAATCTAAAGAAAGAGATATAATGAACTTATCTATAAAACAGAAATAGAGCTACAGATGTAGAAAATAAACCAAGGGGGTAAGGGGCGGGGGTGGGGGTGGAAATTGGGAGATCGGGGTTTACATATACAGACTACTATATATAAAATAGGTAACGGCCTATATGGAAATAGAAGTTAAAAAATGAGTGATATATGTGTAACACGCACTTTGCTGTATGTATACCTACAGCTACCACAACCTTGTAAATCAACTATGCTCTAATAAAAATTTTAAAAACAATTGATTACTTCCATTCAAGGGTGTTTCCTAGCTCATGTCCTCCTGGTTATGGAAACAGGCTCAGCAGGAGGAAGTGCACAGCCTTATTGTCGGAAGGCGGGAAGGGAGCTGGTATATGAAAGTGCCCCAAACAGTACAGCTCTCTCCCCTCCACCTTTACAATACTTTAAAATGCCCATTTTATAACACAAAGTGACAAAACTGAACAAAAAAAGAAGATAAAGAAGTTACTGCTATGTGTTCTTAGAATATATCTATTTATTCCCACAATAAATATTTCTTGAACACCTTTTTGAATGCCCGTATACACAGTATGTGGTTTTATGATGTAGGGTGCTTTCTCATGACATTAGTGTTTACCATCACAACTGTCTTCACTTTATTTTTATCCTTCTTCACCTCTCTACTAGTGGGAAAATCCTATCTGCCAGTGTGGGAGATGAAGAGACTTGGGTTCGATCCCTGGGTCAGGAAGATCCCCTCGAGAAAGAAATGGCAATCCGCTCCAGTATTCTTGCCTGAGAAATCCCATAGACAGAGGAGCCACATGGTCACAAAGAGTCGAACATGACTGAAGCGACTTAGCACCCACGCAAGCACCTCCCCACAGCCATGAACTTCAAACCGAGAATGTGATGTCCCTGTGACTATCATGAGTGATGTACCAACTACAGTTGTAAAAGAAAGTCACCAGAGCAGGAGGTATCAGGGGCTGAGGGAAAGGATGATGATTTAGGTATGGATAGACAGGAAGTAATTTTTCTTCTGGTGAGGGACAGAAGCAGGTGCCATCACCGTGTCTTATCTCCTGTCACTTTATACCTCAGCAGAGCTGTGACCTGTCTTTCAAAGGGGGAGGTGGTCAAGCTGAAGCCATGTGCTGTGGGACTGTCTGACCCTCCTCAACGCCTTGCTAAATGGCACAGAGTGTGGGCAAATATGGGGATAGATGGCCATGGTGTCACAGACGACACCTGTGGCTTTGCTTTTGTGTCTCTGCAACTATTAACATTAAGGGCCGGCTCAATGCTGAATTAAATAACTGGTCATTTTTTATATTTCTTTTATCCTAATTAAAACAAAATAGTAACTTTAGCCCTGACACATTGTCCTCTGCCCAAGGCACACCACAGAGCCCGGAATACCCAGGACCGCCAGGGAATTGAACTGAGCAGAGCCTGACACTCAGTAGTGTGAGGCCAAGGATTTTTGCCGGATTGGTTCATATTGGCCTCACCTGTGGATTACATTAGTTCTGATGTGCCTTTTAAAACCAAGGAAAACTTTTGAATTATTTCCACCGGAGAAAAATTCTCTATTTTTCAAGTATATTGAAAGGCATACTTTTATCGGAAACGTAAATAACCACTTGCTTTTCCACAAGTCACCTTCATCATTGGTATTCATTTCATGATGAGAATTCTTTGAACAAATGAAGGTCAAAGCTTCCCTAGGCTCCTCTCATGAGGAAAACTATTATTTTTTTAAATGTTATCAATGCACACATATGTAGACATATAAATATTTATATGGAAACGTACTGCCTAGTCAGTGAATAGAAATGGGAATAGAAATGATGTGCTCTGGGAATCCTCTCTGTGTGACTGAACTTTCAAATCAGGAGAAAACTTTTTTTTTTTCCCATCTCTGTCCCTGTGACTAATGGGGAAAGGTCAGTTTTTCAGATAACATAAGCAGAAAGGGATTTTGATTCTTCCTTGCTTTACAGAAAGGAAGAGAGGAGAGACCTCAGAAGGTTTGCTGGCTTAAACCTGTAACACAGTTTTCTTGACTCTCAATCTAGTCTTAATCTACAGTATAGGAAAAGGTAAAACGTTATAAGGTTAGCTAGTAGAAATAGAAGAAATTAAAGTAGTAAATTTAAGAGAAACTCTGAAGATAATCCGGATGATGGAAAGAAAGACTACAGATTGAACTGTGGAATTATTGGTATTCCCTTAAACTACAAGAGTAGGGCAGAAGATTGCCTGGTAGAAATCCAATCAGGAAGGGTTAAAGGTCTTTGGTCAAAGTCGTACCCTGAATTTGCCTCTCAGCGCTGCCCGGACATTGCACCCGACCTTACAATTCCAAAGAAAAATAGTTTAATTATAAAAATAACATAACCAGTAAATACGGGCAGAGCTATATATAGCCTATGTATGTGTGTGTGTGCTCAGTCGCTCAGTTGTGTCCGACTCTTTGTGACCCCATGGATTGCAGACTGCCAGATTCCTTTGCCCATGGAATTTTCCCGGCAAGAATACTGGAGCAGGTAGCCATTTCCTTCTCCAGGGGATCTTCCTGACCCAGAGATGGAACCTACATCTCCTGCATTGCTGGTAGATTCTTTACCACTGTACTACTGGGAAACTCCTATATGGCCTAGGAAACACTATTTTGTGGGAATGTCTGAGAAGTTGGGTGGAATTGGGTCACAAATAAATAACGGTGTCATCATGGAAAAGAAAATGGTTTATGTGTCGAATGGCTGACTTGAGCCTGCAAACTTCAAACAGATCTTATGTCTCGTTAGTCTGTGGCTTCTCCCCTGCCTTTGGTAAGGGGCAGTGTCAGGCAGAAGTGAAAAGGAAATGTACCATATTGTTGTTTTCATCTGCTCTAGCATGGGCCATAGGTAGAAAATTTCAAATGCCTGGACCCCAGGTCTGAGATAAGGTGGGATTCTTATGCTCCTGGAGCTTCACAGGAGGAATAGAAAGTCTCTGAAGCCTAAGGTTTGGATCGATGACCTTCCTTTGCATTACTTCAAGGGACTGGGACCAGCCAAGAGGATGGGGGTTCAAAAACATGAACAATAACAATAAAGCATTTATATCTCCCTTACACATCAGCATTTTAAGTCTGGTCCCAGAACCACACATAATCTTCACAAAAAAACCAGAAGCACCAATAGGAACTATTAATCCTTTTCAAGACATGTGCAAACTAAGGCTCAAAGGATTGTATATTATTTGTGGAAGGTCAAACCATAGGTGGCAAGATTAGAGAATCCAAATTTCTGAACTGATCCAGTTCTCTTTTGCATTTTATTAAGTAGCCATCTTAAAATGAATCAAAATCATAATCCGCAATTAATGCAAAAATTTCCAAAAGGCATCACCTCAGATTTTAAGGAAATTATGAGTTTAAAGTTGATCTTTCATTTTAAATAGTTTTTCCCAGTGGAAACAGATGAGGCTGCCTGGTGTTAATGTCTAGCTTATTCTCATTCCTATTTCTAGTGATTACAAACAAATAATGTTTTCAAATTTCAATTTTAAAGTTAATAAAATGGAGAGCATCTGGTAATGGGTTCTGATAACATTCTAAAATTAAATAGAGGAGGGAGGAAGTTAAAAAACAGTCTAGGCAAACTCTTTTATGGTCACTTGCAAAATGATGACAGTAGTTGCTATTAAGAAATAACTGCTTCCTGTACCCTGAAAACACCTATTTCAGGTAAGAAGCAAAGCTATTAACAGAAATGGCAGTAACAGTTGTGACAATCTCCCTGCAGTATCAGGAACACATCTATAGGGCATGTCCCTGACAAGCTGTGTTTAACTTGGGCATGATCTTTCTTTTGGTAGGTCCTCTCATTTTTAAGTGAATGAATTTGAATAAAGCTAATTAGGGTTAAATACAATTATGAAAGGTGTCAGTGAATGCTAAAGTGTTCCATTTTTATAAGCCCAGGTGGCTCGATGGTAAAGAGTCTGTCTGTCAAGCAGGAGACACAGGTTCAATCCCTGGATCAGGAAAATATCGGGAGAAGGAAATGGCAACCCATTCCAGTATTCTTGCCTGGAGAATACCATGGACAGAGGAGCCTGGTGGGCTATAGTCCATGGACTCACAAAGAGTCAGATAAGACTTAGAGACTAAACAATAACAACAATGCTCTTTGCATTCTGAGACTCTTATAAACTTATAGGACCCAGAGCCTTTAAGCTACATAGTGTCTTTAATTAACTCAGTGGTTAAATACAGAAATTACTCTCCTGGCAGATGAGCCCAGCATGAAACATGGTTTGTCTAATTGCTGCAGACATAAAGATTGATAAGGCACAAAAGAGACTAAAACAGATAACTCTCAGAACGCCTTAGTTACCATTAAGTTAGTAGGTTCAGTGAAGAAAAGAAATGCAGAAAATCATTTTTAAAGTCCTTAAAGATATTCATATGTCTTATCAGACAGCCTGAACAGTATTTCTTACTTTAAAAGTGTACATGTCAAATCAAGCAAACAATCCTTATAAAATTATTTAAAATCTCCCAGAAGAGTTTTCCATTAATTTGATGAATGTGTATGTCCCACACACATACATACATGTCTATCCATATACATATACACACATATATACATACATTATATATAAATATATCTCAGTAGACAGTCATCATTAGTACTATAGTTGTATTGATGTTTTTTCCTGAGGTAAACGGATATTGTATATAATCTCTAGATTTGTCTTTCTCATGAATTTGTTCCCCTTGCAAGCGAGGTAACTTCTGTCCTAAACCATGAAAAATAGTGTGTATTGCATAAAATCCAATTCACATTAGTTGAGAAAATAAAACTGTATCTTTAACCCTTGGGAGGACAGAGGAATGATGTAACAGAATAAACAGCACTGCTATGTTCAAAAGGGGCTGGTTCCAGTGACTTACTGCTTGGAAAACTAGGGATAACTGGACTTGGATTATCTAACAAGCCTGTTACTGAAATGACTGTTTAAATTTGGTGAAATAAATGAGACTTTCTCATGTTTGAGGGCTTTGCACAACTGCAACAATACTAACCAGGAAAACAAGATCCTTCTTTTTTCACTTTGGAATGTTATTTGAAATATAACGTGAAATAAAATAATTCATGAGGCTATTGGTTTAAAAAGAAAAATAGTGTGTATAAAATTATGAGCATGTCTTCCATCTGACATTTGAAGTGGGTGAAGTTGAAATTTCTTACCATCCAAGCTGTGACAAAGTCCCCCATCCAGGTCCCTACTGCAGCTAATTTCATGAAACTTTCATTTCGGATGCCCATATAGTCTGTAATGATATATGCTCTGTGGAAACAAACACACAAGACATTGTCCAGACTCAGAGAACCATACAGTCAAAGCTTTCTGGTTCAGCAACACTCAAAAGGGAATTTTCCCCCTTTTAACAAACTTTCTTGCTTTTGTCTCACCAGATGTGCTTATAAATCTGAAAGGCTAAGAGGAGCTCTGAGGGTGTCTGGGTCAGTTCCAATTAGATTTGAAAACTGACTGTGGCTACACCAATTACCATGTGCCTTTCATTTTTGAGCTGTAGGACTGACAACAGCTTTTGAAAATCAAACAGAAATACTCAGCAAAGGCATCATTCCATGCTCACTCAAGTATGAGGGGAGCAGAAACAATTCCTGAATTAGAGTAACTAGAAACGAAGAGAAGAGCTTACTTTCCTCCAGTTCTGTCTTCTCAAAGTAAGAACTATTGAAAAGATGCTGGGAGTAAGTTTTAAGTATATTGTCATATCTGAATAATGTTCAGAAGAAAGTCAAGATTTGAGAAAAAATTTCCACGTAGGGAAGTGATGTAAAATTTTACTCAAATACATGTGACTTAAATTATTATTTAATAGCAATGGCCAGATTCCACTTCGTCACTCTTTTGGCATAACTAGTTATTGTTTGCTTGCTATTAAAAATAAGTTTATATTCCTCACAGCTCAAAGAAAGGTTCAAAGGTACACCCGACTATTAAAAACAGGTAATAAGATCATGCTTATTGCTTATTAAGCATCTTCATTTTCTCATTTGATAGTCAAGAAAATCATAAATATCATTTTCCCATTTGTAATTTCACTAAGAAAACTGGGATTCAAAAATATCACTTACCCTGCCAATCAATACCACCTAACTAATGAATGGTACCTAGAAGCCAAATTTCTCTGTACATATTTTTTAATTCTAAGTATTTTTTTTTTACTCAGTTTTCTTTTACTTTAAATTTTGCTCCTTTTTTTAAACATGATAATACCTATACAACTTAGAGTACCCATTGAACATAATTCTCCTTAGATTAACTTTAAAACAATATGCAGTAGATAAATATTCATTAGTTATCTATTGAAACTATGAAGAAGCACATTTTTGAAGTCATTGAGAGTAAAGCTGCTTCCAATTCAGTTATTTTTTCTGGAGTTATTTAAGATAGTTTTTTTAATCTGATATTCAAATACACAGATATTTAACAACAAAAAACAAACACGAATTCTTAAAACAACTCTTTTCCCATGTGCTTCATCTACTTACTTTGGAGGGGCTATGTAAATATCTTAAGGTCTCATCTCAAAATTCTGGGTCTTATTCCATGCGTTTCCATAGTAGCCAAAAAAAAGAAAAACTTTAGCTACCAAAAACCTCATGCTAGCAATGTGCCAGAGATTGTTATTAGCATTTTAAAAACACAGTCCCCATCAACTTTCATATCAGAACAATGAAATGTATTGTTATTCCCATTTCAAAGATATGGAAGGCTTTAGAGAGTTTTTGCAACCTTCTCAAGTTTGAGCATCCAATAAATGGACAAGATTTGAATATACATTTGATTGATCCCCAAATCCATGTACTTAACTACTGTGCTATACCTTCTTCCTACAACTGTCAGTGGAGATACAAAAAGCACAAAGAACATCTCTGTTCCCCAGTATTTTAATAAGACAATGACAATCAAGGATTACTTTCTGTGGGGATAATTCATAACAAGAAGCCCAGAGAAGCATCCAGAAGCTACAACTCCCTAGAGCTACCATCAGCACTTCTACATTCCCACTTATACTGAGTTCACCCATCTAAGCAGCTCTTGGTCTCAGGGTACTAAAGAATATTAGCTCTGTTAATTGTCCAGCTTTTTCAACGACACTTGCTTTGAAGATTTTGTTCAATGTTATATTTCTACCTGTTCACTCTGCCAATTAATTCCAGAATACATTGGGCTAGGATAGAAATTCCTGGCTACATTCTTTGTGATTGTACAGATGTATGTAAGAGAAGGCATAATTCTTCTATTTCAGTTTCTGAAAACAAGGATGAGATAGCAAGCATGCAACAGACCAATGATCCAACAAAAAAAATAAACCCTAAAAAAACTAAACAAAATATAAAAATAACTCCCCAAATCTGCTTTAAGTCATCTAAGAGCTGATGAAGCACTGAAGAGAAGAAAAACCAAGATACCAGATTGGCGAGCATTATAGAAAAGTTAACTGTATTTTCTCTGCGGACATTAGCTGATTCGACATTCAAGGCAAGACAAGAACCTGGATTTTGCCTGGGCAGAGAACAGTCTCAGTAGGTTAAAGAAGCAATGTTTGAAATTTAAGGAGCCAAGATTCTTGTGAGAAAGGGGATGCTGAGAAGAGAGTAAGATACACAGCCAGTCTTCAAGACTTTTGCCAAATTATGAACTTGTGAACTTGTGCACGAGGAATGCTGAGAGACTAAGCAGAAAGTCTCTATAGTCTGTGGCCATACCTTCCTGAACACACCCCATCTTGTCTGATCTCAGAAGCTAAGCAGGGTTGGGCCTGGTTAGGACTTGGAGGGGAGAAAGTCTCTGTAAAGTATAGCAGAGGTCTGGCTACTTCATGCTGAGGAAACTATTATAGTTCAGAACATTCTGAGAGAATGGCCCAGGATATACAAGGGTATGAAAGACTAAAGAAAACCCGTGATGTATGGGTCCTTGTTGAAACTGTAAATCAACCCTTATCCAGTCCATTTCATGACTGAATTAAGGTGATCAGCTTCTATTCTTTGCAATTAACAGAGGAAAAACTGAACCTTTTCAGGAAGAATAAAATATCATCTATTTTTATTTATAAAATCCATCATTGAATCAAAAGTTACTAGAATGTCAAGAAACAAGATCCTATCAAGATCCTGAAAACCAAGAGAGTAAACAATAGCTAAAACTAGACCATAAGTTCCAGGAGGACTGTAAGTCATTTTTATCTATTCTTTTCACTGTTGATACCCCAGAGCCTAGAGCACTGCCTACAAGTGGTAAGTAATCAGTAAACATCTGCTTAATTTATGAATTAACAAAGTGACCCAAGTTATTCATATTTATTGATATATTACACAAGTAAACTTATATATACTAAACCCTAGAAATAGCAATAAAATAAGATTGACATGAAGAACTATTACATGTTTTCAAATTGTTTTCTGTGTTTACTTCACTTCTCCAACTACATTTGTATCTCCTTGATGGCAGAATAACTATCCTATATTCATGTAGAAAGATACAACAGCATAAAACAGGAGAATGTCCCTCCTCTGTGGCTGTGGGCACGTGGTAAGTACTGGACGCCATGATAAAGCAGAGGAGATAGCACACAGAATTTAATTAAGGATAAATTAATTATTTAAAAGTGAAGAGTGATATTTAAAATTTATTAGTTATCCTAGACATTTCTCCAAAGAAGACACACAGATGACAAACAGGCGTAAGAAAAGATGCTCATCATCGCTAATCATATTGGAGAAATAAAACTCGAAACTACCTAGAGATATCATCTCACATCAGTCAGAATGGCCATCATCAAAAAGTCCACGAACAATAAATGATAAACAGAGTATGGGAAAAAATCCTCCTACACTTTGGTGGGAGTGTAAATTGGTACAGCCACTATGGAGAACAATATGGAGTTTCCTTAAAAGTCTAAAAATATAGTTACCATGCAGTAATCCCACTCCGAGGCATATATCTGGAGAAAACATGGTTTGAAAGGATATATGCACCCCAATATTCATTGCAGTGCTGTTGACAATATCCAAGATATGGAAGCAACCTAAATGTCCATTGACAAATGAATGGATAAAAATGATGTGGTACATATTATACAGTGGAATACTACTCAGTCATTAAAGAGAAAGAAATAATGTCATTTGCAACAACATGGATGGACCTGGAGGTTATTACATTAAGTAAAGTCAGACAGAGAAAGACAAATATCATAGGATATGGCTTATATACAGAATCTAAAAGAAAAACTGATACAAATGAACTTATTTACAAAACAGAAGTAGAGCCACACATGTAAAAACAAATTTATGGTTACCAAGGATAAGAGGCAGAGAGGGAGGGATAAATTGGGAATTTAGAATTGACATATACACACTACAATATCTAAACCAGATAAACAACAAGGACCTACTGTACAGCACAGGGAATTCTGCTCAAAAATCTGTAATAACCTAAATGGAAAAATAATTTGAAAAGGAAGTGATGTATGTAAAACTGAATCACTTTGTTGTACTCCTGAAACTAACAATACTATAAATCAGCTAATGCCTGATACAAAATTTTAAAAATCTCCAGTCTCTTCTGTCCATGGGATTTTCCAGGCAAGATTACTGGAGTGAATTGCCATTTCCTCCTCAAGGGGATCTTCCTGGCCCAGGGATTGAACCTGCATCTCCTGTGTCTCCTGCATTGCAGGCAGCTTCTTTACCACTGAGACACAAGAGAAGCTTTTTTTAAAGAAGAATATATTGTAGACTTTTGGATAGCAGCCATCCTGACTGGCGAGTAATGGTACCTCATTGTGGTTTTGATTTGCATTTCTCTAATAATGAGTGATGTTGAGCATCTTTTCATGTGTTTGTTAGCCATCTGTATGTCTTCTTTGGAGAAATGTCTGTTTAGTTCTTTGGCCCATTTTTTGATTGGGTCATTTATTTTTCTGGAATTGAGCTGCAGGAGTTGCTTGTATATTTTTGAGATTAATCCTTTGTCTGTTTCTTCATTTGCTATTATTTTCTCCCAATCTGAGGGCTGTCTTTTCACCTTACTTATAGTTTCCTTTGTAGTGCAAAAGCTTTTAAGTTTCATTAGGTCCCATTTGTTTAGTTTTGCTTTTATTTCCAATATTCTGGGAGGTGGGTCATAGAGGATCTTGCTGTGATTTATGTCGGAGTCTACAAGCAATAAATGCTGGAGAGGGTGTGGAGAAAAGGGAACCCTCTTACCTGTTGGTGGGAATGCAAACTAGTACAGCCGCTATGGAGAACAGTGTGGAGATTTCTTAAAAAACTGGAAATAGAACTGCCATATGACCCAGCAATCCTACTCCTGGGCATACACACTGAGGAAACCAGATCTGAAAGAGACACGTGCACCCCAATGTTCATCGCAGCACTGTTTATAATAGCCAGGACATGGAAGCAACCTAGATGCGCATCAGCAGATGAATGGATAAGGAAGCTGTGGTACATATACACCATGGAATATTACTCAGCCGTTAAAAATAATTCATTTGAATCAGTCCTAATGAGATGGATGAAACTGGAACCCCTTATACAGAGTGAAGTAAGCCAGAAAGATAAAGAACATTACAGCATACTAACACATATATATGGAATTTAGAAAGATGGTAACGATAACCCAATATGCAAAATGGAAAAAGAGACACAGAAATACAGAACAGACTTTTGAACTCTGTGGGAGAATGTGAGGGTGGGATATTTCAAAAGAACAGCATGTATACTATTTATGGTGAAACAGATCACCAGCCCAGGTGGGATGCATGAGACAAGTGCTCGGGCCTGATGCACTGGGAAGACCCAGAGGAATTGGGTGGAGAGGGAGGTGGGAGGGGGGATAGGGATGGGGAATATGTGTAAATCTATGGCTGATTCATATCAATGTATGACCAAAAAAAAATAAATTAAAAAAAAAAAAGAATATATTGTATCAAAAAATTTAGCAGTTATTCTAAATTTTGCTGCTCTGGACAAATGTAAAGAAGAATTATAAACAGGCAGACCTGCCATAAAAACTTTCAACCATGAGTTCACAGATTTGCATATCTATTAACATTTAATAGTATTTCCTACTCAGGTTGTAAAGGACACAATGTGCATATATTTATATTAGCAATTCTGGCCAGTTTGACTATCACATTGGACTCTGAAAAAGTGAAGTTATGGAGCTTATACACTCAAGAGTTTTTGGATACTGATTCAAAATTAAATTTTATTTGCTAGAAGCCACTGATACAGTTTCAGTTTTGTTCAGTTTTAGCTAATTATTTCAACTATTCATACATCTTTGTTTTGCTTTGTGCTTTAACTGGTTATCCGTGTATAGATCTAAAAAAGCCTGCACTCCTATCAGCCTTGCAGGTAAACATTTATCATTGATATTTTCTCTAAAAATTCTAAAAGAATTTCTTCTCAGGCTACAACTTCATTCCCCCCTCCTTGAGATTTCAAGTTTAACTGTCAAATCCATAACATAAATGTGGAAATGTCAACAAAATCTTGGAAAGGCTCATAATCATCGTAACCTCAAAACATGAGCTACTAAGCTTATTACACCTAATGAAACTTATGTGCTAAATGGCCATAAACTAAACAGACTCTAACATGGACTAACTAGTCAATAAAATGACAATGTAAAGAATTGGCCCTACAGGTGAGAGTCTTGAGCACAAGCAACAAAGGCTCCAGCTTACTTCAGTCTATTACTTATACATAAGTGGATTCAGTCAATGCCAGGTGATTTAGGAGCTGAATCTCTGGAAGTTTAACAAGAGGCAGTAAACACAGATCACCAACCCAAAATGGATTCATGCTTCACTGAAGATCCATCTGTGGCCAGCTGGATTCACAATGTCACAGCTGTTTCTCTCAGCCATGTTTGGGCAACATAAACCAGATTGGGGGCTTCACAGACAAGTAAATCATGGATAAGGAGTTGACTTAACATGAGTACAGACCTGTATTAAACACAATGGACCTCAACCAAAAACTCTAAGTGTTCTTAAGGCTTAAGGTGAAAATCTGTCCACATAAAATGCCAGAAATTAAACATATTATGATATTAGCCTTTCTTAGATTTTTTGTTTGTAATGAAATAATTAAAAGTCTTTAATCCAGCCACTTGTTCAACTATTATCCAAATAACCACATTTTAGTATTTCTTCTCAAAATTTCTACTTCTTGACTATTGAAAAACTTAGAAGGAGATCAATACATGTGTATGAACTTTCCAGGAAAGACCTAGGGTGTGAAGCTATGGAGCAAAATTCACTGGAAGGTGACAACAGTTGCAGACAACTGTCAGAAGGAGACTGAGTTCTGTGCTTAGTCGCTCAGCCACGTGTCCGACTCTTTGTGACCCCATGGACTGCAGCCCACTGGGCTCCTCTTTCCACGGGGTTCTCCAGGCAAGAATACTGGAGTGGGTTGCCATGCCCTCCTCCAGGGGATCTTCCCAATCCAGGGATCGAACCCAGGTCTCCTGTATCGCAGGTGGATTCTTTACCAACTAAGCCACCAGGGAAGAGTCTAGAGTGACTAAAACTGCATCTGGACCTAAAAACGTTTACAAGTAAAGCTCCAACTCAAATTCCCCAACTTTAGCTATTCATTATCTCTAATTTTTACACAGAAGATATATAAGACTGCAGATGGCGTTTTTATTGGACAAACCCACCCTGACTGCTGGCACACTCATATTACATCAACTCTTCCTTTCATTCCTTGTCTTGCTTAAGCCTACTCAGTGAAATACATTTGTAGTAGATACAGAAACCTTAGTATAACATCAATTCCTCCCTCTCTTTTACCCTCAACGTTTGGTTAATCTAATGTAACCTTTCATAAGGTTACTTCTAATAGGTCCTCAAACTATGTTGTTTTTCTGTCATCACTGCTACCAATATCTTAACTCTGTTCATAACCATCTCTAATCTGAATTACACAATAGCCTCTTGTTTCCCTGTGATCATCCTCACCTTATTATAGATTCTTCACTGCCACTATGGTAAATTCTGGGGAATTAAAATGGTGTACTAGAAGCACAGGAGTCCTAGAACCAGAAAGTATTGGTTTGGCAATATTGGAGTATTTGGAGTGGCAATATCCCACTCTGTGACCTGGGATAAATGATTAGCTTGATAATAATCCATTCCTTTATCTGTAGAATGAGAATAAGTATATCTTTCCCTCACAAGGATTTCCTGAGGATTACATGAAATAAGGGATATAAAGCTTCCCCCAGGGCACAGGCCCCACTCTGATTCCTTCTTTTTCTTTTGTCCTACCCAGTTATGTGAGAATTTTCTTATCTTCTTGTGCATCTGACGTCTTCTGTCGGTGCTTAGTAGCTGTTCTGTGTGATTCATTCCACTTGTAGATATATTTTGATCGTTTCTGTGAACAGAGGCAAGTTCTACTTCCTACTTCTCTGCCATCTTGTCTGACCTCCCCATTTTTTTTCTTTTCTGGACCACTATATTATTTTGGAAAAGGGAGCTAGTAGGTCAGAGATCTATCCTTTATTTGCATATCTATTATGAAACAGTTATGATGTGCTGTGTGTGCGCTTAGTCATTCAGTCATGTCCAACTCTTTGTGACCCCATGGTCTATAGCCCACCTGGCTTCTCAGTCCATGGAATTCTCTAGGCAAGAATACTGGAATGGGTAGCCATTCCCTTCTCAGGGGATCTTCCTAACCCAGGGATTGAACCTAGATCTCCTGCACTGCAGTCAGATTCTTTGACATCTGAGACACCAGAGAAGCCCTTCTTGTAGCACGTGAATTTATATTACATAAGCATAGCTCATGAAGTGAAGTGAAGTCGCTCAGTCGTGTCCAACTCTTTGCAACCCCATGGACTGTAGCCTACCAGGATCCTCAGTCCATGGGATTTCCCAGGCAAGAATACTGGAGTGCGTTGCCATTTCCTTCTCCAAAGCATAGCTCATATTCACTAAGTAAATTGACATAGTTCATTACTCACTAAGTAAATCCCTATAGTCTCCCTATTTTCTGAATCATGGACCCAGTATTTGTAAACTCAAAAGTTTCCATGAGGAAAGAAATAGCATCCCATAGTTAGGTATCACTTCCTGGATTATCATCCAGCACCTCTTGTCTAATAATTTCTTCAACCCATTATCACATTTCCGCAGTCCACAGAGTCACAGGGGCAGGCTTTGAACATAGATACACTCTAATAAGAGTAAGCCATGGCAATTCACTCCAGTATCCTTGCCTGGCGAATCCCATGGAAGAGAAGCCTGGCAGGCCGCAGTGCATAGGGTCACACAGAGTCAGACATGACTGAAGCGACCTAGCAGGCACCCACATACTGTCACAACCAAATTTGCTGATATCCTATTTTTCCCTTTCCTGGTAATTTAGAATCAAGACTCAAAGAGAGAAAGAGGAAATCTCTTTCCAGGAGGCTGAACGAAGAAAAGCCCAGTGATTACTGGTGATGACATTCTATCCTCTGAGAGTTGTTCTTGTTGTTCAGTTGCTCCTTGTGACTCCATGGACTGCAGCATGCCAGGCTCCTCTGTCCTCCCAGAGTTTGCTCAAATTCATGTTGATTAAGTTGGCGATGCTATCCAATCAATTCATCCTCTGCTGCTCCCTTCTACTTTTGCCTTCAATCTTTCCCAGCATCAGGGGCTCTTCCAGTGAGTCAACCCTTTGGATCAGGTGGCCAAAGTATTAGAGTTTCACCTTTAGCATCAGTCCTGCCAATGAATATTCAGGATTGATTTTCTTTAGGATTGACTGATTTGATCTCCTTGAAGTCTAAGAGGCTCTCAAGAGTCTTCTCTGGCACTACAGTTCAAAAGCATCAGTTCTATGGCACCTCGCCTCCAACTCTCATAGCCATATGTGACTACTAGAAAAACCATAGCTTTGACTATTTTCTCTATTTCTTTGCATTGTTCATTTAAGAAGGTCATGTTATCTCTCTCTGCTATTCTATGGAACTCCGAATTGAGTTAGGATATGTTTCTTTTTCTCCCTTACCTTTTGATTCTCTTCTTTCCTTAGCTATTTGTAAAGCCTCCTCTGGCAACTACTTTGCCTTCTTGGATTTCTTATTCTTGGGGATGGTTTTGGTCACTGCGTCCTGTACAATGTTATGACCCTTCAATCATAGTTCTTTAGGAATTCTGTCTGTAAGATCTAACCACTTGAATATATTATTCACCTCCACTGTATAATCTGCCTGCAACGCAGGAGACCCAGGCTCAATCTCTGAGTTGGGAGGATCCCCTGGAGAAGGAAATGGGAACCCACTCCAGTATTCTTCCCCAGAGAATTCCACAGACAGAGGAGCCTGGTGGGCTATAGTTCATGGGGTCGCAAAGAGTCGGACACAACTGAGCAACTAACAACCTCAACTGTATGATCATAAGGGATTTGATTTAGGTCATACCTGAATGGCCTAGTGGTTTTCCCTATTTTCAACTGAAACCTGAGTTTTGCAGTAAGGAGCTCATGATATGAGTCACAGCTTCCAGTCTTGTTTTTGCTGACTGTATAGAGCTTCTCCATCTTCAGCTGCAAAGAATATAATCAATCTGATTTTGGTATTGACTATCTGGTAATGTCCATGTGTAGAGTCATCTCTTGTGTTGTTGGAAGAGGATGTTTTCTATGACCAGCCTAGTCTCTTAACAAAACTCTGTTAGCCTTTACCCTGCTTCATGTTGTAATCCAAGGCCAAACTTCAATCTATTCGTCACCTCCGTTGTTATTCTGCATATCTTGATTTCCCACGTTTGCATCCCAATCCACTATGATGAAAAATGACATCTTTTTTTTCTGGTGTTGGTTCTAGAAGGTTTTGTAGAACCAATCAACTTCAGATTCTTTGGCTTCAATGGTTGGGGCATAGACTTGTATTACTAGGATGTTGAATGGTTTGCCTTGGAAATGAACCAAGATCATTCTGTTGTTTATTAAACTGTACCCAAATACTGCATTTTAGACTCTTCTGTTGACTATAAGGGCTCAGTTCAGTTCAGTTACTTAGTCGTGTCTGACTCTTTGCAACCCATGGACTGCAGTCCGCCAGGCTTCCCTGTCTATCACCAACTCCTGGAGCTTGCTCAAACTCATGTCCATTAAGTCAGTGATGCCATCCAAGCATCTCATTCTCTGTCATTTCATTATCTTTTCCTCCTGCCTTCAACCTTACCAGCATCAGGGTCTTTTCCAATGAGTCAATTCTTTGCATCAGGTGGCCAAAGTATTGAAGTTTCGGCTTCAGCATCAGTCCTTCAAATGAATATTCAGGACTGATTTCCTTTATGATTGACTCCTTGCATTTTAATCTCCTTTAAGTCCAAGGGACTCTCAAGAGTCTTCTCCAACTCCACAGTTGAAAAGTATTAATTCTTCAGCACTCAGCTTTCTACTCTTTCTAGCGTAGCTTTGTAGAAGAGGGCTACTCCATCTCTTTTAAGGGATTCTTGTCCACAGTAGTAGATATAATGGTCATCTGAATTAAAGTCACCCCTTCCTATCCATTTTATTTCACTGATTCCTAAAATGCTGATGTTCAGTCTTGCCATCTCCTGCTTAACCATGTCCAACTTACCTTGATTCACGTACCTAACATTCCAGGCTCCTATGCAATACTGTTCTTTATATCATCAGACTTTACTTTCACCACCATACACTTGTAGACCATTTCTGCTTGACCCAGCAGCTTCATTCTTTCTGGAACTGTTAGTAACTGCCCTCCACTATTCCCCAGTAGCATATTAGACACCTTCTGACCTGGTCGGCTCATATACTGCCGTCATATTTTTTGCCTTTCCATACTGTTCATGGCGTTCCCCAAGCTAGAATACTGGAGTGGGTTGCCATTTCCCGCTCCAGGGGATCTTCTTGATCCAGGGATCAAACTCATGATTCCTGCATCTCCTGCACTGGCAGGCCAATTTTTCACCATTGCTCCACCTGGAAGCCCTTAACTATTCTCCAAATAAAAAATTTAGAGCTTAAAAATGCAGTTTTGAATATTTTGTTCAGTTTTAACAATACTTTTTTTTTTTTTTCCTTTTAGAAAGGAATGCCACTAAATGTGCTGCAGGTAAAGGATCATCAGTTTGGCTGATAGACTTAGGTTAGTTTTCAGACTCCTCCTAAAAAGAACAAGGACAAATGTATTATGCCCACTCTTTATGATGCTGTTCCAGACAATGAGGAGAGCTTTGTTTAAATGTCAATGTACTATTTACATACACACATTTTCTAAATGTGCTAAAGTTTAAAATAAGATTCCTCTCCCCAGTTAAAAATAATGTATATACATATTTTAGTTAAAACCAGTATGTTGAATGTGTCTCATTGAGATGCAGGACACACAATGAGAGGGTGTCAACTGAGTGACAGAGAGTATCTGCATTTAACAGATAAAAAGTAGATAAGAGGTTACATCTCTTAGACTGCTAATGTAAAGGGAGCTTGATTTTAAAATAAAACATGTTGACAAAAGACTAAACAAAGACAGAGAAAGTGTAGCTTAGAGCAGAGGCTGCATCTCTGACAGATTAAAGATTTTCACAAGTCTCCTACAAAGTGTCAGGAGAAGGTAACAAAAAGATAGGCTTAAGTAGACATCATAGTAAAGAATACAGAGCTGAGAAAGTTTCACAGACGCTTGTGAGAGGAGTCTGGAATTGAGTTTGCCAACAGTATAGATGACTGAGGGTAGCAAATACAGGACTCTTAAATATTTTCCAGATGTTAAACCCTACTGATGTGTCAACTAGCACACACTTTTGCCCTCAAACATCTCTGGGCCTGGACCCTCAGTCTAAGAGTCAGGCTCACTCATGGGGCATCTCTTCAGCCTAATTATGGATGCCCAATTATTATCAAATGTGCTTCAAATTAGAAGTGAGAGCAATCTTATTGCCCTATAAATTTGCTCTGCAATTTCACTAATTATATAACTTCTTTTGATTTAACAATAAAGAATTTCATTTTCTGATTTTTACAATGTTTGCTTCACAGGCTATACCACCCCAGCCTACGGTAACAAGAAAAGGAAATAAGGCCACACTTTCACCCACTTGTGAACATTTCAAGTCCATCCAATTTTCTCCCAAATAATTCAAGGAGTTTTCATAGAGTTTCATCTGTGCTTTTAGAACTAGTACCCTTAGCAACTTTTTTCCAGGTGATACAGATGTCAAAGATGGTACCAAAGGTATCCTCTCTTTTACTGATGTCCACTAAAGCTGTTACCACAACTATTTATGTTGTCAGTGTATGTGTCAAGACCCAAAGGTACACTGTAATTCTGTCATTGTGCCTTTTGCCACCTTACCCAATTCTGAGATCAGTCATCAATGTACCCACATTATTACCTTACTTCTATCCCAACACATCCTAATATCAACAGTGCTGCTGATACCCTAAAGCTTCAAATACCCACAGAGAATATGGGAAAATGCTTAGTATTTATTATTTTAATTAACACTGGCTTATAACATTATATAAGTTTCATGAGTACATTATATTTCAATTTCTGTATACACTGAAGCATGCTCACCACCAAAATTCTAGTTTCTGGAGAATTCTGCCAAACATATAAAGAGCTAGTATCAATTCTTCCCAAACTATTCCCCAAAATAGAAAAGCATGGAATGTTCCCAAATTCATTCTAGGAGGCCTAATACCAAAATCAGACAAAGGCACTACCAAGAAATAAAAAATAAAGATAAGAAAATTACCAGCCAATAACTCTGATGAGTATAGATAAAAATCCTTAATAAAATATTGGCAATCAAATTAAATAATATGTAAGAAGGTTCATACACCATGATCAAGTGTAACTTATTCCAGAGATGCAGGAGTGGTCCGATAAACACAAATCAAATACTGTGATATACCACAGTAACAGGACTTCTTCCCTGGTGGCTTGGTGATAAAGAATCTGCCTGCAATGCAGGAGATGCAGGAGACATGGGTTCAATCCCTGGGTTGGGAAGATCTCCTGGAGGAGGGCATGGCAACCCACTCCAGTATTCTTGCCTGAAGAGTCCCGTGGACAGAGGAGCCTGGTGAACTACAGTCCATGGGGTTGCAAAGAGTCAGACATGACTGAAGCAACTGAGCATACATGCATCATATTAACAGAAGGAAGGATAAAAATTATATGACCATATACCTAGATGTAGAAAAACCATTTGGCAAAATTCAACATTCATTCGTGATAAAAATCCTCCTCAAAGTTTAGGTAGAGGGAACATATCTCAACATAACAAAATCCATTTAAGACAAATCCACAGCTAACATCATACTCAATGGTGAAAACCTGAAAACCTACCCTCTAAAATCAGGAAAAAGACAAAGATGTCTACTCTCACCACTTCTATTTAACACAGTATTGAATTTTTTGGCCACAGCAATAAGACAAGAAAAAGAAATAAAAGGTATCCAAATTGGAAGGGAAGAAGTAAAACTGTCACTATTTGAAGATGACATGATGCTACAAATATAGAAGACCTGAAAGTGAAAAGTGAAAGTGAAGTCACTCAGTCATGTCCGACTCTTTGCAACACCATGGACTGTAGCCTACCAGGCTCCTCCATCCATGGGATTTTCCATAATAATATTGAGTGGGTTGCCATTTCCTTCTCCAAGAAGACCTGAAAAACTCCACTAAAAAGACTATTAGATCTAATAAAGGAATTCAGAAAAGTTGTGGGATACAAGATTGGTATACAGAAATCTGTTGCTTTTCTATACACTAATAAGGAACTATCAGAAATAGAAAGCAAGAAAACAATCCCATTTAATATCACATCAAAGTGAATAATATACCCAGGAATAAATGAGGTGAAAGACCTATACTCTGAAAATTATAAAAGTTTTGATGAAGAGAATAAAAAAATGATAAAAAGAAACAGAGAGCTATCTCATGCTCTTGGGTTGGAAGAATTAATATTGTTAAAATGCCCATACTATCCAGAGCAATCTACAGATTTAATGCAATCCCTATAAAAATACCCATGACATTTTTCACAAAACAAAAACAAGTGATGCTAAAATTTATGTGGAACCACAAAAGACCCCAAATTGCCAAAACTATATTAAGAAAGAAAGAACAAAGGTGGATATATCATGTTCCCTAACTTCAGACAATACTTCAAAGCTATCCCTGGTGGCTCAGTGGTAAAGAATCCTCCTACCAATACAGGAGACACAGGTTCTATCCCTGGGTCAGGAAGATCCCT
This sequence comes from Cervus canadensis, assembly GCF_019320065.1. NCBI lineage: Eukaryota > Metazoa > Chordata > Mammalia > Artiodactyla > Cervidae > Cervus > Cervus canadensis. The sequence goes on along the minus strand of NC_057410.1, from coordinate 20,089,296 downwards.
GGAAAGGGAAATGGCAGCCCACTCCAGTATACTTGCCTGGGAAATCCCCTTGCCAGAGAAGCCTGGTGGGCTACAGGCCAGGGAATCATAAAAGAGTTGGACAGAACTTAGTGACTAAACAACAAGAATGACAGTAATCAAAACAACAGATTACTGGCACAAAAACTGACACAGATTGACAGACCAACAACATAAAAGGAGCCTAAAAATAAACCCAACACATGATTGATGGGCTTCCTAGGTGACACTAGTGGTAAAGAACCTGCCTGCCAATGCAGGAGATATAGGAGATGCTGGTCTGATCCCTGGGTCAGGAAGATCCCCGGGAGAAAGAAATGGCAACCCACTCCAGTATTCATGCCTGGAGAATCCCGTAGACAGAGAAGCCTGGCAGGCTACAGTCCATGGTGTTGCAGAGTCAGACACCACTGAGCAACTCAGCACTCACAGTACCCATGCATGCTTATGATTAGTTAATCTATGACAAAGGAAGCGGGAATATACAATGAAGAAAAGCCAGTCTGTTTAATAAGTAGAATAATGAAATTAGAAGATTTTTCTCACACCATAAACAAAATGGACTCAAAATGGATTAAAGACCTAAATATCAGAGCAGAAGCCATTAAATTCCTAGTAGAGAATTCAGGTAGCACATTTTTTGACATAATATTGCAGCAATATTTTTTTAAGTTCATTTCCTAAAGCAAAAGAAACAAAAGCAAAATAAACAAATGAAACCTAATTAAACTTAAATTTTTGCATAGCAAAGTAAACCACTGATAAAGCGAAAAGATAACCTATTAAATGGGATAAAATATTTGCAAATGATAAATCTAATAAGAGGCTAATATCCAAAATATATAAATAGCTCATCCAACTCCATATCAAAAAAGCAAACAACCAATTAAAAATAGGCAGAAGACTAAAATAGACATTTTTCCAAACAAGACATACAAATGCCTAATAGGTACATGAAAAAATGCTCACCGTCACTAATCATCAGAGAAATTATTGTATCGATGGTTTGCAATTATCTTCTCTCACCTTAGGGATCACATGTAAATCCATGGGGATAGGAATAAAATATGTTATGATTTATTCACATAATTCCTTCCCTTTCAACACTTGCCCATTGTCCTTAAGCAAGATATCCTTGTTTTTACTGCTTATTCAGTGTTATCTTCCAGGAGGCTCTTTGGTGCCATACATAACAGTACTTCAGAGGCAGGATTGCATGTGAACTTGGTGGAGTGAGAAGATGTGCTTCTCCTCACCAAACTCAAACAATATGACAGTATAGGAAGAGAAGAATAAACTTGCAAAGTGGGAGAAGAGATAACAGGAAATGAGAAATATTAATAAAGTTTTTATAAAGCAGATTGAGAGATGATGATGGTTTCAACTTGCCCTGTAGTATGAAATTCTTTGGGGATATTAAGGAAGAACCTAATTCTGTTTCTGAACCTCCACAATACTCAGGGACTGGAGGAGGTTCAGTATTTCTGGATGTGAGAGAGGGAAAGGATGGAACTTAAAATAGGATTGGAAATCCTGCATGATAAGTAGTTTATTTACTTTCTTCCAGCCAATAAACGCAGAAAATTACTTGTGTCTCACCTAGCTAAGAAGGACATTTGCTAGCAATATCTGGAGAAATTCAAGCAGAGTTAGACATGTTAATGAAAATAGAAGCCAAAAATTTATATTTTTTAATATTAAACAGTGAGTCTCATTACCTAAAATACTATTTATATGGGTTAAAGACAAAGTTTCATCTCAAAAAAATTGACCAGTTCTGCCCTTCCCCCAAAAGTCATTAACAGCTGAAGATCACCCAATGAGATAAGCCAATTCCCATAGACCACCATCCCCTTCTACTCGAGTCTTACTGGTCACAAACCTGTCTATGCACAGAGACTTTCCAATCATCTTTTATTGCCCACTACTGAGAATGAACACACTTCACGCATTACCATGTATTGAGGTAAATTTTTAACAACAAAAAAGCTCAAAACTAAATAAAAATGAGGAACTTCGAGGAAATAGACAATACAAAAAGCAGAGAAAAAGTGTACAGATAGAATAAAAATACCTTCCTGATATGCAAAGTAAAAATTCAATTATATGCTGTCTATGAATGGCAACCTAATCCAGTATTCTTGTCTGAAGAATCTCATGGACAGAGGAGCCTGGTGAACTACAGTCCATGGGGTTGCAAAGAGTTGGACATGACTGAGCACCTAAGCACAGCACATGAAAAATACAACAGGACTTCCCTAGTGGCCCAGTGGTTAAGACTCCACACTGAATGCAGGGGGCACAGATGTGATCCCTGGTCGGGAACTAGGGGCTTCCTCTGTGACTCAGCAGTAAAGAATCTGACTGCAATGCAGGAGCCACAAGAAACGTGGGTTCAACCCCTGGGTCTGTAAGATCCCCTGAAAGAGGGCATGGCAATCCACTCCAGTGTCCTTGCCTGGAGAATCTCATGGACAGAAGAGCCTGGTGGGTTACAGTCAGTGGGGACGCAAAAAGTCAGACACAACAGAAGCGACTTGGCACGCGTGCACACACGTAGGGAACTAAGGTCTCGGATGCCAAAAAGAACTCAACCAAACAAACAAACAAAAAGTACAACTAAAACTAAGACTACATAAGTGTTCAAAGAAAAATAGTAAAAAATGTTTAAAAAGCAACATGCAAACAATAACAAAAAGAAATCTGGTATAGCTATAGTAACATCAATTAAGGCAAAAACATTATTGTAAATTAAGAGGGAGCCTTACTAATGACAAAAAATTAAACCCATCAGGAAGATACAATGTGCCATCAAAATTTAGGAATTAAAGTAAATTAATATAATGGCAAGAAAAAACAGACACATTCACACACACAAACACACACACACACACACACACACACACACATATACATAAGTCCAAAATATACATTCTTTTAATGCAACAAAGAATATTAAACATATTGGAAATAAACAGGCAAACATTTTCAAAAAGAAAATGAAAAGAAAATAAACAAGACTACAAAGCAAATCTCAAAATTCTTAAGTGACTGAATCACACAGAGGATATTCTTTGACCATAATGTAACTAGACCATAAAATCAACAATAAAAAGATAATTTGACAATCCCCAAATCTTTGGAAACTAAGAAATACAAATCCAAGTAATATATAAGTCAAAATCAAAATCTCAGTGGGACAGAGAAAATATCTTGAACTGGAAAGTAATACAAAATATCATGAGATACACCTAAAGCCATGCTTAAACTTTCAATTTTAAATAAATATATTAAAAAAGAAAAATGCTAAAAGTTAATGAATTAAAAATATTTCTCAAGAAATTAAAGTAGTAAAACAAACCCCCAAAAGATAAAAATAATTTTAAAAATTCTAAAATTAGAATTTAAATGGAAGAAAAAATGGAAATATACAATAGATAAGATGAGCGAAGTTGGTCCTGTGAAAAGACATAAAATTGGTAACTCTCTAGCAAGACGGGTCAAATATAAAGAGAGAAGGTACAGATAAAGATTTCTGAAAAGTAAACATGTCACAAATGAAAAAGGGGCATTGCTACAGATCCTGTAGATATTAAACAAATAATAGGAGCGCATTTTATGAAATTTAGATGAAATCAACACAGTAGAAAAACACTTAAACAAATACCCAAAATGTACATAGGAACAAAAAAAGAGTTTTAAAAAATAGATCTATTCACAAAATTGAATTTATAATTAGAAAGTTTTCCACAGGAAAATTCCAGGCCCAGATGTGTACATGGGCACCGAGAGAAATGAGCAGTAATGTTTATAGTATCATTATTTACAATAGCCTGAAACTGGAAACAGCATGAATGTCTATCAGCAGAAGAATGGATAAATATATTACAGCACAGTCATACAATGGAGACTACTCAACAACGAAAATGAACAAACTACTACTATAGAAAGCCTGGAAGGAGCTCAGAAACTTACATAAAAGTAGCCAGACAAAAATAAAAGAGAACATGTTGTATGATTATGAGTATATAAAGCTCAAAACACAGGAAAAATGAAACTACAGTGATTAGGGAAGTATTCTAAGTGGTAAAACTACAAAGAAAAGCAAAAAAGCAAAGAGCATACAAGTGAAATATGGGTTATTTTGGAGAAACAGAGGTTTATTATTAGGAAAGGCAGTCAGAGGGTTTCTGAGGTGCTGGCAATTTTTTTTTTGTTGTTGTTTAATACAAATGGTAATAACATGGATAACATGGGCGTCACTTAAAAATATTTGATAATTCATAAAAGTTGGGGTTCTAGGTGACTCAGTGGTAAAGAATCTGCCTGCAATGCAGGAGATACAGGAAACTTGGATTCGATACATGGGTGGGGAAGATCCCCTGGAGGAGGGTATGGCAACCCACTCCAGGACTCTTGCCTGGAGAATCCCATGGACAGAGGGGCCTGGCGACCTACAGTCCATAGGATCACACAGTCAGACATGACTAAAGCAACTTAGCATGCATGCAAGCAATAATTAAGTTACATATATGTGTGTTCTATATGCTTTCATGTAGGTATGTTATTTCTATATTTAAAAAAATCTTACCAAAAAGAAAGTACTTGCTATTATAGAAAAGATTAAGAAATGGTTGCTATTACTGTCATAGATGAAACACTGGGCTAGCAAAAGAAAAATTAGTTTTAGGTTGAATTGGAAGGTCCCACAAAGGGAAGAGGAAGAACAAGAGAAAATTCCTGAAATATGAGCAAGTCTGCATGTATTGGAGCAGTGCAAGTAGTGAACTATCTTGGCTAGAGCAAGCACAATATAAAGGAATCATAAAAGATGAAGCTGAAAATTAATGATGTGGGAAAGGACATGGAGTACTCACAAGGTAATTTACTCCCTGTTTCAGAGCCTGTGGACAATTCACATTTGGAATTTAGACTGTTTAGAGTTTCTTCCACAAGACACTGCATTTTAAACAGCTTTCTGCTTTTTAACTAACCATGTTTCTTGGTATCTCTTAATGGAAAAGTGGTGATATAGCCTTATCAAATGCAAGGACTACCATTTTGCCATCCATAATGCCTGATAAGGTAGAGATTAAATCAAGTGCCATTTGAAAGACTCATAAACATGGAGATCTGCTCCACTGATTTCAAGGGATGAAGCAGAAAGTCACCTCAAAGTACGTGTTCTCTCGGTTCCAGGAAGAATCATGCTGGTAATTTCCCAGAAGTTCCACGTACTAGGATAAGAAACTTACTGGGGAAGGGAATAGGAAAGAGCATATTAAACCTCTGAGACTCTTGCAAAAATTCTCCAAGGTCCCTGACATGCAGAGTTGCTCACTGGGGAGGAAATGGGTCCATCTACTCCTCAAGAGGAGAGGGACACAGGCTTGTGAAGGATGTGACTGTTGCCCAGGGGTAGGACGGAATCCTGAGGCCTCCCCAAACCAAACCTGCCAGCAAAGTGTGACTGATGGGAGCTCTTCTAAACTTCTAAACATTCTGAAGGGGCATGTGCTCATGGCCCAGGTGGGGTCTGGGCCAGGGTGGACTCCAAGATATAGTGGACAGGAGTGTGTGTAATGATGTGGGTGCAAGCTTCAAATGTCATACTACATGGCAGCTAGACCCAAGAACAGTCGAAGAATAATCAATAGCTTCCTTGATGGCTCATATTTGAAAAAGACTCCAGGGACCGCATATTGGATCAGGTAAGGCACAAAATTTAAGGTCAACTGGGTACGGAAAGAAAGCTGAGCACCAAAGAATTGATCCTTTGGAACTGTGGTGTTGGAGAAGACTCTTGAGAGTCCCCTGGACTGCAAGGAGATTAGACCAGTCAATCCTAAAGGAAATCAATCCTGAATATTCATTGGAAGGACTGATGCCGAAGCTGAAGCTCCAATACTTTGGCCACCTGATGCAAAGAACTGACTCATTGGAAAAGACCCTGAGGCTGGGAAACACTGAAGGCAGGAGGAGAAGGGGACGACAGAGGATGAGATGGTTGCATGGAATCACCAACTCGATGGACTTGAGTTTAAGCAAGCTCCAGGAATTAGTGATGGACAAGGAGGCCTGGCATGCTGCAGTCCCTGGGGTCAAAAAGAGTCAGGCATGACTGAGTGACTGAACTGAACTGGGTAGGTTAAATTTTAAAAGGGAGACTGGACTCCTTGCTAATGAATGCAGAAAGAGTCTCAAGTCATAAATGTGAAAAGTTAAAATAAATCAAGACCAAAGTTGTACTCTGAGTTTGTGAAGCATTCATGCCACCAATATACAATGCCAGAGATTTCTGCCCAATCAGCTTAAATCTGCTTGGTGTATATATCACCCTCTACAAACACTAAAAGCATAGGCTTTGGGTAGGAATTAAAGGTCTGTCTGCCTAGAGACTTCTCTTCAGCCACTTCAGATAAAAGGAGCATATCCAACCCTAAAAAATAGCCACTAAAAATGCCTTCCAGGCTGCAATTTAACTTGAAAGAGAGGGTCAGCTACTTATTCGTTCTTCGGGCAATACTGACTGAACACCTCCCATATGCCTGGAACTGTGTGAGGTGCTGGGAATACAAACATGAACAAGACATGGTCATTACCATTCAGCAAATGAAAAAAAAAAAAAACATGCAAATAAGTCAACAGAGTCCTATGTGGACAATGCTGTACACCAGGGGAGAGGCAGAGACGAGAGGCTCCCAATTCTGCTGGTGTGAAAGAGAGGGGTCAGGGAAGAGCAGGCTTCACAGAAGAGGGACAGAGGAGGGAAGATGCGTTTGAAGTAGAAGGAAGCAGATGTACAAAGACAGAGAGAATTGAAAGCAGCAAGCGTGTTAAAGGGAGCAGCAAGGGCCACTCAGGGCTGCTGCTGGACGCACAGTGAGACAGGAAGGGAGGCCAGGAAGCCAGGGCTGTATCACGGAAGGCGTTGCACAGCCTTCACCATCTGCTTCTTAAAATACTTTACTGAAACGGGAGCATCAGAATGATAATCTCCAACTTCCGTATCCTAGCATTTACCTGGATGTTATCTACTTCATGTCTTTAAAATGCTTTCCATTTGGGAAACTGTTATCAGTAACGGTTCTCCAGAGAAATAGACCAGTAGGAGATGATAGATAGATAAAACAGATAGATAGACAGACAGCAGATAAAAAGACTTAGAAAGACAGACATGCATACATACACAAGCACATAAAAATATACAGAAACAAAAAGATTTCTTTCAAGGTACTGGCCTGTGCAATTGTGGGAACTGGAAATCCTAGGTCTGCAGGGCAGGCCAGTAGGCTGGAACTTCTTGGGAAGGAATTGATGCTGCAATCATCAGGAAGAATTTCTTGTTTCTTTGGGAAACCCGTTTTTGCTCTTCAGTCAGTTCAGACAGATCAGTCACTCAGCCATGTCCGACTCTTTGCAACCCTATGAACTGCAGCACACCAGGCCTCCCGGTCCATCACCAACTCCTGGAGTTTACCCAAACTCATTTCTATTGAGTCGGTGATGCCATCCAACCATCTCATCCTCTGTCGTCCCCTTCTCCTCCTGACCTCAATCTTTCCCAGCATCAGGGTCTTTTCAAATGAATCAGCTCTCTGCATCAGGTGGCCAAAGTATTGGAGTTTCAGCTTCAGCATCAGTCCTTCCAATGAACACCCGAAATGATCTCCTTTAGGATGGACTGGTTGGATCTCCTTGCAGTCCAAGGGACTCTCAAGAGTCTTCTCCAACACCACAGTTCAAAAGCATCAATTCTTTGGCACTCAGCTTTCTTTATAATCCAACTCTCACATCCATACATGACTACTGGGAAAACCATAGCCTTGACTAGACAGACCTTTGTTGAAAAAGTAATGTCTCTGCTTTTTAATATGCTGTCTAGGTTGGTCATAACTTTCCTTCCAAGGAGTAAGCGTCTTTTAATTTCATGGCTGCAATCACAATCTGCAGTAATTTTGGAGTCCAAAAAAAATAATCAGCCACTATTCCACTGTTTCCCCATCTATTTGCCATGAAGTGATGGGACCAGATGCCATGATCTTAGTTTTCTGAATGTTGAGCTTTAAGACAACTTTTTCACTCTCCTCTTTCACTTTCATCAAGAGGCTCTTTAGTTCTTCTTCACTTTCTGCCATAAGGGTGGTGTCATCTGCATATCTGAGGTTATTGATATTATTCCCAGCAATCTTGATTCCCACTTGTGCTTCCTCCAGCCCAGCGTTTCTCATGATGTACTCTACATATAAGTTAAATAAGCAGGGTGACAATATACAACCTTGACGTACTCCTTTTCCTATTTGGAACCAGTCTGTTGTTTCATGTCCAGTTCTGACTGTTGTTTCCTGACCTGCATACAGGTTTCTCAAGAGGCAGATCAGGTGGTCTGGTATTCCCATCTCTTTCAGAATTTTCCAGAGTTTATTGTGATCCATACAGTCAGAGGCTTTGGCACAGTCAATAAAGCAGAAATAGATGTTTTTCTGGAACTCTCTTGCTTCTTCGATGATTCAGCGGATGCAAATTAGAAGCTCCTGGTTTTTTTCATTTTAATTAAAAATTGTGAGCTTGACACCCAAGGTCAGGAGCGGCGGCCGAGAGGATATGCCACACATCCAAGGTCAGGAGCGGCGGCTGTGAGAAGACACCCCACACCCAAGTTAAGGAGCGGTGGCTGCGCTTTGCTGGAGCAGCTGTGAAGAGATACCCCCGTCCAAGGTAAGAGAAACCCCAGTAAGACGATAGGCGCTAAGAGAGGGCATCAGAGGGCAGACAGACTGAAACCACAATCACAGAAAACTAGCCAGTCTGATCACAGGACCACAGTCTTGTGTAACTCAATGAAACTAAGCAGTGCTGTGTGGGGCCACCTAGGACGGATGGGTCATGCCGGAGAGGCCTGACAGAATGTGGTCTGCTGGAGAAGGGAATGGCAAACCACTTCAGTAGTCTTGCCTTGAGAACCCCATGAACAGCATGAAAAGGCAAAAAGATAGGACACTGAAAGATGAACTCCCCAGGTCGGTAGGTACCCAATATGCTACTGGAGATCAGTGGAGAAATAACTCCAGAAAGAAAGAAGGGAGGCAGCCAAGCAATAACAATACCCAGTTGTGGATGTGACTGGTGATAGAAGCAAGGTCGATGCTATAAAGAGCAATATTGCGTAGAACCTGGAATGTTAGGTCCATGAATCAAGGCAACTTGGAAGTGGTCAAACAGGAGATGGCAAGAGTGAACACTTACATTTTAGGAATCAGTGAACTAAAATGGACTGGAATGGGTGAATTTAACTCAGATGACCATTGTATCTACTACTATGGACAGGAACCCCTTAGAAGAAATGGAGTAGCCATCATAGCCAACAAAAGAGTCTGAAACGCAATACCTGGAAGCAATCTCCGAAACGACAGAATGATCTCTGTTCATTTCCAAGGCCAACCATTCAATATCATGGTAATCCAAGTCTATGCCCAGACCAGGAACACTGAAGAAGCTGAAGTTGAACGGTTCTATGAAGACCTACAAGACCTTTTAGAACTAACACTCAAAAAAGATGTCCTTTTCATTATAGGGGACTGGAATGCAAAAGTAGGAAGTCAACAAACACCTAGAGTAACAGGCAAATTTGGCCTTGGAGCACAGAATGAAGCAGGGCAAAGGCTAATAGAGTTTTGCCAAGAGTACGCACTAGTCATAGCAAACACCCTCTTCCAACAACACAAGAGAAGACTCTACACATGGACATTACCAGATGGCCAACAACAAAATCAGCTTGATTATATTCTTTGCAGCCAAAGATGGAGAAGCTCTATACAGTCAGCAAAAACAAGACCAGGAGCTGACTGTGGCTCAGATCATGAACTCCTTATTGCCAAATTCAGACTTAAATTGAAGAAAGTGGGGAAAACCACTAGACCATTCAGGTATGACCTAAATCAAATCCCTTATGATTATACAGTGGAAGTGAGAAATAGATTTAAGGGACTAGATCTGATAGAGTGGCTGATGAACTATGGATGGAGATTCATGACACTGTACAGGAGACAGGGATCAAGACCATCCCCAAGAAAAAGAAATTAAAAAAAGCAAAATGGCTGTCTGAGGAGGCCTCACAAATAGCTGTGAAAAGAAGAGAAGTGAAAAGCAAAGAAGCAAAAGAAAGATAATGCAGAGTTCCAAAGAATAGCAAGGAGAGATAAGAAAGCCTTCTTCAGTGATCAGTGCAAAGAAATAGAGGAAAACAATAGAATGGGAAAGACTAGAGATCTCTTCAAGAAAATTAGAGATACCAAGGGAACATTTCCTGCAAAGATGGGCTCAATAAAGGACAGAAATGGTATGGACCTAACAGAAGCAGAAGATATTAAGAAGGGATGGCAAGGATACATAGAAGAACTGTACAAAAAAGATTCACACTACCCAAATAATCATGATGGTGTGATCACTCACCTAGAGCAAGACATCCTGGAATGTGAAGTCAAGTGGGCCTTAGGAAGCATCACTATGAACAAAGCTAGTGGAGGTGATGGAATTCCAGTTGAACTATTTCAAATCCTAAAAGATGATGCTGTGAAAGTGCTACACTCAGTATGTCAGCAAATCTGGAAAACTCAGCAGTGGCCACAGGACTGGAAAAGGTCAGTTTTCCTTCCAATCCCAATGAAAGGCAATGCCCAAGAAAGCTCAAACTACTGCAGAATTGCACTCATCTCACACGCTACTAAAGTAATGCTCAAAATTCTCCAAGCCAGGTTTCAGCAATACGTGAACTGTGAACTTCCAGATGTTTTTGCTCTTAAGGCCTTTCAATTGATTTCATGGGGAGTACCACATTCTGGAAAGTATGCTCCTTTACTGCAAGTCAACTGATTGCAGCTGTTTACCACATCTGCAAAAGACCTTCTTGGCAATACCTAGATTTGTATGAATTCAAAAGCTGGGTACTAGAGCTTACCTGAGTTGACACATAAAACAAACCAGCACAGAAGTCATATTCCCAATTTTTATAGATGGACTTTTTTTTTTTTTTTCCTTAGTTGGCAAAGTAATGTCTCTGCTTTTTATTTTTTTATTTTTATTTTTTTTCATTTATTTTTATTAGTTGGAGGCTAATTACTTTACAATATTGTAGTGGGTTTTGTCATACATTGACATGAATCAGCCATGGACTTACATGTATTCCCCATCCCGATCAAAATATAACTTCCATCAACATCTGATACAACATTTTAAAATCTCTATAATTGTAAATTTAGAATTTAACACAGAATCCTTGTAGCATTGCCTCTACTCTCCCTAGCACACATACACACAAAAATATAAATAGAATCTCATGAAATATAGATGATACTTCTCATCAATACTCTGAGAAGTCCATACTGATTTAGCTAAACCTTAATATTTTATCATTCAAAAATATTGAATAAATACTGAAATAGTACAGTAGTTCTGACATTTTAATTCAATTTCCAAGAACCCAGACTTGTACCTTAATCTATAATGAGTTCCATTTGAGTATTATTCATGCTAAAAAATATGCTTCTAGACATCATTATAGAGTCCTTGCGAACTGGTTGGTTACAGGGCAGAAGAGGACATGGGACACACCTCTCAGCCTCTTAGTACTGGTTGCCATGTATGTGTCCTAACAACCAGAATCCAGGAAGTGAGCTGAGCAGTCAAGAGTCTGAACTGGGTTTCTAAATCAAGGATTAACAGATAACTAAGGTGTATTTAAAGTTGCTCAGTCAATTGAAAAAAATCAAATCAGCAGCTCCAGGGAGGAGATTTAATAGAAACATGGTCACCAAAGTACAAAACCAGACCATGTCCGTAGGCAGGCACAAGGGAAGCTGGGAGCAACGCCTGAGATGAAAAGTAGACCCTCTGGTTACACATACGGTTAGCTTTTCATCTAGCTCCTGTAGCTAGAGTGAGGGCATGCTAGGAGCACTTCAGATGAGCAGAAGAACAGGCCCCAGGGAGATCTCCAAATAGAAAATCAGTGTCGGAGCCTGGTGAACCTTACCTGATTTTAATAGGCAATGCATTAAGTGCACACTTGTAAGGAAAACCAAGCACATGGACCTTTTACTTAACATTGCATTGACAAAGTTGTCAGTGGCTTTAGTTAGTCTAACAATCCACATGCAAATCAGCTGCCCTCAAAATTGAGAACAGAAGACAGCAGAGAGAAAAACTACTATTTCTACAAATTTCAAGTATTTGTTATCTTTTTAACTAATTGTCCTTTTTCCCCAAACTTGTCTCTTTGCAATACAGTTTTACCTGATCTGCGAACACAGCTTCAAGGGAACCAGGTAATGCACGGCCCCCTTCTCCTACCATCTGCTTTGAATGTTCCCTCTTCAAGCCCTCCAGTCATCAATATATTGACTTTATGCCTGCCTCTTCCTCTCTGCCCAGACTGACGTTGGTTCCCAGGTCCTTCACCATGGCTAATAGGTGAGCATGCCCATTCCACTCTTTAGTTTTGACCATGCTCAACTCATCCTCAGTCTGTCACACCTAGACTCCCCCCAGGAGCTTTTAAGAAACATCATTGTCTGGACTCCTTTCCAACAGAGTCTGACTTAAGCTGGTGTAGGCTGCAGACATCAGCATTTTTTAAAATTTCCTGGACATGCTAACACTCAGCCAGACTTGGAAACCACCACTGTAGCTAAGGCCTCTTTACACTACTCCTGGTGGTCTGGAAGGCAATTTTGGGCAAGCATCAAGACCACATTGATCTACAAAGGTTCTTGGGGGTCACTACAAAGGACCCCTGTAAAGCAAGCTATATTCTAAAAATCGTAAGCTCCCTAAGAGTTATAAGCACCAAATGACACATTTAAGTACACTTGGACAGATGAAAAATGATCAAAGCTGGAGCTTAAGAAAAGGAAACATTTACAACCTCCTGACTTCAAATAAGGCCCTCATTTATTTATTAGATTGAGTGCTCACCAATCTCATTCAGAATAATAGTCAATCTCATTCAGAATAACTGTGACTATCCCACTATCAGGAGACATCTAAACTCTGCTCAGAGTGCTTGAATTCTTTTAGCTGCCAAAGTTCCTGATGCCAGTTCATGAAAAAATGATGGAAATATCAAAGAACAATCTGCTTCAGAATCACTGATTTAAAAGCACACAGCATATGATGACATGATTTTATACCTTTGATGATTAACAAAACCAGAATTTATTAAATTAGAAACCTTCTGGTTGAAATGAGCTGTGATCATAAGGGGATGTGCCTGGTACCACTACATTCAAAGTAGAGTAAAAGAAATTAATATAGCCCTGCCCTAACTGCTCTTATTCACTTTGGAGTAAGTTTTCCCATAAGATTAACTATGGAACAAACATGAATTATGAGTCAAGATGAGCAGTTTAATATTATTTTAGGTTCTTTAGAAATGTGAGAATCACTCTGTTAATGGCTACTTTATATTCCCCAATGATGCCTGAAAATGGGAAAAATAAAATGCAAGAATTGTGCTTTAAAACTACAGACAAATATGAAACTACTTGTGATAAAACAAAAATATAACGAGATTCATCCAAAGGGGGTTATACAAATAAACTATGATAAGTTTAAAGAAGTGGAAAGGTTCTGATTAGTTATCCATTTTATACTTAAAGCAACTACGGATGCATGCTCGGTCGCTAAGTCATATCTGAATCTTTGCAACCGCATGGACTGCAGACCGCCAGGCTGTTCTGTCCAGGAGATTTTTCCAGGCCAAAATACTTACTCCAATAAAAATTAATTTAAAAAATAGTACTAATACCTGGAAAATAAAGGCTGAAGAAAAAAATTCAATGCATGTTAATTTTAACAAAATGATATATTGCATAAAATGATATACTGCATATGATATACTTACTTAGGGCTAACTAAGAAAGAAAAAGTAGAAGACAGAAGAAGATGGCCAAGGAGTAAGACAGGGAGATCACCAGCCTCCCCACAAATACATCAAACACTCATCAAGATATGGAACAACTACTACAAAGCAACCTCTAGGTGACAGCAGAAGACCCCATGCCTCCAGGGGGGCGGGTTAAGCCCCCTGAAATGAGGTAGGAAAGAGGATGGAGACATAAAAAGGGAAAAAGATGGAGAAATCCTGGCTGGGACCTTGTGCCACGAGGGAAGAAGGGAGTCCTGAAACAGGAGGAGTTCCTATGCACTGGGAAGCTCCCTTGCAGGTGGGCCCAAGGGGGAAAACTGTGGAGTCTTGGAAAACCAAGCAAAGCAGGGACTTAGAGGGCAGAAAACAGAGAAAAGTCGCACTTTTCAGCCCATGAACAGCTCACAGACTGTGGACCCAACCAGATGGTAGGCTCGGGGAATGGGGAGAAGCCCATAGAAGCCCTGCAGCCTGCGGTGCCAAGAGTGGGGAGGCATATAAACTTCTCCAGCACACGCAACCCTCGCAGCACAGAGGGCAGGCCGGCATGCCGAGAGAGGGGTGGCATACCAACCTCTGCAGTGCACACAGGTTGTGAGGTGCAGAGGGCAGGCCCGTGAGCCTGAGCCAAGTGCGCATTAGCCTCGCGACGCAGTGGGAGGGCTCAGGGGGCCGAGGGAAGCCCACACAAGTCTCCACGATGCAGAGGGCACGGTCAGGGAGACAAGAAAAGATCCACACAGGTCCCTACCTAGCAAGCTTCGGCCAGCAGCAAAGGGCAGGATCAGGGAACAGAAGCACTGGCAATGATGCCAGGGATAAGGAGCAGGCTGGCAGCAGTGAAGACATGCTGAGAGGGCCACTTTGAAGCGGCTGTGGAAATAGAAGTGCCTAATGCTGCCAAAGCCAGAAGGACTGCCCACAGGCACACTGAACCCACAAACAATCCAAAATCTACCCTGGACACTGCGCTGCCCTTCAGAGAGACGAGATCCAGCTCCATCAGCCAGAACACAGGCACCAGCTCCCCCAACCAGGAAAACATCACCGAACACTAACCCAACCCCATCCACAGGGGCAGACTCCACAACCAAGAAGAACTAAGACCTTGAGAACATTTTTTTTCTTATAAATCACACTGCTTATTCCCCCTATATATTTCTACCTTCACATTAGCCTTTTGCGATGCTATGGAGTTTTCCTCTTTGTTTTTTCTTGTTTTAAAAAAATTCATTTTTTTAAAAAAAAGATTTCAAAAAGATTTCTTTTTTCTTTTTCACCCTTTTTTTTTGCTGATTTTTATGATTGTGTTTTGATATATTCAACTGCCTTTCTTTTTTTTTTCAACTGCCTTTCTTATAGTTCCTTACTATCAGTAGCTGTTGCTGAATATATATAAATCTTTTTCACATATGTCTATTTATCTTTGCTTTTCTATTTTTCCTTTACTCTCTTTCTCTCTTTTTTGTCACCTTTTTTTCTACCCGCTCCTTTTTGCTTTTCCCTCCCTTCTCTTTTAGCCAGACTTATCAAGAAAAAAAGGGAGAAAAATCAAATCAACAAAATTAGAAATAAAAAAAGGAGAGGTATAACAGACAACACAGAAATACAAAAGATCATAAGATAATATTATGAGCAACTAAATGCTAATAAAATGGACAACCTAGAGGAAATGGACAGATTCTTAGAAAAGTTCAGCCTCCCAAGACTGAACCTGGAAGAAATAGAAATTATGAACAACCCAATTACAAACACTGAAATTGAAACTGTGATCAAAAGCCTCGCGAAAAACAAAACCCCAGAGAGCTTCAGAGGAGAATTCTATTAAACATTTAGAGAAGAGCTAATGCCTATTTTTCTGAAATGCTTCCAGAAAATTGCAGAAGAAACACTTCCAAACTCCTTCTAAAAGACCACAATCACCCTGACACCAAAACCAGACAAAGACAACACACAAAAAAGAAAATTACAAGCCAATATCATTGATGAACATAGATGCAAAAATCCTCAACAAAATTCTAGCAAACGGAATTCAACAGCACATTAAAAAGCTCATACACCATGATCAAGTAGGGTTTATTCCAGGGATGCAAGGATTCTTCAGTATCCACAAATCAATCAATGTGATATAACAGATTAAAAATTTCAAAGATAAAAACCATATGATCATCTCAATTGAAGCAGAAAAAGCCTTTGACAAAATTCAGCACCATTCATGATGAAAACACTTCAAAAAATGGGCATAGAAGGAACCTACCACAACATAGTAAAGGCCAGGTATGATAAGCCCACAGCAAACATTATCCTCAATGGTATAAAACTAAAAGCATTCAATCTAAGATCAGGATCAAGACAAGGATGTCTACTCTCACCACTATTACTCAACATATTTTTAAAGGTCCTAATTATAGCAATTAGAGAGGAAAAAAAAAAGAAATAAAAGGTATCCAGATTGGCAAAGAAGTAAAACTCTCACTGTTTGCCAATGACATGATCAGTTCAGTTCAGTCACTCAGTTGTGTCTGACTCTTTGCAACTCCCTGGACTGCAGCACACCAGGCTTCCCCATCCATCACCAACACTCAGATCTCGCTGAAATTCATGTCCATTGAGTCGGTGATACCATCCAACCATCTCATGATAGTATACATAGAAAACCCTAAAGATACTATCAGAAAATTACTAAGAGCTAATCAGTGAATTCAGCAAAGTCACAGGATATAAGGTCAATACACAGAAATACCTATATACTAATAGTGAAAAATAAGAAAGAGAAATTAAGGAATCAATCCCATTCACCTTTGTAATGAAAAGAATAAAATATTTAGGAATAAACCTACCTAAAGTGTCCAACTCTTTGCGACCCCATGGACTGTAGCATACCAGGCTCCTCCGTCCATGGGATTTTCCAGGCAAAGGTACTGGAGTGGATTGCCATTTCCTTCTCCAGAGGATCTTCCCGACCCAGGGATCAAACCCAGGTCTCCCACATTGCAGGCAGATGCTTTACTGTCTGAGCCACCAGGGAATCCTCAAGGAGACAAAAGAACTGTATACAGAAAACTATAAGACACTGATGAAAGAAATTAAAGATGACATAAGCAGATGGAGAGATATTCCATGTTCCTGAGTAGGAAGAATCAATATTGTGAAAATGACTATATTACCCAATGCAATCTACAGATTCAGTGCAATCCCTATCAAATTATCATTGGCATTTTTCATAGAACTAGAACAAAAAAATTCACAATTCATATGGAAATATAAAAGGCTCCAAATAGCCAAAGCAGTCTTGAGAGAGAAGAATGGAGCTGGAGAAATCAACCTTCCTGACTTCAGACTATATTACAAAACTACAGTCATTAAGACAATATGGTACTGGCACAAAGATATAAATATAGATCAATGGAACAAGATAGAAAGTCCAGAGATAAACCCATGCACCTGTGGGTTTTTTGACACAGGAGACAAAAATATACAATGGGGCAAAGACACCCTCTTCAATAAGTGGTGCTGGGGAAACTGGGCAGTTATGTGCAAAAGAATGAAATTAGAACACTTCCTAATGCCATACACAAAGATAAACTCAAAAATAAAATAAAGACCTAAATGTAAGAGCAGAAACAGAGAAAAACAGGCAGAACACTCAATGACATAAATCAAAGCAAGATCTCCTATGACCCACCTCCTAGAGTAATGGAAATAAAACAAAAATGAACAAGTGGGACCTGATTAAACTTAAAAACTTTTTCACAGCAAAGGAAACTACAAACACAGTGAAAAGACAACCCTCAAAATGGGAGAAAATAATAGCAAAGGAAACAACTGACAAAGAATTAATTTCCAAAATACACAAGCAGCTCATAGAACTCAATACCAGAAAAACAAACAACCCAATCAAAAAGTGGGAAAAAGACCTTAACAGACATTTCTCCAAAGAAGACATACAGATGGCTAACAAACACATGAAAAGATGCTCAACACTGCTCATTATTAGAGAAATGCAAATCGAAACTACAATGACTACCACCTCACTCCAGTCAGAATGGCTGGCCATCATCAAAAAGTCTACAAACAGTAAATGCTGGAGAGAGTGTGGAGAAAAGTGAACCCTTTTTCACTGCTAGTGGGAATGTAAACTGATACAGCCACTATGGAAGACAGTACGGAGATTCCTTAAAAAACTAGGAATAAAACTACCATATACCCTGAGGCAACCAAAACTGAAATAGAACACATGTACCCCAAAACTCATTACAGCACTATTTACAAGCTAGAACATGGAAGCAACCTATATATCCATGAACAGATCAATGGATAAAGAAGCTGTGGTACATACATACAATGAAATACTACTCATCCATAAAAAGGGATGCTTTTGAGTCAGCTCTAATGAGGTGGACGAACCTAGAGCCTGTTATACAGAGTGAAGTAAGTCAGAAAGAGAAATATAAATATTGTACACTGATACATACATATGGAATCTAGAAAGATGGTACTGATGACTTTATTTTCAGGGCAGCAATGGAGAAACAGACATAGAGAGCAGACTTATGGACATGGGGGGAGGGGACAAGGGAGACATTGAGATGTATGGAGAGAGTAATATGGAAATTTACAATACCATATGTAAAATAGACAGCCAATGGGAATTTGCTGTATTACTCATGGAACTCAAACAGGGGCTCTGTGACAATCTAGAAGGGTGGGATGGGAATGGAGATGGGTGTACCTATAGCTGATTTTGATGTATGACAGAAAACAACAAAATTCTGTAAAGAAATTATCCTTCAAATAAAAAAATTAAGTTCCAAAAAGAGAAAAAGTATTTTCCTTTCATCAATACCTACCAAAATCTATGGATGAACAAAATTACCTGGCAAACAATCTTTTTAGTCTTCTCTGGCTCATATGCATAGTAATCTCCAGCCAAACTGACTCCTCCTTGCTTTTCTAGTTCTGTGAGATTTTACACAAGGCTGTTCCCTATGCCTGAAACAGCTTCCTTTATCTTTTCAGCAGTCAACTCTTGCCTATCTCTTGAAATAAAGCTCCAGTATCAGTTTCTCTTCCTTGTCCTCTTCTAGCTTCTAAAGCAGAGTTGGGTTTTCTGTCTTCTAAATCACAGCACTTTCCCCCTTGGTTAAGGCACTTAATAAACTGTTGTTGGTTAAGTAAGTCTTAAAAAGGAATTTGGGTCATTATTCTCTGAGAAAGAGACTGGTCTGAATATAAAATGTTATTATTTTTCATATATATATATGTTCCCTCTATTTTGTTGATTTTCTTTCTGTTTTTTTAATCATAAAGGTAAAAAAAGGTTCACTATTAAAACAAAAAGCATTAAAGATTGGAGGGAAGATATGCTCTGACATTTCATTATTCACAACTATTACAATTTCCTTCCAATATATTTTCTACATATTTTCTAAATAAAAATATTAAGATGTGGGTAAGGATAAAATGTGGCAGAAGATTAGAGAGATGATAGATAACTAGATGGATAATAACTTATAAAAATAAATTATACAATGATTTCAAAGAAGACAACTGAGAATCAATACGCCCCAATAAATGTATAATGCAAAGATACAGTAAGACATTTTACTGATAAGATCTCTTGACTTGAAGAAGCAGGAAGTACTTGAACAAGTCAAACAGTATCATTCTGATATTTTTCATGGTAAAGTGAATAGTAATGACTGACCACAAAGATAAAAGATTTGCATGCCCAATATAGATGACATTAAAATGATGCTCTAAATTAAGTGGGAAGTTATTTCATAGTCCTTTTATCTTTCTCTCCCTCACTAATCAAAAGCAAAACAGCCTGGTTTTGTCTCAAACTCCTAGTGACTTGAGGATCAGATATTGCATATTGTTTACCACTAGCCAATGCACCAGCAAACCCAGGCAGAGGAACTCTGTCAAGGGTACATCCAGAAGCCCTGGGACAGAGTGGATAGATACTGGGGACAGAACCAATTATGGTGCCATTGATTCAACTCATGTGTTATGAATAGTAAAAGGCACTGAGATAGACAGCTAAAGATTAGAGAGGACAATTACAATGCTATGCAGAAAGTGCTATAATTTTTAAAAAATAAGCTATAACTCAAGGAAGGCTTTAATGCAGAAATGGTATCAGAATTTAAATTCAATGTATGAGTCAATTTAAGGAAGCCAAGAGGAACAGGGGGAATTTCAGGTGCAAGAATAACTAGGTAAGAAAGGTCATGATGCATTCAAGGAGCTCAAAGTGCTAGGAAACTGAAGCCCAAACCAAGGGCTAATTCATAGAGAGGATCAGAGTGATGACAGATGAAGATGGAAATGCAGGTAGCAACTAGATCCTGAAGAAAGAATTGTTTGCATTTAATCCTGAATGTAAAGGGGGCTTTCACTGATCCTGGGCTTGTATATCAGATGTCAATTTGTATTCTATTGATACTAAGCTGACAGCAACATGGAGACTTGATTGATAAGGCCACAATGAGGTGCAATTTGACTAGTCAGGAGACTGCTAAAATGAGTTAGTTGAAAGACAGGCCTGATTAAGGAACCAGCAGCAGAGAGGAGGAGGTAGAGACACAGTCAAAGCTAACAAGGAACAAGAACCGACAATTTCCTCATTTGCAGGTTGAGGATGCTAAGAGAAAGGATGGACTTAAGAGAAACTTTTGTATTTCTGTTTCAGCAACTGAGCAGGCAGTGATGCCATTCATCAAATTAGAAAATACAGGAAGAGAAGCACATGTGAAAAAGGAGATACACTCAGTATTGGAAAAGCTGAGATTTATCTGCCTGTGGAACACTGGAGACATGCACAATAGGTAGCTGAATATATAAGTCTGTACTGGAAGGCACAGAAGGATGTAAGAGCACTTAGCTTAGAGGTACAGCTTGTTCTTCACAGTTATAAAAGTGGGTAAAATTCCATAAAGAAAAGAAAGAGGAACTGAGGTGAGAATCCCAAGAATATCAACCTCAAAACAATTGGAAGTGGAAAATAATCCATGCTGCCTAAAGAGATGACTGACCCAGAGATAGAATCTGTCCAGAGACAGAAAAACTTTGGCATATACTAATGAAATATAGCGTTTCCTGGGTCAGTTGGTAAAGAATCTGTCTGCAATGCAGAGGACCCTAGTTCAATTCCTGGGTCAGGAAGTTCCCCTGGAGAAGGGAGAGGCTACCCACTCCACTATTCCTGGGCGTCCCTAGTGGCTCAGATGGTAGAGAACCCACCTGCAATGTGGAAGACCTGGGTTTGATCCCTGGGTTGAGAAGATCCCTTGGAGGCAACCCACTTCAGGATTCTTGCCTGGAGAATCCCCATGGACAGAGGAGCCTGGCAGGCTACAGTCAATGGGGTCACAAAGAGTCGGACATGACTGAGTGACTAAGTACAATGAAATAGAACAAGAAATTCAAGAAAATGGAACAAAATAAGAAATTTTAAAAAGAAAATAATTGACAGTATGAAATACTTAAGTGAGGTGAGAAATTAAGAGTTGAAATATAACTTATATTTAACATTCAGATCATTTGTTGACCTCAACAGAAATATGCGATTGGTTGAGTAGAGGCAAATATTAGAATACAGTGAGTCTGATCACACTTAGGAAGGAATTAAAAGGAGACCATGAGTACAGGCATTCACTTTAATTCCAAAAGCCTGGCTATACATGGACAGAAAGGCACACTGATAATTAGGCCTCATAGGCTTAAGGAGAGACACACAATCGCGTTTCTAATGGAGAGAAGTGAATCAGAATTCACAAAATCCTGTATCATGGCTATTTTTGTACATGACTTTTTTTTCTCTAAGTTGCTTTACTGCAGAGGCACTAACTCAGATGTGGCAGTGGGTCAACAAATGTTACTTAATCAGTGAGTAGATGAATGAGGCAATCAATCAGAAAGAATGTGAAGAATATAAAGAATATTGTATTAGAAGTACACCCAGACCTAAAAATTATAGAAACAACCCAATGTCACAGAATAAAACTGGAAGGGGGACATGTACATCTGAGATTTAGTTCATCTGACACCAAAAAAAAGTTGCATGACTTTAGTTTAAAAAATTCCAATAATATGATGAGGAATGATAAAGGTTTTGATTCACCCCCAAGTCTGACAGACTGATCACAGCACTGCGTTATGCAGAAGTCTAAGGGTCTTCTTTACTCAGGTAGGGGTGGACTTTATGGGATCAGCAATGTCTGCAATGTGTGCAAAAGGAGGAGTGGGTGACACATGTGCTACATTATTCATGAACCCCAAAACAGCTCATGCACCCGGCTCTGCAAGGTAAGAGAAGATGTGATTCATTTTATTTTTCTGAAGATTTATTCAGAATAAAGTTTTAAAAAGAAAATCCTACAGTGAGTTGAAGGCTAGAGAGGTATTTTATGCATGGCTTGTTTCAGATTCTTTCTTTTATAAAAACCAAACTAGCGTGGCTACAAGTCTCCATGTAGGAATCTGGGAGAAGCAGCATTTAATAGCAAATAATAGTGTTTGCTTTATTACATAATACTTAGAAGAATGTAATGTGTTCCCACCTCTACCCTTTACACCATCTACTAGTACTACTCAGGCAGTGACTTTTCAGCATACATGATGCTCAGTAGACACTCTTTTATTAATCTCAGAAGACTGCTGTGAAGGAGGTGTGTCTTAAGTATGATTAGCCTTACTGACTAGAGGGGAAACAAAGCATAGAGTAAATTACTTTCAGAGGCTACAGAGTGAACCAGAAGTGGATGTGAGAACAGTTTCTTTGGTCAAGCAGATCTAAGACCTGATTTAGGCATATGCTCAACTATTCAAGAGTTGTCCTCTTGAATATAAGAGTTGTCCTCTTCAAGTTGTACTCTTGAATCCTCTGAGTTATTGTGTTCATCCAATACATTGCTAAAAAAAAAACAGTCCTAGATGCAGAGATGAGCCCTCTATGAGTTTTATCTTGCCACAAAGCAGTGCAATTTGCATAGCGGCTCATCTGCAAGCATTAGCAACTGCTTCATTCCTGACTGCCATTATGCAGAGGAAGAAGAAGGAAATATGGAAGAGGAAGTTGCCATTTTGTCCGACTCTTTGCGACCCCCATGGACTGTAGCCTGCCAGATTCCTCTCTACATGGGATTCTCCAGGCAAGAATACTGGAGTGGGTTGCCATTTCCTTCTCCAGGGGATCTTCCTGACCCAGGGATCGAACCTGGGTCTCCTGCACTGCAGGCAGATGCTTTACCCTCTGAGCCACCAGGGAAGCCCTTCTTTAAAACAGAAACAACTAAATAATATGTCCCCTTTGGCAAAAGTGATTAGTGGGACAAATAAAGAGAAATAAAGGATCAACTATTCCTTTTAAATTCTCTCTGGTGAATGCATTGATCACAGTTCAACAAACACATCTGTGAATGAAGATTTTTGTCCACTTTAAACTGTTCAGAAGATCTTACTTATTTTACTATGAAGTGTCAGAATGAAAAATAAAGTTATAGACTCAAATAAACAAATACTAAAAGGCCTATTTGGCCCCTAGAAGTCAAGCCAGACACTAATGATATTTTGTCATGTTATTAAATTGGTTCAGTGTAGGAAATGAGAACTCTTATAAGCTCTATGCTACAACCACTGCATATCATGTCTCTAGAATATGAAAAAAAAAGTGTTTCATAGATATAATTCTGGCCATCTGTTCACAAAGAAAATAAGGCTGTTCTATAAAAGTTCATTTTAATTTTAATATTAATGCTTTTTCAAAGAAACTATGTGGATTGAGCAGATGTCCAAAGAGTTCTTGGATTTCTAGTATTTTTTAAATTAAATTAAAAAAAAATTGTATTTCCTAAAGTTACTTTTTTCCTTATTTTTTTGGTAGCTGTTAATACTCTGAGCTCTGGAGGCATGCAAACCCAGATTTAAATTCTCACCCTACAACTTACTACCCCTGAGGAACAGGGGAAAGTTTGCTTCTTATCTGACTCCTAAAACATATTTATTAAATGTGGTGTGTCTGCTGTTGTTAGTGTTTTATTATACCATCATAAATTTATTATACTTTATTGATAGGCAGACACATAATCATTCATTCTGACTGCCATCTAAGGAAGATACCTTAAGTTATCAGTGCAATGCTAGTAGTAAAATAGCCTAAAAGAGAGAAAAGGGATATAGCGTAATAAGTAAAATACTGTATAAGCTCTGTTTTACAAAAGAAAGTCTACCTTTCTATGAATGGGACTAAACAGTCTCGAAATCTGATAAAGGAAATATTCTATCTATAACTGGAACTCATCTTTTATTCCTCAAGCAAAATACTGAGTATCACTCTGTCAATTATTAATTTGATATCAAGTATTAATTTGGATTATATAAATAAGAGAAGAAATTTTCCTTATTTCCATTGTATTTTCCAGATATATATTCTATAATTGTTACTCAATATTATAACATTATATAATTGCCATTCAGTACAAAAGACCAATTGGGACAGCAAACCCACTTAGAGCAGAAAGTGAAGAAGAATTAAAGAGCCTCTTGATGAAAGTGAAAGAGTGAAAAAATTGTCTTAAAACTCAACA
Source organism: Cervus canadensis (assembly GCF_019320065.1). Classification (NCBI taxonomy): domain Eukaryota; kingdom Metazoa; phylum Chordata; class Mammalia; order Artiodactyla; family Cervidae; genus Cervus; species Cervus canadensis. The sequence continues at coordinate 20,064,762 of NC_057410.1, read as the reverse complement.
TCCAGAAAGCTAAGACCATGGCATCCAGTCCCATCACTCCATGGCAAACAGATGGGTAAATAGTGACAGACTTTATTTTGGGGGGCTCCAAAATACTGCAGATGGTGACTGCAGCTATGAAATTAAAAGATGCTTGCTCCTTGGAAGAAAAGTTATGATAAAACTAGACAGGATATTAAAAAGCAGAGACATTACTTTGCCAAGCAAGGTCCATCTAGTCAAAGCTATGGTTTTTCCAGTAGTCATGTACGAATGTGAGAGTTGGACTATGAAGAAAGTTGAGTGCCAAAAAATTGATGCTTTTAAACTGTGGTATTGGAGAAGACTCTTGAGAGTCCCTTGGACTGCAAGGAGATCCAACCAGACCATTCTAAAGGAAATCAATCCTGAATATTTCATTGGAAGGACTGATGCTGAGGCTGAAACTCCAATACTTTGGCCACCTGATGCAAAGAATTGACTCATTTGAAAAGACCCTGATGCTAGGAAAGACTGAAGGCGGGAAGAGAAGGGGACGACAGAGGATGAGATAGTTGGATGGCATCACCGACTCAATGGACATGAGTTTGAGTAAACTCTGGGAGTTGGTGATGGACCGGGAGGCCTGGTGTGCTGCAGTCCATGGGGTCACAGAGTCAGACATGACTGAGCAACTGAACTGAACTGAAGGTATAACAGAAAGAAAACTGGAGTCCAGTTCCCAAAAATCTTAGTCTCTGTCAATAATAGTCATGTCTGACCTAAAGCAAGTTATTCACCCTCTTAAAAAATTGTGTCTGCTTTCATACACTTAAAATTAAGATAATATAAATCATAGGGCCTTTGTGGGGTTTAAATGAATAAATAAATAAGATATTTTAGTAACACCTAGCAAATGATACTGGCTCAATAAATGTTTGTGGCACACACATGAAAAATGCAACCTAAACACTACTTAATTGAAAACATTTAAATAATATAATTTTGATTAAACTGATTGTGTGTGCTCAAAATAATTTTAAAAGTAAAGGAAGAGATAAATGGAGGGCGGGAACCCAAAGCTATAATTTAAGTGACTTAATTTTGCAGTTATAGGTAATATTACTAACTAAGAATTCTACCTTATAGCAGCATTATTCACACTCAGTTCCCAATAACCATTCCAGGGCAGCTATCATTTGGTAGCACCTGTTGAAATAGCAGTCCCGAGTGGTTATTCATACACTGGCAACTCCACATCTGGCATACAGTGACCACCAATCCTTTCTTTTGTCTTAATTTCTTCTCTTCTACACTTTAAGAGCAGTGCCAATTTCACTCTTCTTCCTATAGTTTATATTACAAAGCTCAACTTCTGGGGTTTGCTGGGTCACAGTGTACCTGTGATGTTGGACACTAGATTGTTCTCTTCAACTATGACATGAATTAGTTTGAAAAAAAAGGAACAAAATTAAATTACCTTTTAACTTCTAAAATCTGGTAAACACCAGATTTTTTAAAAAGTCAAGGATGAAATACTGTCTTGGCTCACGACAAAAGAAAAATGGCTGTATCAATTCAGACGTATGACTCTCACAAATAACATGAGCATTAACATCTGTCACCTCATTGCTATGTGGATTCTAGAAGTAGGTGGTGGGATCCATTGGCCTGCCAAGTGATAGGATTCTAGTGAAGTCAATCCATGAAAAGTCAATCTCATAAAAAGCTAAGGGGAAATCTGTCCCAAAGGCTGAAAACTAAAAAAGGAAAGAAAATAGAAAAAAATCATAGGGAATAAATATGAGGTGACATTATTGAAAGACAAAGAACACCACAAGCATCAATAAAAGAAAGAAGGGACACCCACACATAAGAAAGACACTGTAATAGCTACAATCTATGAGATCCCAGAGGTTAGAGACGGGACCTGCAAAACTCTTGGTCAAAGGTGAGCAGGGCTCTGTGTTTCTCAGATCAGTTTCATGATTAATACCCCTTCCCTTGGACTTCCAATATCAGGCAATACAGGAACTTCTCTGGTCAAATGCTCTGTTCAAAATTTGTAGAAAAAAAGCTTCTCAAAAGGAAAAGATATGAAGTTTGCTAAAAGAAGTAACTATATGGCAGGAAAAAGAAGATCTCAGAAAAAGTAATCATAAAACTTTTATCCAAAGTGGCAACAGAAAGTTTCAAAGAAAGTGGTCATAAAACTTTTCTGTCCTCAACTCATCGCTGCTATTGTTTAGTTGCTAAGTCGTGTCTGACTCTTTGCCACCCTGTGGCCTGTAGCCCGCCAGGCTCCTCTGTCCATAGGATTCTCCAGGCAAGAATACTGGAGTGAGTTGCCATTTCCTTCTTCAGGGGATCTTCCTGACCCAAGAATCAGACCCTCATCACCTGCTTGGCAGGCAGATTCTTTAGCCCTCAACTCATTACAGACATAGAAATTTTCCTCTAACCCCAAATATTTTAATGCCAACCAAAAACCACAATGAATTTGAGATAAGAAGAGTAGAATAGTAGGACCATTTCTGAAAAACATTTGCTTATACTGCATATTGGGGCTGGAGGATGGGACAGAGATATTGGCAGGTAGAGAGAAAACGAGGAGAGAACAAAGAGATAGAAAAACAGACAAGAAATGGAAATAGAGAGACAGGAAGCCAGAGAGAGACATTCAGAGAGATGAATAGGGGCAAAAAGAGACAGATTACTGAGAGAAAAGGGACTATACAAGATCCCTAAGTTACTTCTCTGCATGCAGGCCACTTCATGCCTAAACTGGTTAGATGGAAGTAAATATATCTTTTTAGATCTATAGATAAACAAATTTGGGGAGTTTCAGGAATAAACAATTCTACATAGCCAATCCCTTATCTGGGAAATACAAATTTCCTATGGCAAATATAAATCCTACATGCTTTGCTGTGTTTTCTTCTCAATATTAATGGAGAATGGTCTGTGTTTATTCTCTAGGAAATAATTTTTCACTCTTATATCTCCCCTTAGGCTTTTTTTTCTCTTGGCTGAATAATTATTCTTTTACCTATTTTCCATGGTTCTAATTTTCTAAGCTTTTAATTATCCTTATTGGTTTCCTGAGCATCCTCTGCCAATCCCTTCAAGCCCACCTCAGAGTGATCTAAAAACAGGAGCCACAATGAACAGGTACAGATCATTGTACCATGCTTGGAGGAAATTCACCAGTTACACAGGCCACATTTCCTTTGGCCATCACAATCTCCTCTTAATACAGACTTTGCAGTTACCGTTACTGTCATTGATGGGGAAAAGGGCATAATGAGATTAAAGCTACTGGAGACTCAGACTGGTAAGTGGACAGATACATGGGCAGGAGCAGGAGTTCAGAGGTGTCAGTCTCCGTCAGAGAGGAGAGAGAAGGGACGTGAGGCAGGGATGGAGAAGGGAAGCCTGACTCAGGAGGCTCGTGTGCCTTCAGTTCAGTTCAATAAAGTCACTCAGTCCTGTCCGACTCTTTGCAACCCCATGGACTGCAGCACGCCAGGCTTCCCTGTCCATCACCAACTCCCGAAGCCTGCTCAAACTCATGTCCATTGAGTGGGTGATGCCATCCAACCATCTCATCCTCTGTCGTCCCCTTCTCCTCCTGCTTTCAATCTTTCCAGTATCATGATTGACTGGTTTGATCTCCTTGCAATCCAAGGGACTCTCAAGTGTCTTCTCCCACACCACAGTTCAAAAGCATCAATTCTTTGGCATTCAGCTTTCTTTATAGTCCAACTCTCACATCCATACATGACGACTGGAAAAACCACAGCTTTAACTAGACAGACCTTTTGCAGCCGAGGATGAAGAAGCTCTATACAGTCAGCAAAAACAAGACTGGGAGCTGACTGTGGCTCAGATCGTGAACTCCTTATTGTAAAATTCAGACTTAAATTGAAGAAAGTAGGGAAAACCACTAGACCATTCAGGTATGACCTAAATCAAATCCCTTATGATTATACAGTGGAAGTGAGAAATAGATTCAAGGGATTAGATCTGATAGACAGAGTGCCTATCCTCCTCCCAAGAGGGCTTATGTGTGCCTTGGTGAAGACTTTCGTTTTCTTCATTGGGCAATGTATGTTTTGATAGAGTGGAGAATTAGGCTTGTCTTAAGGGGTGACTATTCTGGCCACCGTTAAATAGTCTGATCTGGAGTTGGTGGGAGAGGTTTGTGCCCCATAATTAGGGCTTTCAGTGTTTCCTGAAACACACTAGGTGAGAGGTGATGAGTCCCAAATCAAGGCAAATGCTATAGAAATGGAAGATGTGAATCCACATGCAAGGGCCATTAATGAACAGAGGGAGGAGAACCCGTGAAAGAGACTGAGAGCAAGCAGTCAAAGAAGCTGGAGGAGAACGGGAAGAGTGGCCCCGGGGCCGCCAAGAAGCTCCAGGGCCTGAGCTTGGCACGTTGCTGTGGTGACCCCAGGGGCTGCCTGTTCTGAGCAGTGGGAGCCCAAACAAACTGCAGTGGGCTGAGTCAGAAGGAAAAAGAGAGAAAAACTATCCAATCTGGGAGTCTCACAGTGATGGTGAGGAAATCTGAAGGAAACTGAAGGGTCAGAGGAGTTTTGCTCTGGGAAAAGTTACAGGTCGAAGAGAAGAAGCAAAACATGAGCAAAGTATCATCAAGCATTACATTTTTATGGATGAAAACACATCAGAACTTGGCAATGAGTGAGCCTTAGCTAAAAATAGAGTGAATTGGCACTAAACACTCCTACGGTATGCTGTATCTAAGCATTAATATGTGCAATAAATCTGAGATGATTAGATATTTAAATGGAATTTATTTGTCTTGGCATGTATAGATATTTTTGTATATTCCAAACTCTAACTAGCACTGCCCATGCAGAAAAAAATGACCCGTGCTACAAATACAAAGAATAAATCTCAGTTCTAACACTACTGGTCACTATATATCATTACTCCATATACTAGCAGGTAATAGAATGCTAGTGATTCCCATCTGGCATGTTTATGATGTATGAAATAACCCATGTTTTTAGTTTTTAGCTTCAACATTATTTTCAGTACACCATATAATATCAAAGTACCTAGCACTGTGTCTGGCTCATTATAGAGGATAAATGTATTGAGCTGAACTCTGTCGCTATTTTTGGAGTCCTGCGATGCCTGACTGCTGCGCTCAAAAAGAATCTTTCAAATTTTAATACAGTATTAAACAGTTCCTGAAAGCTTCTACAGTCTGCATTCCAATGTTCTCCTACTATCTGTAACTTGCATTCCCCTTAATGCAGTGTCATCTCATCTCACGGCCCTCATCTCATGGCACATTCTTCCTTTGCTCCCAATTTGCAACGGCTTTTAGGTTCATTTTAGCCTTTCTATCAATACCAGTTTTTCCTGGTGGACTTTTTCAAAGTTCTGTTCCATATACATATGGCAAAGTAATATTCTTTGTCTCCACCAATAACATCTGACACTGAAATTCTGACCTCTAGATTTCAAAACTGTGTTGTATGGAGTTCTAAGCCAGGATTCCACCAAACTCATCTGTCCTTCCAGGCTTCAGCTAGAGTCTTTCTCTGTTTATCAGGTTCACCATATTTCATGGAAAGAAAGTTTACTACTAGTTTGGGGAAAAAAAATCAAAATCAAATGATTTTTAAATTTTTAAACATCCTGTTATGTCACTGTTTTTCACAAACCTAAGTAATGACAAATAATTAAACAAATACCCCAGTACGTATACCATAAAAGAAAAGTATTCATGTTCCCATTTCAAATTTGGATGAAAAAAGTACAGTGCTAATAGTAATCTTTTCAACCAAGTCCACTGTGAACTATCATAATACTTAGGTTAATAAAAGCAAAATACCACTGAGATCTGCAGAGGACAATGGTAAAAACAGATATAGTCATCAGGCACAAACCTATTTAAGTATTTTGTGCTGGAAAGTTCTAAAAAGTAAGAAGGAAAGAAAAATGCTGATACCAGAACAAGACATTTTGTTAAAGGATAATTAGTGGCTGCTCTACTTACAATCTCCTTAAAAAAGGGCAGGTAATTTCAGGTTTTCTTTTCTGTCTTTTTTAAAATATATAGCCTGAAGCTGGCTTTGCCTATAACCAAATAACAGCAGATTTCTAGGCAGATGGACCTGAAACAAAGTAAAGCAAATTAACAAATCAAGAGACCACTCTGATCCCTGAGCAGCAGAAACACACATAAGATGACGGGCTGGCCCTTTGCCAGCCACACCTGAGGCAGGAAATGCCTGGGATAATGTGAGATCAAGGAATGACACCAGGAACCACTAAGAGGAAGCAAGAAAAGACGAGCTTACCTATTCCACGGCTAATTTAAAAGTAACATTTCTCAAACCCATGCTCTGTATTATTTGAAGAAACTGAACAAGATCCATTCCTTCCAGAAATGTTAAGAGCGAACAAGAATAGCTAACCAGAAATATCGGATGTCACCAAGTAGCCAATCCGGCTATTTCTCAAGAGACCGAGAGACTGACGATAGTATACGGTCTGGCCCCCAGCCTCCAGGACTCAACAACCTGATTTTGGCAGCAGTCTAAGAAGGGCTCCATCCCAAAGGGGTTGTTATATATTATAATATGTTAATAATACAGATAATGCTAATGTCCACATCTCAAAAGGGAAACACAAATATCACAAGGACCAAAGTCCTCATATTTGTTCAACTAGTGTATTCTTTCCCTATCAGCAGACATATCTGGGAAACAAAATTATTACCAGAAACCTGTATGGTTAACATGAACTCAAGCAACATCAGTTAGATAATTCAGTTCTTTAGTAATAAAAAACAAAAGTACCTGCTGCTTCTGTCTTTAAAGGAGAGGTGCTCTGGGCAATGAAAAAGGGTTATCACTGACATCCTCTCTCCTGGACAAGCCTCAGCCACATCATTCCAACAGTGACTTCAATGACTATAAGTCCTATGTGGGGGTAAGGCCATTGTCTTCTTGTCCATCACTATGTCTTGTGTCTGGTGTCTGGTAGGCATTCAATCTAGATTTGTGGGCTGAAGGAACTCAACTCACCTTTTTCTATGTTTGAAAGTCTAGCCAATAAACATTCTATTTTCAAATACATTAATATCCAATCAGGTTATTGTAGAACTTGCTGACCCAGGGAGATTTTATTCTAAATATGACTTTACCCATATCTGCTCTGATCTATTAAATATGAACTCTTAGGAGGGATAGCTTATATTCTTTATTTCAAAATTCATTATGGATGCATATCTGAACTGTCCCCAAGCATCATAAGCACTCACTCTGACCCATTCCAGATTATTTCTGGTTTACATAATTCCAGTTTGGCCACTAGTGAAGATCTAGAAGCCATCTTTGAGTCATGGGAATTAACACGTACACTGGAAGTAAGCAGGAACTGTGGGACTGAGTCTTTTCTTCTTTCTTTCCTCTTCATCCCCAGTGCTGCTTTTCTTCAACTTTCCTTTGAATCTAAGAGCCCATTTTAAATTCTCATTTCTACTCCTGTACTGACATATACTCACTATCCAACCTCCATTCCACTCTATTTCTAATAAATAATTTCTATCTCTCATCTCATGTTCCTACTTATTGCCATGTTATCCCATCAAATTTCTATCTGTCAGTCATTCATCCCCTCATTCAAAACCATCTTCAATGCAAATTTTATGCAAGATGACTTCCCAATCCTCATCACTGGATGAGTTTGCTTATTTTTTCTCAACGTTGTTGCCAAGGCATTGTCTGACTTGAAGATTCCATATACAAAATGCCAGAAAAAAATATTAAACTGAATAAAGCAAATCAATATGTTGATGTTTCAGGCTCAGACTCTCATTAAAAGGCTGGTATGTGGCTGTGTAATGTTTGTTTTGGTGGGATAGGTATGTATATAATAGGCAAATGCTGTTCCTTTATGCCGCTTACCACATTGCAGACACAGAAAGAACAAGCTGTACTGATGTAGTGAATCCATTGCCTGACTTCAATGCCTGAATAATGTATTTTTTGTCTCATCATCATCCACCAAAAAAAAAAAGCTGATCGGCATGGCAATAATGTAACTAATTAATTAACCAATCTTGATGATATCATACAACTAATATAAAAATGTGAGGGTAAATGAATATTAAACAATGTCATATATTCTCAAGCAAATAATACTTGTTGGTTGTTTACCAATTAGTTACTGTCTAACAGAATCTCTGACACAGTAGGAATTTTGAAATTTTAATTCCTTCTCAAAGCTTTTCTCTTCAATTGAGTATATACTATATACATAAACTTACACAGGTGTGTGCTTTATTCCTCTAATTTCTTCTGTTCATTAATTGCTAATAAGTGAATTTTGAGAAAGTTCAAAATTCAAAGCTCAAAATGTATGCCCACAGGATGAATTTTCTTAGTAATAATGGAATTCTTGATGTATCTTCATAACACGAATAGGAAGAATTAAATATCGAACAAGAAAGAAAAAATCTAAAATGGATGTTCCTATTGATTGAATTAAGCTCTTTCATCAACCATCTGATCTTGCTCCTTATGCTGGAGATGTCAAAGATAATTTTTAATACTTCTTACTAATGTATTTCCTTCATCACTCTTCTAGGGCTTTCTATATAATCAGCAAGCTGGCCAAAATAAAAATTTAGAAACCATTACTATTAATAAATGCAGGCTCCTGGGTGAAGTGTCAAAACATTTCCAAAGGGCCAGATTTTAACCTCCTATTCATTCCACTTACTTCTGTCCAATTACTAAATGCATGCCGTTCTAACTGAGGTGCACATTTTTAAAGTTTGACATTGACATGTACCACACAGCGATCACAACTGGGCAGAGGCCCATGACTTACTATGATTTATAGTCTGTCATTGAAGCTAATGCATAGTGAATGGTGCAAAATCCTCTTCCCTTTTTCCAGCCCTTTAAATGGAATCAAACATAGGCACAATATTAATTTTAAACTTAACTTACTCTAATTGAATGGCAACGCTTTATTACAGTCATGTATCAAACAAGGGCCATAATACATCATAAATGCCACAGAGCTAAAGCAGATCCTTTTGCACTTTGCTTTTCAGTCTCCTTATTTTATTTGAATCCACAGCACTTGAAATACCACCACTAGTATATTAATTAGTAAATTAGCATTACTAAATTATCCCTATACTAGAGACAGCATTCTTAATGACATGCAAACCACTTCACACTTCTTCAAACAGAAGTGTTCTTATATCATAGAAACCCATAGCTAAAGGAATCTTAAGTGGTCATCCAGTCTATAAGCCCTCTTCCAAGAATTCATTTTCTCACATGTATTCCACATCTCTGTCCCTCAGATGGTTTTGTCTGTTAGTGGCATCCAATATCAGCTTCCCTGGTGGTGCAGATGGTAAACAATCCACCTGTAATGCCGGAAACCTGGGTACAACCCTGGGTCAGGAAGATTCCCTGGAGAAGGAAATGGCTACCCAGTCCAGTATTCTTGCCTAGAGAATGCCATGGATAGAGGAGACGGGTGGGCTACAGTCCGTGGGGTTGCAAAGAGTTCCACACTACTGAGTGACTAACACACACACATACACACACACACAGCATCCAATATAAAGTAATGAGTTAATTATATTTCTTTTTTCAAACATTTGAGTAAAAAAAAAAACCCACATAGTATGAGATCTACCCTCTTAACAAATTGTTCACTGTATAATACAGTATTCTTAACTATAAGCACGATGCTGTACAGATCTCTAAAATATCTTCATCTTGCATAACTAAAACTTTACACTCATTGAAAACCAACTACCATTCCCTCTCTACCTGCCCCTAGTTTCTATAATCACCATCTTACTTTATGCTTTGACTACTTTATGTATCTCATATAGTTGGACTCATATAGTATTTTTTCCTTCTGTGACTAGCTTACTTCACATGGCATAATTCCTTCAAGATCCATCCATATTGCTGCATATGATAGGATTTCATTTTTTAAGGCTAAATAGAACTCCTCTGTGTGTGTGTGTGTGTGTGTGTGCGCGTGCGCGCACACATGTGTGTGTACATGTCAATGTCAAACTCTCTGAGACTCCATGGACTGAAGTCTGCCAGCCTCCTCCCTCCATGGGATGTCCCAGGCAAGAATACTAGAGTGGGTTGCCATTTCCTTCTCCAGGGAATTTTCCCAACGCAGGGACTGAATCTCTATCTCCTACTTGGCAGGCAGATTCTTTTACCACTGAGCCACCAGAAAGCCCAGTGTGCGGGGGAAGGGGGAGGTGGGAGGTGCATGTATCTGTGTATCTCACATTTTCTTTACCCATGCATCTACCGATGGACATCAATCTTAGGTTTACATTTTAGCTACTATGAAAAATGCTACAATGAATGAGAAGGCAAATCTCTTCCAGATCCTGATTTTGATTCTTTTGGATATATATCCAGAAGTAGAACTGCTGAAACATATGATAAGATGTAGTTTTAATTTTTTTGAGAAGCCTCCATAACTGTTTTCATAGTGGCTCCAGCATTTTACATTCCACAAGCAGTGCACAGTTTTCCATTTTCTTCACATCCTCACCAACACTTGCTTTTTCTTGTTTTTTGATAATGGTTGTCCTCACTGTGACGAGGTGACATCTCACTATGGGGTGACATTTCTCTATGGTCTTACAGAATACAATTGTCATAAAAAAACAGATATAGAGATCAAATGAAACATCTAGAGAAATGAAAATAAATGAAATATATAGAGAATAGAGAGCCCAGAAATAAATCTACACTTATATGGTCAACTGATCTTCAACAAGGTCACAATGGGGAAAGGATAGGCTTTTCAACAGGTGGTGCAGGTAAAACTGGATTTCTACATGCAAAAAAAAAAGAAAGAAAGAAAAATACCCATTTTATACAAAAATCAACTCAAAAGAGATTAAAACTGAAACTTAACACCTGAAACTGTAAAAATCCTAGAAGAAAACAGAGGGAAACATCTTCATGACATAGATCTTGGCAATAGTATCTTGGATATGACACCAAAAGCACAGGCAACAAAAGCAAAAATAGACAAGTGAGACCACATCAAACGAAAAAGCTTCTGCACAATAAAGGAAACAATCAACAGAGTGAAAAGGCACCCAAGGAAGGGGGAAGAAATTCACAAACCAAGGCTGTGGGAATTTGCCGTAGGACTCAGGATACTTATACCAGGGCTCTGAGACAACCAAGAGGGGTGGGGTGGGGTAGGAGGTGGGAAGGGGGTTCAAGAGGAGGGGACATATGTATAACTATGGCTGATCCATGTTGATGTATGGCAGAAACCAACACAATACTGTAAAGCAATTATCCTTCAATTAAAAGTAAATAAATTTTTAAAAAATTCAGAAACCATATATCTGATGAGAAGTTAATATCCAAAACACATAAGCAACTCTTACAGTAAAACAGAATAAAACCTAATTTAAAAAGGGCAAACACCTAATCATTTGTTAACATATAAAGTGTATCACATCAGTATGTTGTATACCTTCAACTTACCTAATATTAAATATCAACTATATCTCAATAAAGCTGGAGGAAAAAAAGAGGCAAAAGATATGAACAGATGTTTCTCTGAAGAAGACACAAAAATAGTCAATAGTAAATGAAAACAAATGTTCAATATCACTAATCATCAAAGAAGTGACATGTTTAAAAGATCATATTCAATGAAAAAAATGATGAGGGGGTTGATTTATAACTCCCCAGAAAAAATCAGGAACCTCCTATAGTTGAGCTGAAAAATCAGAATTGATTTTTGTACATATCTGTCTGACTTTCACTGTAAATATCAGAATTGACCTAAAACGAAACTGTGAGGTCTGTGCTGACAACCTCTATTTCCCTAGAAAAGTATCCTGGTCTCAGAACTGAAAGAGACTCATGTACCCCAATGTTCATCACAGCACTGTTTACAATAGCCAGGACATGGAAGCAACCTAGATGTCCATCGGCAGACGAATGGATAAGAAAGCTGTGGCACATATACACAATGGAATATTACTCAGCCATTAAAAAGAATGCATTTGAATCAGTTTCATTCCAATCCCAAAAAAAGAATGCTCAAACTACCACACAACTGCACTCATCTCACATGCTAGTAAAGTGATGCTTATAATTCTCCAAGCCAGGCTTCAGCAATACGTGAACTGAGAACTTCCAGATGTTCAAGCTGGTTTTAGAAAAGGCAGAGGAACCAGAGATCAAATTGCCAATATCCACTGGATCATCGAAAAAGCAAGAGAATTCCAGAAAAACATCTATTTCTGCTTTATTGACTACGCCAAAGGCTTCTATTGTGTAGATTACAATAAACTGTGGAAAATTCTGAAAGAGATGGGAATACCAGACCACCTGACCCACCTCTTGAGAAACCTGTATGCAGGTCAAGAAGCAACAGTTAGAACTGGACATGGAACAACAGACTGGTTCCAAATAGGAAAAAAGGAGTACGTCAAGGCTGTATATTGTCACCCTGCTTATTTAACTTATATGCAGAGTACATCATGAGAAACGCTGGGCTGGAGGAAGCACAAGCTGGAATCAAGATTGCTGGGAGAAATATCAATAACCTTGGATATGCAGACGACACCACCTTATGGCAGAAAGCGAAGAACTAAAGAGCCTCTTGATGAAAGTGAAAGAGGAGAGTGAAAAAGTTGGCTTAAAGCTCAACATTCAGAAAACTAAGATCATGGCATCTGGTCCCGTCACTTCATGGCAAATAGATGGGGAAACAGTGGAATAGTGGCTGACTATTTTTTTGGACTCCAAAATTACTGCAGATGGTGATTGCAGCCATGAAATTAAAAGATGCTTACTCCTTGGAAGGAAAGTTATGACCAACCTAGACAGCATATTAAAAAGCAGAGACATAACTTTGTCAACAAAGGTTCGTCTAGTCAAGGCTATGGTTTTTCCAGTGGTCATGTATGGATGTGAGAGTTGGACTATAAAGAAAGCTGAGTGCAGAACAATTGATGCTTTTGAACTGTGGTGTTGGAGAAGACTCTTGAGAGTCCCTTGGACTGCAAAGAGATCCAACCAGTCCATCCTAAAGGTGATCAGTCCTGGGTGTTCTTTGGAAGGACTGATGCTGAAGCTGAAACTCCAATACCTTGGCCACCTGATGCAAAGAGCTGACTCATTTGAAAAGACCCTGATGCTGGGAAATATTGAGGGCAGGAGGAGAAGGGGATGACAGAGGATGAGATGGTTGGATGGCATCACCAACTCAATGGACATGGGTTTGGGTAAACTCCAGGAGTTGGTGATGGACAGGAAGGCCTGGCGTGCTGCAGTTCATGGGCTCGCAAAGTGTCAGACATGACTGAATGACTGAACTGAACTGAATGAGGTGGATGAAACTGGAGCCTATTATACAGAGTGAAGTAAGTCAGAAAGAGAAGCACCAATACAGTATACTAACACATATATATGAAATTTAGAAAGATGGTAACAATGACCCTATATGCGAAACAGCAAAAGAGACACAGATGAAAAGAAGTCTTTTGGACTCTTTGGGAGAAGGCAAGGGTGGATGATTTGAGAGGGTAACATTGAAACATGCATATTATCATATGTGAGGCAGATCGCCGGTCCAGTTTGATGCATGAGACAGGGTGCTCAGGGCCGGTGCACTGGGATGACCCTGAGGGATGGGATGGGGTGGGAGGTTGGAGGGGGGTTCAGGATGGGGAACACATGTGCACCCATGGGTGATTCATGTCAATGTTTGGCAAAAACCACTACAATATTGTAAAGTAATTAGTCTCCAATTAAAATAAATAAATTTTTTTTAAAAATGACAATAAATGCTGGAGAGGGTGTGGAGAAAAGGGAACCCTCTTACACTGTTGGTGGGAATGCAAACTAGTACAGCCGCTATGGAAAACAGTGTGGAGATTTCTTAAACAACTGGAAATAGAACTGCCATATGACCCAGCAATCCCACTTCTGGGCATACACACCGAGGAAACCAGATCTGAAAGAGACACGTGCACCCCAATGTTCATCGCAGCACTGTTTATAATAGCCAGGACATGGAGGCAACCTAGATGCCCATCAGCAGATGAATGGATAAGGAAGCTGTGGTACATATACACCATGGAATATTACTCAGCCGTTAAAAAGAATTCATTTGAACCAGTTCTAATGAGATGGATGAAACTGGAGCCCATTGTACAGAGTGAAGTAAGCCAGAAAGATAAAGAACATTACAGCATACTAACTCATATATATGGAATTTAGAAAGATGGTAACGACAACCCTATATGCAAAACAGAAAAAGAGACACAGAAGTACAGAACAGACTTTTGAACTCTGTGGGAGAAGGTGAGGGTGGGATGTTTCGAAAGAACAGCATGTATATTATCTATGGTGAAACAGATCACCAGCCCAGGTGGGATGCATGAGACAAGTGCTTGGGCCTGGTGCACTGGGAAGACCCGGAGGAATCGGGTGGAGAGGGAGGTGGGAGGGGGGATCGGGATGGGGAATACGTGTAAATCTATGGCTGATTCATGTCAATGTATGACAAAACCCACTGAAAAAATAAATAAAGAAAGAAAGAAAAAAAAGAAAAGAAAAGTATCCTGGTCTCTATAACTCATATTAATTGTGAGAATTGAATGTTATATGTAAAAACACTTGATAAACTTAATAAAAACTATACAATTACAGGATTTATGATAAAAATGGGATTGATGAAAGTGGTAACAATTAGAATACTAAAATGATAAAGAAAAGAATTTTCTGACTTGATACTTTAGGACATTGGGAATCATTAATTTAATTTGAAAAATATGAGAAAATCTGTTGTTATTCTTTCTTCAGAAAAAAGCAATTTAGCCTAATCCAGCTCGAAGCCATACCAGTATTTTTGTAGATCCAGAACTTGATCATGTTCACCTTGAACTTTGATCGGCTCTCCGTCTCTCTGGAACACTTGTCCTCTCTTCTTACCCCCATTACAGTCTAACTTCTAATCGTCTTTCAGATTACAACTTGTAAATGTCATTGCTTCAGTGGAACTTCCCTGTCCCCAACCCTTCTTCACACTAGGTCAGGTCAATTCCCCTTATCACAGACCTTCAAAGTACCCTTGCTCGTCTTTAGCAGCACCTGAAGATATAATCACAAAGCTACTTGGTTGTAATATATGCTCCATGTGCATACGGTTTTGTTGGTTCAGTTGCTCAGTCATGTCCGACCCTTTTGTGACCCCTTGGGCAGTAGCCCTCCAGACCCCTTTGTCCATGGAAATTTCCAGGCAAGAATACTGGAGTGGGTTGCCATTTTTTTGTCCGGGGGATCTCCCTGACCCAGGGATCGAGCCTGAGCCCCCTCCACTGGCAGGTGGGTTCTTTACCACTGAGCCACCTGGGAAGCACCCAGAGGTAATATCTGTCTGATTCTGTTCACGTCTGTCCCCTGGCACAGCATTCAAGCTCAGCAGCTATGAAAAGGAAAAAAAAAAAATGAGTAACTAAAACACAGTCTCTCAATCTCTATGTGGATAGTGCTGAAGCTCTTCCACACAGCTTGAGTTGTCTGGTTCTCTATGTGGTCTGCCTACTTTTGAATGATTTCAGTACTTCTTGTTCCTAAGAGTTGGTTTCCACAGTGGCTATTCCTTTGGCATTACCACACTCTTAAGTGTGGGGTAAAAGGTGATGCAATTGCAATGCCTCTGGGTGTTCCCTAGGTGCTGATAAAGTCATGTCATCTACAGAAGGCAGCATTACAGTACATCCTCCTCCACCTCCTGGGTGAGCTGGTTTCATCACCAGTCACTCAGGAAAACCTCCAGGTCCAGGTTCCATGCCCTGCCTGGTACTTGGGCCACAGTGCCGAGCTCCACTGCCCACTGGGTCACTCTGAGACAGCAACACCCTTTTAAAAATTAATTTTCATTGGAGTATAGTTGCTCTCCGATGTCGTGTTAATTTCTACTATACAGCAAAGTGAATCAGCTCTATGCATACATATATCCCCTCTTTTTTGGATATCCTTCCCATTTAGGTCACCGCTCAGCACTGATTAGAGTTCCCTGAGCTGTACCGTAGGTTGAAACAGCAACATTTTGATAAGAGATGTGATTGAGAAATAAACTTTCAGAAATCCTACAATTTTATCAGTATGCGAAGAATCCAGAACGCAATAACAGCCTACACAAAGTTGAGCGCTTAATCCCACACACTGTGGTATGAGAAGGACTTACTACTATACTTAGCTTTGGGCCGTTTTATTATAAAGAGAGGTAGCTGACATATACCAGACACTTCACTGTGATCACCCCAACCATTCTTTGCTACTAGTGAATCATGCTAATTCATATTCCAAGATGAGTCATCTAAGCTCAGTATTCCCTGTCACTTGGGGCGGTTGTATTTGCCCCCTCATCAGTTCTACAAATCTCATGGCTTATAATTAATCTTCTCAGGCCCCATCTTTGTTGCCAGAAAATTTGGGTGTAGCATTTGCAAGGATCAGCTAACATATCCAAATAGATGGTTACAGCATAGCATGGATAAAAACTGATGACTGGACTACATTTATCAGAACTTTTTATAGGTTAGCAGAGAGGAGAAAAACTGTGTGCTATGCAATGTTCAATTGTTTCTGGTTTTTCTACTCAAGCTTCTCTTGGGTAAATAACATCTTGACTGCTGTCCTTCCCAAAGCCTTGAATTTTGAAAAGAATACAAAGTTGATTGTATTCTGCCCTCTTTTGTGCCAACTGACTCTGCGATGCTGAGAACAGAAATCTTTTCCTTTCTGACCTTAACATCCATCAGTGGGCATTGTCAAACTTGACATTTTATTGTCCCTTCCTTAGTGGCATGCTGTAAATAGAAACATTATTGTTATAAATTGTTCTCTGAAGTTTGACATTGTACAAATTGCACTGTGTACTCTATTTTATTAAATGGTGAAACTCAGCAGGCTTTCTATCAGGAGGCCAACCTGTGATACTCTGTTCTCCTAAGAAATTAGGGCTGTGTTGGCAGGCTAGGCGAAAGGTCTCATCATAACCATTCTGTCAGCAAATAAGTCATAAAATCTTTTCTTAGAATACATGTCGAAGCATTTATCCTGATCTGTAATACATGTTGTACCATAGAGAGGTGATACACTACATCTCAGCATGGGTTGGTGTCTGCACACAGCAAAGAACCAACACATAAATGCAGTATCAAACATCAGTGGTGGTGATGGTGGTAGTTCAGTCTCTAAGTTGTGTCCGACTCGTGACCCCACAGACTGCAGCCCACCAGGCTCCTGAGTCCATGGGATTTTCCGGGCAAGAATACTGGAGTGGGTTGCTCTTTCCTCTGCCAGGGGATCTTCCTGACCCAGGGATTGAACCTGTGTCTCCTGCTTTGCAGGTGAATTCTTTCCTTCTGAGCCAACAGTACACACACACACACAAAAAGGCAACAGAATGCAAGTAAAGACGGAATCAGGCATTTTACTCAATTTAAAAGGATGTTTAAATAAATCACAAATATCTGAATATATGCCATATTTAAGGTACCAGGAAAGATGTATGGAAAACAAAGAATGTCTTCATAGAGCTTATGGTCTATGGATGTTTAAATAAATCACAAATATCTGAATATATGCCATATTTAAGGTACCAGGAAAGATGTATGGAAAACAAAGACTGTCTTCATAGAGCTTATGGTCTAGCTGGATAAGTATTGGATAAACACATGAAACAGTAAGAAAAAAAGAAAGTGCATGACAAACGACTGCAAATCACAATAGATGTTTAGGACAAGAGTTTGCAAACTATGGCTCCTTTATATAAATAATTATTATAAATTATTTGTATGTGATTTTATTGGAACATAGCCATGCTCACTTTTAAAAATACTATCTAAAACTGCTTTTGTGCTACAATAGCAGAATTGAG
Organism: Cervus canadensis; assembly: GCF_019320065.1. Lineage (NCBI taxonomy): Eukaryota > Metazoa > Chordata > Mammalia > Artiodactyla > Cervidae > Cervus > Cervus canadensis. The sequence continues at coordinate 20,046,822 of NC_057410.1, read as the reverse complement.
TATTTACAACAGAGGCCTTATGGCCCACCAAACCTACCATATTTACTGAACAAGTCTGTCAACCCCTACTCTTCTAGATTGCTTTGCGCTGGCCAAGTAAAGAAGGGTTCAAAGTATGAGCAGAAGCCAGTGAAGGAAGGAAGGAATGAGGGAGGAATACTCTGAGCTGAGACAACCAAGCAGACCAAAGTACAGAGGTGGGCATCTGTGGGTTGAAGTAATAGAGAGATCCCTCTGGTGGTAGGGTGATTGTTTGAAGAAGTGCTGACCATGTGGAAATGGTGGTTTTGAACTGGGTACAAGAATAACAAAGCACCTAAATGCCAAGTGGAGAAATGAGGACTCTCTCTTCACAGTCAGTAGAAAGGAGCTTTATTATGATAGCTATTATCATGTGTTTTGCTTTGTTTAAGCAGATAAGTAAATCAAATGAAAGACATAGTCAAGAATATATTACTATTTTTTTATCTCAGTAAAGCAGTCATTATTTTTCATATAACTAGATAAATTTACTGCAAAGAAAGGAAAACCATCAGCTTTTTACACCATTTCTATAAACCTATCCTTCCTTTCCATTCATTTCAAAGAAAATTTAACATTGTTATGTATAGTTTCTTACCCAGAACATACTTGTGTTCCTTACACCTGTGATCCATATTTTCTTCATGTTTATTACTTGAAGAATCAAAGCCCCGAGCAGCAATAGAGATAAAGAATGGTCTTTGACCCCATCCTTTTGGATTTACAGGGTGTATGGTGTTATTTTGATTTGCCCAAAGGTTAAAGCTTAAAGACAGCATAGAAAGTGCAGTCCTCCAAAGAGATAAATACACCAGGGCCAGCTCCCAGAGAAATGGTATTTGATACTTTTGCTTCTGGCCATCAGCCATTTGAGTCTTGTGCCGGGGCTACAGGTCAGCCTAGGGGAAGTTTAACAAGTCTGTTGAAGTATCCACTGACTCTTGAGCAGTGGCCAATTACTATTTATGCCTATCAGGCCTCTCTGAAATGTACATGTAAATGTACATTCAGAGGTAAAACTCATGATGGATGCAATCCCAGGATCCAAATAAGAAAGACCTCCAAATCTGTGGGTTACCCATGAACAAACTCTACCTCTCAAGTGTCACCCAGCAATAGCTAAATCAGATATCACAGGATATCTCTAAAGTTACATGGAGAATTCAGATCTGCTTCCAACCGAATGATGCTCTAGAGAGTGTGCTGGAACCTGATTGAACTCAACTAACCTAGTTTCATGGAGAATTTTCAGGTTACACAAGTATGAAAGGAAATATGTTATAATGAAAAACGCATAGGCTCTGCAATTGCAAGAACTGAATTTAATTTTACTCTGAGCTCCCTTGAGCCAATCACTTAATTTTCCTGAATGTAATTTTTTTTTCCTACCTGCACAATGACATCTCACAGTATTATTGGTGGGGAAGTCAAATGCAAAATATTTGTTAAACTGCATTGCAAACTTCATAATAATTTGTGGTTTAATAATTTACAAATATTTATTACCACTTCACATTTTATACAAGCAGTTTCTAAAGTATTGTCCAGGGGGCCCCTTATCATTCTTTGTATTCCATATATCTTTCCTGGTACCTTACACACGGCATGTATTCATCCCACAGACAGCAACTACTGAATGCAATTTTCAGAAGTTCTGCTAATATTAGATAGTAACAGAAGCAAAAGTCTCAGAGAAGTTATCTCATATAAGGTTTCCTTTGTTGTTGAGTTTTTAAATCGTGTCCGACTTTTTCCAACCCCATGGACTGCAGCATGCCAAGCTTCCCTATTCTTCACCATCTCCTGGAGTTTGCTCAAACTCATGTCCATTGAGTCGGTGATGCTATCTAACCATCTCATCCCCTGCTGCCCTCTTCTCCTTTTGCCTTCAATCTTTCTCAGCATCAGGGCCTCTTTCAATCGGTTGGTTCTTCACATCATGTGGCCAAAGTATTGGAGCTTCAGCTTCAGCATCAGTCATTCCAGTGAATATTCAGGGTTGATTTCCTTTAGGATTGACTGGTTTGATCTCCTTGCTGCCCAAGGGACTCTCAAGAGTCTTCTCCAGCACCACAATTCAAAGGCACCAAATCTTTGGCGCTCAGCCTTCTTTATGGTCCAACTCTCACTTCTATACATGACTACTGGAAAAACCATAGCTTTGACCATAGGGACTTTTGTCGGCAAAGTGACGTCTCTGTTTTTTAATATGCTGTTTAGGTTTGTCATAGCTTTCCTTCCAAGGAGCATGAATCTTTTAATTTCATGGCTGCAGTAATAGTCCACAGTGATTTTGGAGTCCAAGAAAATAAAATCTGTCACTTCTTCCACTTTTTCCCCTTCTATTTGCTATGAAGTGATGGTACCAGATGCCATGATCTTAGTTTTTTAAATGTTGAGTTTTAAGCCAGCTTTTTCACTTTCCTTTTTCACTCTCATCAAGACGCTCTTGAGTTCCTCTTCACTTTCTGCCATTAGAGTGATATCATCTGCAGATCTGAGGTTGTTGTTATTGCTCCTGGCAATCTTGGTTCCAGCTTATCCTTACTTCTCAGAAACTGGATTTAAGATGAACTCTCATCCTACCTGGGGAACACTGGTTTAAATGTCTGATGATACCAGCAAAGTAGAGTTCTCTTTGATACAGAAAGCAACAGCATGGAGAATATATTCAGCATGTAATTCAACACAGTCATTGTTATGCTACTGTAAACATACGAAGTTAAGGAGTAAATTAGACTTAGCATGGGGGCCCTGAGGAACAGTGAGGAGCTCTAAAAAGAAAAGACATTTGGGAATTCAAGTCATCACATTTGGTAGGAAAGATGAAGTGAATAATTATCTCCAGATAGTGACCTTTTCCGATAAGGATGAAGAAAAGAATGAAAGCTCATACTTCAACGAATAGATTCTCCTCTTACATTTGAAATATCACTTTAAAGCACAATTTGGCTTTAAAGTTGCATTTTAAATAGATACAATAATTAACAATGATGTTTAAGTAGCTTTTATATTGATACAATGTTATAACTGACAATGGCATAAGGACATACTACCAGGAAGGGCTTTAAAAATAAAAATGACCTACAGATATGATAGCAATGACCTAAATAATTATCATGATGAACTTTTTAATTCAATGAATATTGGAAGACTTTTCAAAGTACCAGGTATAATATAAATGATAACTAATTAGCATAAAATAAAAGTGTCAAGCCAAGTTTAGTACTCAACTTGTCCCAATAATAGACATATTAGAATTAAGAGGCTTTAGGATGAAAGTTCACTTTTAGCTCTGGGTTTGAAAAACATAAACATATTTCCAGATAATATATATATGTATATATATACATATATATATATAGGTTAATATCTATATAATATTATATATATATGGTTTAGTCTGGTATCTACCTTTCAACATAATATTTAATCAGAAATGAGCATTCTTTTGGTGGAGATCATAATTTTAAATTGGATTTTAATAAAAATCAATAAGAAAAAGACAAATAACCCAATAGAGTGGGGGGAAAATGGACAAAAGGCATGATAAGACACATAAAAGAAGAAATATGAAAAAGTAATAAAAATATAAAGATATTCATTCTTATTAGTAATTAGGGAAAGGAAAATCAAGACTATAATGATATCATTTTACACACAATAGATCGGCACAAATTAAGAATTCTGACAATACCAAGTGCTAGTGAGGATGCAGATCAAATCAAATGTTCCTGGTAATAGATCTGTATATGCATTTTTAAAACAATGTGCCATATGGTAAAAATAATTTGGCACTATATAGTAAAGTCATTATTTGGATAAACTATGATCTTCCATGCTTAAACTACTCTTCATTATATGCCACAAAGAAATTTTGCAAATGTCAGAAGACACTTACACTAATATTAATAGCAGCACAGTGAAAAATAAGGCAGAAAACAAACTTGCCCAAATGTCCAAAGATAGGATAATGAATAAACAGCTTGTGGCATATTCACACAGTGGAATATTTTACTGCAGAGAAAATGAATGAAAGCGTGCCAGATACAGTATCAGGGATAGAAAAAATAAATTATAAAAAAAGTTCAAAGATAAGCAATATTGACAATAGTCGGGGGGGTAGTTATGATACATGAAACTGGTTTTTTTGTTGGTTGAGCCATGGCTTGTGGGATCTTAGTTCCCCAGCCAGAGATAGAACCCAAGCCCTCAGAAGTAACAGTGCTGAGTCCTAACCAATGGATTGCCAAGGGGTTCCCCGTAAAACTATTTTAAAATAAAAGCATGGGAACAACAAACACAAAATTCAAAATAATGTCTGAAGGAATCCAGGATACTAGTGTTCTGATTCTTGATGTGGGCAGCGGTGTTCCTTATATCATTGTGCCATATTACATACCTGCATGTTACATGCATTATTTTGTATTTGTAAATTGGTATATTTAAAACTCTTTAAAGATTTACATGTAACACCATGTTACATAATTATCATTTCATTGTTGTTCAGTCACTCAGTATTGTCCGACTCTTTGTGACCCCATGTACTGCATGCCAGGAAGCACGCCAGGCTTCCTTGCCCTTCACCATCTCCCAGAGCTTGCTCAAACTCATGTCCATTGAGTCAGTGACAGATTAATGTGAAAAAAGAAAACCTATGGAAAACAGTAGCTATAGAACCTATAGAAAATATTTCCTTCATACATACTTAGAGATCATGTTAAGTGATCAGAAGTACCAATTATATTTCAAATTTTCCTAGTGAAAAAACTGATTTTATACTGAGACTTAAAAATGTTAACTGCTGAGCTCATTTCTAACTCTTACTCAAATTTTCTACACTATCAGAGACATAATAAATAGTATGAATACAGCTTTTTATTTTGTATCAGTGGAAATAAAGATTAATATGGTTCAATGTCATTCTAAGAGAATTATTCTACTTATTTTACATATAAGCAAATAGTCATTTTTGTCCAAACAATCTTATATTTCAAATATACAGCTTACTATTTCATAAAGAGAAGTCAGTCTTTACCTAGGAAACTTTTTCTCATATCCCTGTCTGTTCTAAAAGGTTTTAATAGTTTCTCAGATTAAGATTTATACAACTCACTCCCTCTCACTCGCTGGCTCTGGTTCCAAAACCTCACTGTTGTACATGTGACTTATTGCGTTATGCTGATGTGACTTTATTAATGGAATTGTGAGACACTGTTTCTAATAAGCACAACTTCCAGTAAAGCACCTGCTTGATAGGATTAGAGATTTATTTGTTTACTAACTCCCTCAGAAGTTTTGCATTTTGGACTTACTCCAGCCTTGAAAGAAGTCACAAGAGAGTCAGTAACTTTAAAAATAATTATAATCAATAATTGTGGAAGGCTCAGACTCAGAACCTAGAGAAGTGTCAACCAGAAGCAAGCCATTCTACAGCAGAAAGCTAAGATTTATATTCCAAGGCCATCTAATTATTGATTCTTTACAAATCAATTTCTTTATGTATAAATAGACGAGTACAGATCACAGAAAATTCTGTCTCTCAGTGAGAACAGTCACAGAGATTTGCATATATTTTTAATACTGCATGGCACAGAGGAACCATAAAAAATGAATTGGAAACAAGAAACGCTAGAACACCATGCATCTAATTAGGATTACATTTAGCTGAGTTAAATCAGACACAAATATGGTTTGTGATTTCACAAATGTATTGTTTTCAAATTTATGGCAATTAATGGCTTCAGGGAGATGACAAATATGACTAAATTAAACATGTCTTCAAAACTATGTATTTACTGGGAACCTACTACATGTCATGCAAATGCTAGTGCAATCAAACATGTTATGATTATTCATTCACAATGTTAGCTCATAAATAATTATGACAAAATAATTATGCCATAAAGTCACATTTATTAAAAACTATGTACTTTTTCAGTATACCATTGTAGATCAAAATCAGAAACTAATTTAGAACAGGAGTTGGCAAATTTTTCTGTAAAGAGCCAAATAGTAAATATTTTAGGCTTTGTACAGATTGTCCCTGTGGCAACAACTGCGCATGAGTGGGTGCTAAGTCACTTCAGTCGTGTCTGACTCTGTGCAGCCCCATGGACCGCAGCCCATCAGGCTCCTCTGTCCATGGGATTCTCCAGGCAAGAACACTGGAGTGGGTTGCCATGCCCTCCTCCAGAGGATCTTCCCACCCCAGGGATCGAACTCACGTCTCTTCCATCTCCTTCCTCCATTGTCAGGTGGGTTCTTTATGACTAGGCCACCTGGGAAGCCCCACTCCACTATTTCAGCATAAAAGCAACTGTACACAACAAAAAATATATAATGGACAATACAGAAATGAATGAGCATAGCTATAGTGCAGTAACACTATTTATGGGCACTGAAATTGCATTCTCATAATCTCTACATGTCACGAAATATTATTTTTCTCTTTTTCCAACCATTTAAATACATGAATACCAGTCAAATTATTCAAATTTTCTCCTATGATTCTGTAAATATCTCCTCTGTTTAGTTGGTTGCTAAACATTTTGGTGTTAATAAAAAGAGCATTTTCCAGTTGCTTATTACTAGTGACAGTTCTTAAAGGGCAGGCAGGACTTGGAAAGACAGAGATGGGTTAAGAGTATTTCAGTGAAGAAGGCAAATTTCAGTGAAAATCCACAGCCTGCATGGATTAGAAGATACATTAGGAATGGAAAAGAGTTTGTCTAGAGCCAAAGACGTCTGGAGTGAACTACGGAGGAATAAGGACAAAGCAAGTGGTAAAAGGGCACAGATCAGGGAGTTTGTGTTTCAGAGGTGTTGTAGCATGAAGGTTGAAAGCACAGATTCTGGAGTCAAACTGCCGTCTCCTGGCTCTGACCCTTATTAGCTGGGCGACTCTGGCTCTCTCCGTTTCAGTTTCCGCATTGACAAGTGTGGACTATGATAATTAATGCTAAACTCATTAAAGGATAGGGAAGATTAAATGAGCTAAGACATGTAGCACCTGGTATGGAATACCTATTCAATAAATGTTAACTTTAAAATAAATGTGAAAACCATTCTTAGCTCATGGGTCATACCACACTAGGCGGAATTTGATCCATGAGCCATAGTTTACTGAACCTGGCTTAGATATAAAGTTATTCTTTAAGAAAAGCCTCTTTCCAAAAATTATCAGCATTTGGATGACATTGAAAAAAAAAATTGTCTTTCCTACATGGCTTTAAAAGTTCTAAAATGGTACTTTGGATAGAATTACCAAACCTCAATATTCTTCCAAGAAAAACTCCTTTGTTGCATTTAATTTGAATTCATTTTTAAAAGTACCTCTCTGAGGATGATGAATATTGCAATGTCTCCCTTTGGTCTTATAAAATCTGATGTTGAGTTCATCAGATCTGCCTTATCCAAAATATCTTGATATATCTTTAAACACTAGAAATGAAACATGTAAAAGCAAATATATTGTAAGTTGAGTCAAAGTGCCTTCCCTGTGGTTCATCCAATCATGCATACATTCTTGAGTTTTCACTGAGTACATCACAAATGACCCACCCTGGATGAACCAGCTGTGTGTGATAAACAGTGTCAAAATGGAATATCCAGCTGAGGAGAGCCACTTTCCTAGAATGTTAAATAGTTCTTTCATATGTGCTGCATGGCATCTATTCTCAGCCAGCTTATCTACTTTAAATTATTTGATACAGTTTTATTAACTGCTACAAGAAATCAGATAATTCTGTGAGATCTTAAATATTTATGGATAGTTGGCGCATCTCTCTGCTCCAAAGGAATGCTCTGGCAAAACATTCCTTGAAGGAAAATAAGGGGACTAACAGTATGAAAATGTCTTTTAAACAAATGGTGTTCCCTTTATTAAAGTTAAACATTTCAAGTAATTACAACATTTCTTTTTTCTGAGTTTTTATCAACACAGAAGTTACAGTGATTTAATTCCTACAATTTTCCCTTCTGAATTTTGTCTCTTGATTTTACATTTCTTTTGAATTACTAGCTTTGTCCCTCAAATTTTGAGTTTGTGTATTTTAACAACATATTTCAGTATCAGAAAATTTCTAAAGCTACATCTATGAGAAGGAAATACTTTTTATGAATAAGAAAATTTAAGATATGTAGCAGGAACCTGGAATTGTTAGCAAACTGAATAATAAAATAGTGCTGCTGGAATCATTAGTTTGGTTTGAAATACTCTGCCAAAATCACGAAGCAGTAACATTTTGCAACTTTTTCAAGGTCACAAATACAAGTGAAATTATCTTAATGTTTCTAAATTGTTCTTAGAAGGTAATCTTCATTTTAAAAAAAAAATGTTTATAGCATAGTTTGGCAATTTAGCAGATGATATTTCAAAATGAGAACAAAATCCTCCAGGAGTCATTCTCTTCAAATCAACATAAAGATGCAGTGAATTAACAAAGCTCAGGACTAAAGCATGACACTGTATCTGGTCACTTTGGGGACTAGAAAGTATATAGTTCAAGCTATTGTTTAATGTTTCTAAGTGATAAATTTAGCTCAGACCATTCCAAAGTAAGCCCCCCAAAAAGTCTTCTGGCAAATACTCTCACATAGGGTATCAACCAAAATGGTTCAAACATTAAATGCAAACAAAACTCTCCAAATTTTATGAAAATTCAGAGCAGAGTTCTTGACCTGTTTGCAGCAAGTTGTTATACCTGTGGAAATGCCAGCTTCAGAATAGTTCAGTAAAGAAATAGGTTAGAGGGTGATATAAATGTGACTTATTTAAGCAACTGTTCTAATGAACACTTTCCACTGCCTTCAGCAGGTTAAGAATATTAAAGCTTCATTCCTGCTGAGCATGCCTGGATATTTTCTATTTGTTAACTCCCCAGGAACTTGTTGTAATGTCTCCTGGTGAGTATAAGATGGTGTTATATTCTGTAGTTGCCAGCTGGTAGGAGCAAAAACACCTGGGTGAGGTACTTGCTAAATGGCATATTTCTTCTCCATGGCAGGCACTGCAGGCTGAGAAATCTGCTTCTCAGTGTTACATTTTTTTAAATACACTGTACCAAGTATCAAATGAATATTTTAAGTCCTGTCTTTACTTTCCTTCCTAGAAATGGGTGGTGGCTTTTGTTTCTGTTGTTTTTCTCTCTTCCATTGGGCAAGTGAATCCACGGTCAGCTCTTTCCTTGTAATTATTAAATAATTTTTGTTAGTTTGATTAATATGTGTCTTGGTGCATTTATTCCTCCTTGGGTATATCCTGTATGTGACTCTCTGCACTTCCTGAGTATTTTCTTTCCCAAGTCGGGGAAGTTTTCGACTATGATCTCTTCAAATATTTTCTCAGGCCCTTTCCCTCTTTCTTCTTCTTCTGGGACCCCTATAATTCGAATGTTGACACATTAATGAACTATAGAAATAATCTCTGAAAGTACTGTCTTCCATGATCAGCTCTTCATCCTCATTGCTCTCAACCACAAAGTTCATCTATTAAGAAGCCAATTATTTTCATCTATGCATTACCAGAAATTAAGATATTTTTGTGGACACTGCTTACTCAACTATATAGCAGTATTGGCTAACTGGGAATATGTGCCGATTTGCTATCCATATTTAATTCCACAGTATAAATGTAGGATTATGAACAGAATTTCTTCACTTGCATACTTGCATATTAGTCAATTCACTTGCATATTAGTCACCAAGTCGTGTGTGACTCTGACTCCATGGACTTAAGCCCTCCAGGTTCCTCTGTCCATGAAATTCTCCAGGCAAGAATACTAGGGTGGGTTGCCATTTCCTTCTGCAGGGGATTTTCCTGATCCAGAACATTCAAACCAGGGTCTCCTGCATTGCAGGCAGATTCTTTACCATCTGAGCCACCACTTGCACTAAATGGCCTTCAACTTCATGAGCTGTGAGGTGTTAGCAAGAAATAAAAACCTTCCTAAACACCACAGTAACAATCCATTATCATTTTTTATAAAGAAGGGATGCATTAGTAACATTTCTACTGAGGTTTATTTTCCCTTGCTTTTGGTGTTCAGATTATGATTTGCTAGAATGTTACATGGCCTTATTGGACTTCCCTAGTGGCTCAGACAGTAAAGAATCTGTCTGCAATGCAGGTGACCTGGGTTTGATCCCTGGGTTGGAAAGATTCCCTGGAGAAGAGAATGGCTACCCACTCCAGGATGCTTGCCTGGAGACTTTCATGGACAGAGAAGCCTGGAGGGCTACAGTCCATGGAATTGCAAAGAGTCAGACATAACTGAATGTCTAACACTTTCACTTACATTGCCTTAAATATATAATTGAAATACAATTATTCCCAACATTAATTAACAAAATAAAGGAGGCTCATTTGTCAAGGTAACCTATATGTCACAGACCACAATAACTCAGAATAGGGTCTTAATTTTCTCAACAACCCACCTTTCTCTGATGCCACTTCCTCATTAGCTTTTAAAGTACCTCTAGTGCCTTACAAAATCCATTCCAATTATTTCTTAGCATGTACAGAATATTTCTCACCTGTGTTTTTTCATACAGTGCCTAAGGAAGCACCTGACATCTGCTATTCTCCTCCACTTCCTCCCAGGATAATGTCAGTTCATTTTCATGGTGGTAGTGGCTGTGAGTGTATCTTCTGCTTGCTCTTTGAGGCCCTTTAAAACCTCAAAGGAAACTTTATCACCACTGTCAGCACTGCCCCTGGCACTTGGCCAATGCCAGTCCCCTAAGCTATGACCCTGATGCCATGATGCCAGCACGAACATGGTGGGACCACAGCCCAATTTTGCTGACATAAAGAAAAACACTCTCCCTAATTATCATGCCATACTACCTGACCATGGTTCCATGCATCTTTGCCTTATGCTTCTACTGTTTTCTAGATACTCTCATTTAAAAAAGCACTTTTATTTGCCCCCACCCATGGCGCATGCCCACAGCTGGCTAAACCAAAAGACACTGAGAGCAGTGAACATCATGTGATGACCAAGTTCAACCTTCCTCCTTAATAAATTAAAGAGTTTGGACTAAGCTCACTGCCTGACTCTACCTTCCCATTGGCGTGCCCTTTCCTAGGAGGAGCCCATGCACCCTAAGATGAAGAAAACTATCCCTGTTTTATAAATTATTAAAAAGAATTTTATAAATTTACAAAATAATAAAATAAGGATTAGAAACAAGATCTGCTACATAATTTGTGAGACCTGGTGCCAAATGAAAACGCAAAAGCTCTGTGTTTGAAAAATACTACAAATTTAAAGATAGAGACAGCAAAGAATTAAACCAAGGACAGAGTCCTCTTTAAAGAAGGCTGAGCACCAAAGAATTGATGCTTTTAAATTGTGGTACGACAGAAGACTCTTGAGAGTTCCTTGGACTGCAAGGAGATCAAACCGGTCAATTCTAAAGGAAGTCAACCCTGAATATTCATTGGAAGAACTGATGTTGAAGCTGAAGCTCCAATACCTTGGCCATTTGATGAGAAGAACTGATTCACTGTAAAAAAAACAAAACAAACAAACAAAAAAAACCCTGATGCTGGGAATGACTGAAGGTAAAAGGAGAAGGGGGTGGCAGAGAATGGGATGGTTAGACAGCATCACCAACTCAATGGACATGAATTTGAGCAACCAGGAGATAGTGGAGGACAGAGGAGCTTGGCATGCTGCAGTCCATGGGGTCACAGAGAGTCGGACATGACGTAGCAACTGAACAAGAACAAAGGAGTCCTCCTGAGGACCAGGCGCTGGGTAACTGCAGACTACGCATCCTTGAAGCCAGCCCTGCACAGAGAAGTGAAGGAACTTACACAAACCCACACAGCTACTGCATGCCTGAACACAGAGATTTGAAAACAGAGGTCTGACTATAGCCAGCATTATGTGCCCAGATTCAAGGTCACCGGGATCTCTAGTCCTCTTGTAATATCACCATTATCCTTCAGATGTGACAGCACAGCTCAGGTTCAAGATGGGAATCACAAAGTAACCTTGGTCTACTTTCTTACATAGAGACAAGTTCACCAGTGAGCCAGTTTAAGAACTCAGCGCTTAGCACCAAGGGAAAAGCACAAGCAAGGGTAAATTAAAAATACTCCGTTTCTGGGAAAACTGCATGGACATTTGGAGTACAGAAGAAATGGACGAGGAAAAAATAATGCATTAGTGTACATGGAAAGTAGCTTGCATCCCTTTCTCTATTTTTGTTTTAAATTACCTCAAAATTAGGGGCGCTCCCATGTTCTGAAGGATTCCAGGAAGAGAGACGCTAACCTTCATAGAAAGATTCAATTTACCTCTTCCTCTGAAATTATATTGCTGTTTCTGAGACACTGTGAATTATTTTAAGAATCACAATTTTTACTTAAATGCAGCTATTAAACATCTTTATGCTTTAAGACAAAAACTGTTGATGTAGTTTTTGATAAAATCCCAAGTCAGAGATATCTGAAATTAAAACCTCATTTATATCTATTACTTACTAGCAATGAAACCTTGAGGAATTTACCTATCTCTCTGGGCATTATATCTATGATTGAGTGAGATGACGCCTAATAAATAATCATTCAATAACTATTTATCTTCATTTCTTTCCTTCATGTTAAACATTTAACTTTTCTCATAGCGTTTGCATGACAGTTTTTTTAAGCTTAGTTTTGTAGGACCTATGAATTTATTTCTGATATTAATTAGGAAACAACTAATGACAGATATTCAATAAGTAAAAACTATCATTATGCTGCCTACATATTCAATTTACCCAGGATAAGCCCAGTTGACATGCATCTCAGCTTAGATATTAATAAAGAATCCCTTTTTATTCTCAAAAGTATCCCCTTCTGAATGACAGATGTTTTGATCACCCTGGCTATAATGCAACTGGTATAACTTCAAAAGTTACCAGTCCTCTCATTCCAGATAAGCTGTTTTTAACAAAAATTTTTCTTGTTTAATGGCTTTGGATGCAAAAACCAGTCAGAAAAGAGGGAAATAACATTCATTCATCATTCATTCATTCATTCATTCATCAACATTCATTCATCGTCATACTTAATTGGCACCTGCTTCCTGTAATCCCTTCATGAGGCATGAGAAGGCAATAAAAATGAAAAATAAAAGTTCTATCATTAGATTTCTTCTTGTCTTGTATTTTTTCTTCCCTTTCCAAAATAGTCCATGTACCAGAAACTCTATTAAGAACCCATGTTCCTAGATTAAAATAATCACACATCTTTTAACTTTCCCTTACAAAAATAATTGTTCTTTTTCTTCTATTATTTGCTTTTTTAATATTTCTCGATTTGTGTAGCTCAAAATAAAGAACTGCACACTAAAGATCGATTTGAATACAGAGCCAGCGGGTGGCATCATGCTGTGTCCACACCACATGGCGGGGCCTGGCTCTAGGAGGCTGCTCCCAACACCTCTCCTAGCCACCATCTCCACAGCAGATGGTGCCGCCCTGACCCATGGTGCTCATTGCAGAGCCTTGCTTTTCACCCTTAAAGACGTATGTGTGTCCCTGTCTATACCATAGGCTCCTCATGGATTTTAGGAAAATCTCAATAATAATAGTGTTAATGTGAGTCGCTCAGTCGTGTCTGACTCTTTGCAACCCCATGGACTGTAGCCCACCGGGCTCCTCTGTCCATGGGATTCTCCAGGCAAGAATACTGGAGTGGGTAGCCATTCCCTTCTCCAAGGGATCTTCTTAACCCAGGGATCGAACCTGGGTCTCCTGCATTGTAGGCAGATTCTTTACCATCTGAGCCACAAGGGAAGCCCCAATAATAATAGTAACTGAAATGTATTAACTACTAAATATGTGCCAAATCCTTTATATTCTTTATTTACTCTTCAGAAAGCCTCTAAAGTTTTACAGATTATTTTTCAAAAATGAGGCTCAGAGGGAAGAAATAACTCAGCTGGGTTCACCCTGCTAACAGGAATCAAAAGCAAGATATGACCCAGAGTTGGTTTGACTCTTTAAGTCTATGGTCTTAGTACTGTTCTTCTTTACATGACCCCAAAATACATAGAGTTCTCCAGGCACAGAAAATAGAATTTTCCAGATAACAGGCATCATAAATGCTCAAAGGTAATTTAATCATATGTTTAGATAAGCTTATAATACAGAATAGATGAACAAATTTTAAAGGTTTTTCAACAGGAAACCAAAGACAATGAGGTTTTCTAAATCAGTTCTTTTAACCGTAAATTATTTCTCAGCTTAACACCCAGCACATATCCGACAGACAATAAACACTTAATAGACATTTGTTGAATGACAGAAAAAACTTATGTTCAAGACTACAGCCTTGGGACTTTTGTTCTCTTTTATTCTTTGTGTTGCCAGGTTGAGCTCCCTATTTAAAACAAAGCCCTTGCTCAACCTGAGCCCAGTGACAGGCCTGAGAGACATCCCAGGGACCTAAACTATTGGCTTCAATGCAGATCTAGTGAATTTAGCCAGAGAGACAAGAATCTATCACAAAAGTAATGCAGAGCCCAGGAACCTAATTTTTGTCAGAAAAAAGGCAAGAGACAAAAGATACACTTCTCTACTAAGGATTCAGAAAAAAAAAGAAGCAACAGGGATGTGAAGTCTGTTAGTGACAAGAGCAGTATTTTTAACTTCCTCTGAGAATCTCTTCTAGTGTGTCGGGCTGTGTGAGTGAAATAAAAAATTACAGAATGAAAATAAGGGAGGGAATAATAAATGTGTTGTACATTTTCCTCTTCTGCATTTGTTTTAAATTTCTGTAATCTTACCTAAAAAGGGAGTTACTTTACTTCTTTTATGCCTTCTCTTATTCTCAAAGTCAGATTGGAATAAATGGGAAAAGTCTCTATTGGAGAAAACCTGTTTATCTTCATCTGTGAGCAGTGCATCGGTCTGTTTTCTCTCAATTCCTGGATGTAAGGCTGGAAGCCTCCTGATTTCTTGGTGCTGTTCTGACTAGTGAATTTCCACTTTGAGCAATATTTCTCAGAATGTTTTTGCAGAGAATCTGCATCAACATTATCTGGATACATACCAAGTGGGGATTTCCAGACTCTGCCTCACCCCCACTTAACCAGAGTCTCTAGGTTACAGTCCAGAAATCTGCATCTTAAAACAAACTCCCCAAATGATTTTTAAGCACATCGATATTTGTGACCCAACCACACTGACCTTAAAACAGGCCACGACAAATCTCATTTATAGGAAAATTATAGGATTACCTATTTCTGAATTTGGTCCCTGAGACTTCCTTGAATTTTACCACCTTTTCTAATTTTTCTCTAGTCATTTTGTTTGTTTGTTTCTGCCAGAGTGTTTACGACACAGAAAACTGTTAGTATTTAAATGAGTAAAATATGCTTGCATCCAAAACTCAGTTGTTGGTTGCTTACTGGTTGTAACTTTAAGCAATTTAATCATCTGTATGGTTTAGTTTCTTTACCTGTAAAACACAAATAGTAGTAAAACATAGTAATATCTCACACATTGTTGAAAGGATTAAATGCAGTTTGCTTTCTCAATATTATAAATAAGTTAAAATTTCCATTCCTTATAGTTTTTTACATTTTTATTCCTTATATCTAATATGAGGGCCTTGCTGTTCTTTTTTAGCCAAGTTGGAGCCTTGGGTCATTAATTATTTCAGTCCCAAGGTCTCTCAGATAAAGCATCAGCCTTGTGAAAGGGAAGGGTGAATGCACACCTGGACAGAAGATGGATCTAAGGCTGAAGAGCTACATGAGCCCCTGCCAACTACGTCCACTCTGAGACAGGAGGAAAAATGTTTTTCTGACACAGAGAGCGGCTGCTCTGCTTCTCAGAACCACTCAGAAACCCAGCATCAAGCACATCTTATAGCAAGAGAAAACCACAGACTTAGTCAAAGACAAAGGGCAATTGTTATCTTTATAAAATAATCATGTAATTCACAAAATTAATAAAACGATACTGCCTTTACAAAAAGTTCTCCTGGTGCATGTTAAACGTTTCTTCCAAAAAAACATTCTATCCATGAATTTTCAGCAACTCTTCCACTGTGTCACAGACCAGGAGACTGACTCTGCCTCTTCTGTCTATAGAATAATATTTTTCCATACTCCTTAACTTTCTGCATTGCCCCAAGGAGCTCAGATCTTGTGTAACCAAGGGGAAAAAAAGCTACAGAGTGATTACAGTCTACAACCCTTCAGCGAGAGCAGGTGCACTTCAGCAGTGTCTCACTGGAAGAGGCTGGATGCATATAGCAATGCATCAGCCAGGGAAGAGAAGCCAGGCTTCTCACAACAATTCTAAACTTAGGTGCCTCATGCATCCAATATTGTAAAGTAATTAGCCTCCAACTAATAAAAATAAATGGAAAAAAAAATAAACTTTGGTGCCAGAAATAACGAGTGAGAGTCAGTGACATCTTTTGTTGTCCATGTGTGTGTGCTCAGCCGCTTGGTCATGTCTGACTCTTTGGACCCCATGGACTGTAGCCTGCCAGGCTCCTCTGTCCATGGCATTTTCTAGACAAGAATACTGGAATGGGTTACCATCTCCTACTCGATTCTTGTCCATAGTGAAAGTGAGAGTCGCTCAGTAGTGTCAGACTCTTTGTGATCCCCATGACTATATCGTCCATGGAATTCTCCAGGCCAGAATACTGGAGTGGGTAGCCTTTGCCTTCTCCAGGGGATCTTCCCAACCCAGGGATTGAACCCAGGTCTCCTACATTACAGGTGGATTCTTTACCAGCTGAGCCATGAGGGAAACCCAGGAATACTAGAGTGGGTAGCCTATCCCTTCTCCAGTGTATCTTCCCAATCCAGGAATCGAACCTGGGTCTCCTGCATCACAGGTGGATTCTTTACCAACTGAGCTATCAGGGAAGCCATAATCTATCACCAAAGGCCTAAAGGGATGTCACCCAAAGCCCAAAAAAGCCCTACCCACCCTGCCCTTTGAACTCATGGATCTCATTGCTGGCCATCTTCCTCTGAGTTGTTCTACTCTTTGGTATTGACTCAACACAGCAGTACATTTTTATTACCTCAAGACTTTTTTTTTTTTTTTTTACTGTTTTCTCAGCCTGAACGTTCCTCCCATTAATATCTGCCAGGCTCATTCCCTTTCTTCTGCCAGGTCTCTGTTAAAATGTTATTACCTTTAAGTAAGGCCTTTCTGCTACCCAAATTGCAAAAAATTCCACTGCCTAGCCTTGTTTTACTTAACCATGTAATGTTTAAAATTAATACAAATTCATATATTTCCCAAAAACTACAGGTTTCACTCAAAAAGTTGATTTAATACTTGAGGGTTTATTCTTTTCTGAAATGAAAAAGATTAACATTTAAAAAAAATATTATTTATGCCATAATGACATCCAAAAAAAATTGATGTACTTTAGAAAACAAGCCACATACATAGTAAACCATTACATAAATAAGCATTATTAAAAGTCATAAGGAGTAGAAATTTAAATGGTGATTCCCCATTTTACTTATTTTAAATCCTTTGGGTGGGCTCAAACTCCCTGGTAAGAATCAAGAAAAACAACTGTGACAACTGGCTGTCATGACAATTTACATGTTAGATACTCATGTCAATTTACAAAACTGTTTGCACTAAATATTTACAGTCCATATTCTTCAAGGCCTGGGGTTGCCTTCAATTAAGCAATGGCTTCAAATCAGAACGGGTGACACAAGTAACTCAAAATAGTTAGCTTGTTTATGCTGATTCACCAAGTGAGTAGGAAGATCAACAGTTCCAGAGAATGCTTAGAACACCATCTTTTGCTTCTAAAGTTAAGGCCCATTCCCATAATCTCACTTACTTGTCCCCCAAACCCTTGCCAGACTCTGCCCCCATCATTCTCAAAGATACTAACTGGATCTCAAAACTTATTTACTGTTTACTTCATTTGCATGTGATGTTTTCTTTATAGCCTCATTAACATGGATAGAGGGCCCATGTAACAAGGGTAACAATGTAAATTGCTGCCCCACCTTGTAATAGGGATGAATATATCTGACTCTGTTTTGGGTCCATTTCTTTGATTTTAACCTTTGTATACTATTGCTATTGCTACAAGTTAGGAATATTGCTTACAGTCTGAAAGTATAAAGGATAGTCCCTCTCAAGGCTCTGACCTTTAAAGGAGTAACACTTTTCCATTTATATAAAGAGTTGCAGTAGTCATGTACGGATGTGAGAGATGGATCATAAAGAAGGCTAAATGCCCAAGAACTGATGCTTTTGAACGGAGGTGTTGGAGAAGACTCTTGAGAGTTCCTTAAACTATAAGGAAATCAAACCAGTCAATCCTAAAGGAAACCAATCCTGAATATTCATTGGAAGGCTGATGCTGAAGAAGCTTCAGTATTTTGGCCACCTGATGCAAAGAGCTGACTCATTAGAAAAGACCCTGATGCTGGGAAAGATTGAAGGTGGGAGGAGAAGGGGACGACAGGACGCGATGGTTGGATGGCATCACTGAGTAATGGATCACCACCCATTGAGTAACGGACATGAGTTTGAGCAAGCGCAGGGAGATGGTGAAGGACAGGGAAGCCTGATGTGCTGCAATCCATGGGGCTGCAAAGAGCCGGACAAGACTGAGCAACTGAACAATGAAGAGTTGCAGAACAGAGAATAGTATTTGTCATCTCAGAGGTTTACAGGAACATCATGACCATATGAGCCTAGACAGATGCAAGAACAAAGGATTCTGACACCAAGAAGTTTGTAACAACCAACTACCTGCCTCCCCTTTTAGTATAAAAGAAGCCTGAATTCTAACTAGGTAAGATGGTTCTTTGGGACATTAGTCCACCATCTTCCCAGTGTGCCGGCTTTCCACATGAAGTCACTATTCTTTGCCCTAACAACTTGTTTCTCACTTTACTAACCTATCAGAAGGTGAGCACTATGAACTTGGACTCAGTAACAACTTTACTGAATTTCAGCTATAATTGTTTATCTATGCAAGAGTGGGATTTCTTCTTTATCTCATTTCTACTGCCTACCATATAAACTCTTTCTTGGTTTTAAGGAAAATTTCAGTTCAAAAGGTTTTATGAAGTCCCCTACCCTGAATGATTTACATAGATTTTTACAAAATAAGATGTGTAAATTTTTTGAAGTTTTAACTTTAATAAAATAAAAATATAATCTTATATATACATTTCTCTATGAACTATCTATCCTTTTTTTTTTTCAAGAAATAATTACTGGGTGGCCAAGATAGTATAGTAATAAGACCCTAAGTTAACCTCCTCTCACAAGCACACCAAAATTAACAATATTTACAGAACTATTGATGAGAATGACTTGAATATTAGAAAAGATTTTCTACAACCAAAGATTCAAAAAAAGAAGCACAATAAGATGGTAGGAGGGACAAAGATCTGGTATAATCAAGACCTGCACCCCAATATAATCAAGACCCAGTATAGCAGGCAACACATGAACAGGAGGATAAGCACAATTGCAGAGGTTCTCCTCAAGGTTCCAGGAGCCCATACTGGGCTCACCAGCCTGGTGATGTTAAATAGGAAAGACACCTGGCTTTGAAAGACAGTAGGAACTTTTGTAGAGGAGAGCCGGGGGGCTATAGGAAACAGAGGCTCTGTCATTAAAGAGTGCATAGGAAATCTCACACACTCTGAGACCCAGTGCATATGCAGTAATTCATATAGAACTTGGGTTAGACCCACCGGCTGATCTTAGAGAGCCTCAGGGAGATGTAGGAGGAAACTGGGACTCCTCACGGGGACATAGACCTGGCAACAGCCATTTTGGGGAACTCCTTCTACCATAAGAACACTGATGCTGGAAGTGACATTTAGGAGTCTTCCCTCTAGTCTATCAGTGCAGGGGCTTACCCACCCACTAGCCAGCTGGCACCAGTCTTGGGACTCCCCAGGGCTGAGCAGCCAGTCTTGCAGGGACTCAGCTCTGCTCATTAGCAAGCTGGCAACATCTCTGAGCCCACTCGGAACTGCTGGTAGCTGCTGTAGGACCTGGTCCACCCACCACCAGGCCAGCACCAGTCCCAGGACATCCTGGCCCATGTCACCATCAAACTAGGATTCAGATCTGCTCAGCAGCTGGCTGACTTCCAGCCCTGAGGCTTCCAGGTTTTGCAGCCAGATGTACTGGGACCAAGCCTTGCCCACCAGAGGGACAGGAACTACCATGTGAGATAGGGTCTGACAGCCAACCCCGCAGGAGCCCAGGCTCACTAACCAGTGTGCCCACAGTCGTCAGCCCCATCACAGCAGAAAGCCCACACAATCCACATAGGGGGACCCCTAAAGCTCTGATGACCAGACTGAATGTGCTCCTGAGCCCCAGAGGCTGTCCGCTACATGAGGCAACTTCTATGAGATCAGAAAACGTAACCAATCTACATAAAATATAGAATTAAAAACAGAATTTTGACAAAATGAGGTGACAGAAGAATATACTTCAAACAAAGAAACAAGCTAAAATCCCAACAGAACAAAGTTAAATGAAAATAAGCTATCTGTTAAAGACTTCAAAGTAATGAAAACAAAATGCTCGACAAACTTGGGAGAAAATGGATGAATATGGTGAGAAGTTCAACAGAGAAAAAATGTAAAGAAGAACCAAACAGAGCTGAAGAATACAATAACCAAAAAAATATGGAGGAACAAATCAGCAATTTGGAGAATAGAGTAGTGGAAGACACCCAAGTTGAACAACAAAACAAAGTTCTTTAAAATGAGGAAATTTTAAGGGATTTTCAGCACAACATCAAGCATAAAAATATCTGCATTATAGGGATCCCAGAAGGAGAAAAAAAAGAGAGAAAAGAGAGAAGAATTTTTGAAGTTCTCTAAAAACTTCTCTAACTTGAGAAAGGAGACAGATATCCACATGCAGGAAACACAGAGATTCACACCAAGACTCATTATGATTAAAGTGGCAAATATTAAAGACAAAAAGAGAAACTTGAAAGAACTAAGAGAAAAGTAGTTAGTTATCCATAAAGGAATTCCCATAAGACCACCAGTTGACTTTTCAGCAGAAATTCTGCAGGCTAGAAGGAAGTGGCATGATACAGTTTAAATGATGAAAGGGAAAAAAAAAATCTACAATCAAGAACACTATACCAGGTAAGGCTATCATTCAGATTTGGAGGAGAGATAAAGAGTTTTACAGAGAAGGAAAAGTTAAACAAGTTTAGCACTACTAAATCAGCTTTACAAGTAAATTCTCTAATCAGAAAAGAAAACCACTAGAAATATGAAAATTGTGGAAGGAAACATCTCACTGGTAAAGACAAACATACAGGAAGGTAGTAGATCAACCACATACAAAGCTAGAAAGAATGTTAAAAGACAAATCTAGTAAAATCATCTATATCCACAATAAGTAGTTAAGGGATACACAAGACAAAAAGACGTAAATGATGATGCCAAACATTACAAAACTGACTGAAAGTTAGGAGAAGGAAATAAGTAATAAAGATTGAGTGGGAATAATGAAATAGACACTTTAAAAATGAACTAGCAACAAAACAAAGATCTGCTTCTTTGAAAAGATAAACAAATTTGATAAACCTTTAGCCAGAAGTAAATAAAATTAGAAATGAAAGAGAAGTTACAACTGACACCACAGAAATACAAAGGATCACCAGAGGCTACTATGAAAAATTATATGTCAATAAAATGGACAACCCTAGAGAAACTGATGAAGTCCTAGAAATGTACAATTTCTAAGACTGAAGCATGAAGAAATAGGAAGGAAAACAACAAACAAATTACCAGTAATGAAAGTGAATCAATAATCAAAATCTTTCCAAAAACAGAAGTCCAGAATGAGACAACTTCATATGTGAATTTTACTAAACATTTAAGGAAGAGTTAACACCAATACTTTTCAAACTATTCCAAAAATACTGAAGAGGAAGGAATGCTTCCATATTCACTTTATGTGACCAGCTTCATCCTGACAACAAAATCAGGCAAATATACCAGTAAAAAGAAAAATCATAGATCAATAACACTGATGAACATAGATGCAAAAATCCTCAACAAAATATTAAGAAACCAAATTCAACAAATGATTCTAAAATGGGTACAGCAACACAAAAGACCCCAAATAATGAAAACATTTAGGAAGAAAAACAAAGTGGGAGGTATCCTGAACCCTAACTTCAGAGTATACTACAAAGTTAAAATAATCAAGAAAAGTATAGTACAGGCACAAAAACAGCCAGGTAGACCAATGAAACAGAATAGAAATTTCAGAAGTAAACCTACAGTTATACGGTCAACTGACCAAGAGCCAAGAATATACAATGAGAATAAGACAATCTCTTCAATAAATGGTGTTGGGAAAACTGGGCAGCTTAACATGTGAAAGAACAAAACTGGACCACTTTCTCACAACATATACAAAAATAAACACAAAATGGATTAAAGACCTAAATGTAAATCCTGAGATCATATAACTCCTATAAGAAAACACAGGCAGTACACTTTGATACTAGTCTTAGCAATATATTTGTGGATCTGTCTGCTCAGGCAAGAGAAACAAAACTGAAAATAAACAAACGGGACTACATTAAAAAGCTTGTACATAATGAATGAAACCACCAACAAAATGAAAAGGCAGCCTGCTAAACAAAAAAAGATATTTGTAAACAATCTATATGATAAGGAGTTAATATTTAAAATATACAGAGAACTCATAAAACTCAACTTGAAAAAAAAAAAAAAAACTACCAGATTAAAAAAGGACCTAAATAGGTCCTTTTTCTCAGAGACACACAGACGCCCTGCAGATACATGAAAACATGCTTAAATCACTAATCATCAGGTGAATATAATCAAAATCACAATGAGATACCACTTCACACCCATAAGAATCAGTTCAGTTCAGTTCAGTCGCTCAGTCGTGTCCGACTCTTTGTGACCCCATGAATCGCAGCACGCCAGGCCTCCCATAAGAATAGCTATTATCAAAAGACAACAAATAATAAGTGTCGGTAAGGGTAAGGAGAGACGGAACACTTGTGCACTGCATCTGGGACTGTCAGCTGGTATAGCCACTATGAAAAACAGTACAGAGTTTCATTAAAATTAGTTGCACTTCTGGACATTTTTTTGAGACACAAACACTGATTTGAAAAGATTTACACATCCCTATGTTCACTGCAACATTATTTACAATAGTCAAGATATGGAAGCAATCTAAATATCCAGCTGTAGATGAATGGTCAAAGAAGACATAGTCTATATACTTCTCCACTAAAAGAATGCAATATTGCCATTTGGGACAACATGAATGGACCTAGAGGGTATCATGTTAAGTGAAATAAGTTAGACAGAAAAACACAAGTGCCTTATGATTTCACTTATATGTGGATTCTAAAACACAAAACAAGTGAACCAACAGGAAGGAAACAGACTTCTAGATACAGAGAACAAACAGGTGGTTGCCAGAATAGAGGAGGATTAGGACTTGAGTGAAATAAGTGAGAAAGATCAAGAGGTACAAAATTCTAGTTATGAAACAAATGAATTACAGGGATGAAATGTACAACATGAGGAACATAGTCAGTAATACTGTAATAATTTTGTATGGTGACAGATGGTAACTACACTTATCATGTTGATCACTTTGTAATGTATAGAAATATGGAATCATGATGTTGTACACCAGGAACTAACATAAGTGTTGTAGGTCAATTATATTTTAAAAAGTAAATAAACATGCATTGGACTCAAAAAACATCCAGGAACTATTCTGGGCACTGAGGATAATGGTGAAAATAACCAAAGTCTCTGCTTCAAGGAGTTTATGTGCTATGCTTAGTCACTCAGAGATGTCCGACTCTTTGCAATCCCATGGACCGCAGCCCGCCAGGCTCCTCTGTCTACAGGGACTCTCCAGGCAAGAATACTGGAGTGGGTTGTCATACCCTCCCCCAGGGGATCTTCCCAACCCAAGGATTGAACCCAGGTCTCCCACATTGCAGGCGGATTCTTTACCATCTGAGCCACCAGGGAAGCCCAAGAATACTGGAGTGGGTAGCTATCCCTTCTCCAGGGGATCTTCCTGACCCAGGAATAGAACCAGGGTCTCCTGCATTGCAGGCGGATTCTTTACCAGCTGAGTTACCAGGGAAGACCCATGGAGTTTATAGTTTACTGTTATTTTTAATTTTAATCTTTATCAGGTTATATTACTAAAACTAAGATAACAGGGATTCTGTAGTTGTGCACTCAACTAAGCATAAGCCTACTACTGCTTAAAACTGAAGAGAGAATGAGTAGTTTGTTATATCACATTGGAAATCATACCATTCAGGAGAGAAAACACTGTTTTAAAAATGGATTCATCACCTGAGTCATTATACCTATGAATTACAACACATTTCATAGAAATCTTCACCAATAGACTTGCAGAACATGCACACAGCTTCTTCAAAGGGCCATTTGACAAAATACTCTTGCAATTAAGTGACTTTAGCACGTTAGTAGCAGAATCATGGATTGTTTTTGACTTAAATCACAAGTCCTAAACTTTACTGAAATGAAAAATTAGCATGAGCTTCCAAACACTTCTCCAGTGAAAAACATACATGTTATGCAAACAGTTAGTGTTTAAATTAACTTAAAATCAGCATCAAATTTAAGCAGAAACTCTTTAAACCTTTTCCAAAGCAAAACAGAAATAATGCCAACTGATTGACCTTGTCTCCATGGCTGTTAGGAAAAACCCAATATCTAATTTTGGCTTCATTCCAGAAGTTCCTCATCATCTCTCTTTTTAGAGAATCACCTCAAGCTCTGTGATTTTCTTTTCTGATCCAGCAAGTAAGTCATAGGTCTCTCTTCAGAAATGTCGCCCAACAATCCCTTCGAAGAGGCTCCCAAGAGGCCCATAAATTCATCTTGGCATACAAATATATTACTAATCTCCCTACCACACAGTTTTTCCTTTAAGAAATTATTTTAAATTTCCCTCCTTCCTTCTGACTAATGCCATATTTGAAAGGAGCAAGCCTATTAATTTACAGCCTCTTCTGTGGTTGCTCCTAGCAACCACCTTTAGCCACTTTCTTCCCTTGGAGTCATGCAACCTTTACAACATCAGAAAATTGCACAGAATTTTAATTGGCCTTATTATATTTCCCAAAACTGAAATGAAGTAAGAACAATATACAGAGTGAAGAAATAAAACCAGAAGTGACAATTTTTTGTCCTCTTTAACTGCATAACAACTATTTTTTTAAACCGGCTAGTCTATGAGAGATTACTCTGAGCAGTAAGACTGCATTTTGAAAGCAAACTGGCCTTGCTAATAAAATATTCAAGGTTATGCCAAGACAACAAACTGTCAATGAGGGATTTAATGGATCTTTAGCATTCTTTCATACTCTTAAAAATCTCCTCTTGCTTCAAAATAGAAATACATCTATACTGAAGAAATACTAATATACAGTCCTCATATTTTAGTGAATAAAATGATCAAAGATTCTTGGAGACAGTACTTGCAGTCTGAGTCTCTTTGCTAGTTCTGAGAACAGTCATTTCTGTTGGAAGTGAGGCCATACTGTTTCAGTTTCAGGTAAATGTTGCAACTGTTCAAGGGAGAGGACATCAGAGCTCAGAGAGCAAGATGCACTGCACCCTTTGATCCATGAGCTGGAGAGTTAATGCTTTTTAAAAACAAAGTATTAAAATCATATTTTAGGGTCACATCTTAAAGCCCTTTTAGAAACTGGACCTAAATTCATGATTACCCCACCCTTATGGCCACAAGTAAATTTCAGGACATCTTTCCTGAATTTCAGTAACCTTTTGAAGCTTTTTGTCACAGCATTTATCAAATAATACTCTCTAGAGAGAGAAACATATCAGCCCAGCTCATCTTTTCTTGCTAGGCCATGGATCATAAGTCACCAAGTAAGTACAGCTTAGCTGTCGCATTGTCAGGGGACTCGCGTATTCCAATCAGGTGAAGTCCAGAGAAGATTCTATCTGGTTAAAACCATGCCTCCCAGGTCCATCCCTTCAGTGGAACTTTGAACATGAAAGTTCACCTTCTAAGGTCAATGGGTAGAGAAAATGACAAGAAACATATGTAATACAGCCCATAAGAGCAAAATTGTGAAGTAGTCAATACAGAGGGTGGATGACATTTGGATTATTCCACCAAGGGTGGAGTCTCAGAAGCAAAAAATGGAGATATTTCATAAATGATATGGACACCTACATAGACACTTAAATTATTAGGTGCCCTAAGACACTTACATTTAGTGGAAATTTATTTTTTAATAAAATGGTCATATACCTTCCTGATACACTTGAAGGAAACATATAGTCCTTACCTAAATATACCCCTAGACTTTATCCATTTGTACTTCAAAAGGCAACATTGCTAGAAAAATTTATAAAAACTAATGCAATAGCATTGGAAACTATCTTTCTATGTCCCTTAGCAGTCATTTTATTCACTTGTTTACTCATATGGGCCAATACTTTTGCCTTCCTCAAAGTCCAACATTCAACTGTGCTTCCTCACACCTGTTTGAGTCCATCTAACCTCACACTACATCTTTGATCTCTCCTCTCTACCACTTCCTTCTGCTACCCCAGAAGTTTATTAGTTCGGCTAATCTAATCTTAAAGCAATATGAAACAACCACAACAAATGAAATGCTCATGAAATATGGGCCCTCCTCCTTATGAAATGACTACTTCAGTACTTTACAAACAGTGATGTAAATCTTACAAGAAAACAAAAACAGGCTGGATGCATGAGACAAGTGCTCGGGCCTGGTGCACTGGGAAGACCCAGAGGGATCGGGTAGAGAGGGAGGTAGAAGGAGGGATTGGGGTGGGGAATACATGTAAATCTATGGCTGATTCATGTCAATGTATGACAAAAACCACTACAATATTGTAAAGTAATTAGCTTCCAACTAATAAAAATAAATGAAAAAAAAAACAACTAATAGCAGCAAGTATATTTTGAATTTTGTAGTTTTACTGACATGTGTAAGGATACCAGGAGGTGTCATGTCATATGAAGCATAGATTTTTCACTAAAAAAAAAAAATCTCCATTAAACACACTTTTTTCTCAGTCTCTTTTCTTGACCCTGGCCAAGGGTTATATCTTGCCAGGAAATCCACCAACTAGAAAGAGCTGAGACTAAGCCTTTCCTCTTTCTCCCTAATTTATCTTGCAGAGTACTTTTTTTTTTTTCACTCCAATATAAAACATAGCCCAGCCAAGCTCCAGCAGCTTTCTCTCAATCATCTTCTCAGAGAAGTTCTTCCTATCTTACAAAGATGGTCTTATACGAGCTGCTAAGATGATAACATGCTCTCATGTCACTACCCAAAACCTTCCTCTGACTCCAGACACCAAAGACCTACTATCAGATTTCTCTCCTGCACTGCCCACTTTCCCCAGAGAATAGAGGACCTCAGGCTCTGATTTTTAACCATGAACTCCTCCTTATTTCCCATGCAATGAATCTTTTCAGTTCTCAATTGAAACTATTTTCTTGACCTTCATCAAAGGTCTCTTAACAAACAAAGCCAATGGGTTTCTCTAATTTTCTTCTTTTGGGTATCTTCTCAGAACCACTAAAAACCTTCCTCTTTGAACTCTCGCCTTGGGGATGTGATCACAAAAGCAGAGCTCGTAGTCAGATAATCCCTGGTGCAAATCCAACTTTGCCACTTAAAAAGCGCATGGATGGCCTTATTTAACAACCTCCTTATTATAAAGGCTTCTTTTTCTGTTCTGGAATTTGGTGATAGTGTTTCATTGGGTTGTTATAAAAATAAAGTGAGTTAAAGTCACCCATACAGTGACTGGACCTAGTAAAAAGAAAGTCATCCCTCCCAGCACAGTAGACAATTTTCTGCTTTTCTTTCTCCTTTTCCCTCAGTGACCATTCTTTCACTCTCTTGTTGCCTCTTCCCATCTGCTAAATGTGAGCATATGCCAAAGTTAGCTAAGCCCTTGTATTTTCCCCTCTTTGTCCTGTCCTCCTCCTCCTCTTCTGCCTGTCAGCCTCTGTGTCTTTCTCTCCCTCTGACCATCCCTCCCTCCCTTTCTGTACCTCTCTCCGTGTTTCTTTATGTATGTGTGTCTCTCTATCGCTGTGTATGTCTCTAAAAACTAACTAAATGGCTTTGATATATACAGCCCTACACTTTCTACTGTGCCTCCTTCTTCTCTTAAAATCTCCTATGTCTAAAAGTGAATAATCCTCCTACCTTTGAAAACAGCTCCTCTTCAGACAAATGTTTCTCTATAAATGTCACCACTGTTCTAGCAAGTAAAATTATTCAACTACTTCCCCAATGGCGAGAAGATGAAGTCCACAGTTTTCTGGGTATATCAGGCTGAAGTCCTCTGCCTTTAGCCTCCAATCTCAGCTCTTCCTCCACTGACTGTCAGAAACATCAAGTGAAGCCCTGCCATGCAGTTTTTGCTCTTGCAGGGCCTCTTGTCAGAATAATCTCTGTATTTCGCCCAACTTTAACTTACATACCCAGCCCCTTCAAATACTAGACTGCCTCTCCCTTGATTCTTCTTCAGTTGCTCCAACTTTCCCCCTGAATGACTGCACTGGATGTTGTTGATACCACGCTTTTGCACCTCATATGAGTTCCCTTACATAGTTTGTTAAAGGAAGAGAGGGACAATGCCAGAAAAGAAGGAAAAATGAAATATTTATGAAGTCTCTCTTATATCTTAGTCACTGGGCTAGGAGTTTTCACTAATCCTCTCAACAATCCTAAAAAGTAGATACCATTGTTGCACGTGTAATTGTTCCAGGGCTAGGAGCCTTCATATTTGTCATAATTGGAAATCATTTGATGATGCTTACTTTCTCATGTCTCAGATCCCCAAGTTACTTGGGATAACCCTTGCTAAAATGTGCCATAACAGAATTGTATAGCAACATATAAGCTATTCTCACTATGTTCTTCTTATTTAGACTGTCACCATTTAGCGGAGTGAGAGGATGGGTCTGCAACTTTAGTCCATAAAGCTGTCACTACGATCCTCATGGACAATTTACAGTGACATGCCCATAGGCACGTCAGGAAGAAATACACATAAATGTCATAGTCAAATACTTGGTGGCAATTTATTCTGCTTTTTCTGTTGCTGTAATTTTAATGAGCACACTGCAAGTTCTTATGTGGGGCATGCAATCCATTAGAGAAGGTTGCTGTATACACTATGTAGGTACTTGCCTGTCACAGAGTGATTTGCTGACAACACGAAAAATATGCCTTATTTCTTCAATGTGACAAGAGACAAAATGGTGCAAACTTTTGCAAATGACTTACAAAACGATGCCATGACTCATTTAAACTCTTTTTTTTAAGTAAGGACCTCCCCAAAAGGAAAGAGCAAGGTTATCACGTATTTCTGAACTACTGAAATACATTTGCTAGCACAAAGATTGACAGAATTGTCGTAAACGATGAGCTTCTCTCCTCAGAATAATGGGGACTCTGGCAAAAAATGTGATATATAACTCTTCCATAGCTATTTGTATGTTTTATCTTTATCTTAAAGAGATTTTGATAAAGTGATAAGAAGGTGGGTATCAATAAGCCATTTCCTTATAAATGTATCTGTTATTCTAATTTCTTTCTATACTGTAGATGCTCTGAATAAACTGAAATACATTATTTCCTTCTTTAGTTCATACAAAGATTTCTCTGATCTGCAAAACTGACAAAGGAGAATGTACAAAATACATTGGCAATACAGTGAACCAAGAAAAGCTGAAGGAAAGATCTAAAAGCTGAATGCATATGAATCTACACAGCTTCACATCCACAACTGCAGTTTACTGCAATAACTGTATGTACATCACAGAAACCAATCCCCTGCCAAAGAAGGAACACTTTTTAGAATGAATGTAGCTATGTGGATTTTTTTTTTAAATCACCATGACAACTTTTACTCCTTTAGTATATGAATTTGCCAACTGCTTGAAACAATGTAAAGGGAGAAGTACCCTGAAAATAAGAACCAGTGCTTGGTTCATCTTTAAACGGATAGTGGAGAAAAATACAAAAACCCAAGAAAGTGATTACATTGGTATTCACAGCATAGAAAAACTGATTCAGATAATATTACCTACCAGTGCCTTCCTGGGTAATACCTGGTGAAATAGCTTTCTGTTGTGATTATAGAAGATCATGTTCAGTGAGAAAATATAGGTTTCAGATTTTGTCATACTGATTTGACTATCTCTTGTTGTATAAGTGAGCTTTCATTTTTGACTAGAGGCTGCTGAGATTCTTAGTGAATATATTATTTTGAGTGAGTTAAAATTGTCCAGTAAATAATGTCAACAACAAGTACGATGACTGTTCTAGAAAAGAGCACCTCTATTTCCTACATCTTTGTATTGTTGGTTTTCTCCAAATTAAATATTGAATCAAAATAAACAATGAAACACAGCTGCTCTCAAATGGCTTATTATCAACACAACTGGAATAAAATAAATGTTTCAGCAATGATTTATTTTTACATAGAACAACCTGGTTAAACAAAATTGGAAAAACTGGTGAAATCCTGACATTATGAATTGAAGCCTATAAAGGCATTAGATAGACCAGATTCAGCCACTACTGCTTAAAACACAGACACCATTTAATGTAAAACAAATCAGCTTCATGCAAGCTTTGTTATTCAGTTTTATCTTGATATATATTTTATAATTTTATTTCTAGATAAACAAACCAAGAAATAGAGAAGTTCACGGATTACCTTGCAGTCACACAGCTCATCAATGGCAGAGTTTGGCCCAGAGTCTAGATCTCTAAACACTCTGAAGAGTGTTCTTCAAGTTGCCCTCAATAATTTACATTGCAATTGTCTTATTTTTTTTGACAAATATTCAGTTTTCTAATCTATTAGTTGGCCATGTATATTTTACCTTTTTTAATAGTATTGACTTTTTTTAACAGACTTTTTTTAAAGATTTTTTTATGTGGATCACTTTTTTAAAATTTATTTTGAATGGAGGATAATCGCTTTACATATTGTGTTGGTTTCTGCCATACATCATACAGATGGCTAATAAACACATGAAAAGATGCTCAACGTCATTCGTTATCAGAGACAGGCAAATCAAAACTACATTGAGGTATCATCTTACACAGATCAGAATGACCATCAACAAAAAAAATCTACAAACAATAAATGCTGGAAAGGGTGTCGAGAAAAGGAACCCTCTTGCATTGTTGGTGGAAATGTAAATTGATCCAGCCACTATGGGCAACTGTATGGAGATTCCTTAAAAAGCTAGGAATAGAACTACCAGATGACCCACACTGCCACTACTGGGAAAACTCCCTGAGAAAACCGTAACTGAATGAGACACACATACCCCAGTGTTCACTGCAGCACTATTTACAATAGCAAGGGCATCAAGCAACCTAGATGTCCACTGACAGATGAATGGATAAAAAAGTTGTAGCACAGATGTGGACCATTTTTAAAGTCTTTGCTGAATTTGTTACATTGCTATTTCTGTTTTATATTTTAGTTTCCTGGTCATGAGGCATGTGGGATCTCGTCTCTCCAACCAGGGACTGAACCCGCATCCCTGCACGGGAAGGTGAAGTCTTAACCACTGGACCACTAGGGAAGTCCTAGCACTGACTTTTTATGGCAAATTTTCTCTCAGAACCTCTGTGACATTATCTGACACCATATGCTGATTTAGAGGAGAACATCTTTTACTCTCTTTCAAGATATGAGTGTTGCACACAAGCAGTTTGTGTCCGGGGAGTTCACATAGCATTGTTTCGATGAGACCCTTGTTAACTCCTGAAACGACTCATTCCCTGTCTGATCTGTCATTATCTTGTGTATTTGCATATTATTTGCCTCCCACTAGAAGTTCCTTAAAAGCAAGGTTTGTATTTGTTTTATTTAGGCATGAATCTCCAGAACTGAAGCAGGACTGTAACTGGTACACAGTAGGTGACCAAGAAACTTTTTGTTGACTAAGTGATTCATTCAGAAAACACCCTTACCAACTTGGTAATTTAGACATGTAGCTTACATTTCTAATGGAGTCAGGGGGTCACATAATACAGCAACCACATTTAACACTTCAAAGTAATATACAAATTTTTTTTTATGAAAGTAATTTATTTACCTAAAGTGTATTTTTTTTAAATTTTTATTAGTTGCTAATTAGAGGCTAATTACTTCACAACATTGCAGTGCAACAGATTAAATATACGAATTTTTAAGCTGTATAAATGGAAGAATCGTTATTTAAAGCCCTTTCCTTCTATATTCCTAGGTACCGGCTCTCTCTGGCTTTCCCTTGGAGAGTCTGAGATAACTCACAGTCCCGAGACTTGGCTTTGATCAAGCTGAGGCATCCATTCCTCCACCCTACACAAGGCACCTGCTCGTGTCTGTTCTGTGTAACAGCTCATGCCAACCTTAAGAGCAACCCAAGCCTCACTCCATGAAAGTGAAGGGAAAGTGAAAGCTGCTCAGTCGTGTCTGACTCTTTGTGACCCCAAGGACTATATAGTCCATGGAATTCCCCAGGCCAGAATCCTGGAGTGGGTAGACTTTTCCCACTCCAGGAGATCTTCCCACCCCAGGGATCGAACCCAGGTCTCCCACACTGCAGGTAGATTCTTTACCAGCTTAGCCACAAGAGAAGTCCAAGCTTTATTCCATACTTGACTCATTGAGCCTTAGGTCACCTAAACAAGGCTGCTATTTCTCAATCCTTGAAATCACAACATAGGCTCCATTTATAGCTCCACTTTCTGAAGGCAATTTTCCCCAAACTTCAAATTTGTGTCTTCCTTCTTGTCTTTGATTCCTGGTTTAAGGGATTTGGAAAGGTAATATGTGTTGAGCATAGAGTCTGAACCAGAATCCCTGGTTTAAATTGTGAGACTCCATCACTTATAACTATGGAAACGTGAGCAAGTTACAAAACCTCTCTGTAGCTCAGTTTCTTGGTCTTCAAAACTGGGATAATAATACAGCTTGTCCCAGAAAGCTATGAAGACTTGAGATTATGTAAAATACATGTGCTATGTATATTTATAGTTATACTTATTCATACATACACATCAGTTAGTGCCTGGCTCAAGTGTTAGTTGTTGTTATCAGGTTGAATGGACAACCTATTGTTCATTTTTCCTTCTGTGTCATGCACTTTTCTACAGCTGTCTTTTAAGTATAAATTTATGTTAAAATACAAAAGAGACAATCAAGCTCAAGTCCATGCTATCTACTAAAGTTGCCACACATACACTTTTTAAAAGCTGTATTCTAACACCCACAACTGCTTAAAATTCCAAATTTTTTTCCAATTCTCTGTTCAAGTAAGTGTAATTAAAACTTTAAAAATTTAATCTCTAGAAGGAAAAGAGGTCAAAATTTAAGCTAAAACGTTAGTTTGACAAATGATAAAGTTTGTGTTGGAAACATCTTTCCCAACATGACATAAACAGGTAGTTTGAGAACTGAAGTTCTACCCTACCCTTTAGGGGGTAGCAATAACCTCATTCTCTGATTCTGGGAAGAAAATTAGTGGGACATTTAAAAAACAATTTTTTAATGTATTTTAAAACGCTCACATATGTGTTTTAATGTATGCATCTATAATTCCACTTCTTACAACTTATCCTAAAATTAGTGCATGGGTGCTCAGTCGTGTCCAATTATCTCAAACCCATGGACTATAGCCAGCCAGGCTCCTCCGTCCATGGAATTTCCAGGCAAGTATATTGCAGTGGGTTACCATTTCCTCTCCCAAAGGATCTTACCAACCCAGGGATGGAACCCGCGTCTCTGGCATCTCCTGAATTGACAGAGAGATTCTTTACCAACCATGCCACCTGTAAATCATGACTGCCACTAATATAGATTATGATTTTGTTTTAAAAAATAAAAAGCTGGAAGCAAGCTGCCAACAAAAGAATGTCACTTGTCATGTGGTTCAAACAAAGTCAGTCATCAGCTACTGTAGCTGCTGACCTTCAACACACGCTGGAAGCAGCTTCAGGGTAGTGATCGAGAATAAGGCATTCTGTGCTCTGGGAAAACTGGCAGCACAGGTCTTCAGATGGTTTTCAGGAGGAAATGTTTAGGAACCTGATTCTTGCACCTTCCCATTTAAACCATAGTTAGAAAAGCACTAAAATCATTAACTAAGATGTCTATTACTCATGACCAGCAGCAATCTTCCACTGGCACGTGTGCGCGGTTGCACAGACCCCCTTCACCAAAATCCCATGCAGACTGACCTCACCCCTCACTTCTGACCAGTTTCTCAGCGCTCTCTGAGAGCCTGTCTCCTGGGCTATAGTCCTCACTAAGACACTCAACAGACTTGACTCACAGCTTTTATACTGTGTGTTTTCTTTCAGTCAACAAAGCTAAAAGTATAATAATAGGTAATATACTTTTTGGATTAAATGTGTGATAAATTGTTGTTTAATAATTGAACTGCATAAAATAATTGAAATGTGAAAATGGTAACATACATGAAAAAAACAGGATCAAGATATACAGTAGGACAAAATTTTTGCAATGGTAACATACATGAAAAAAACAGGATCAAGATATACAGTAGGACAAAATTTTTGCTCAAAGAGCATGTGTATTAATATATAACTTATTTAAAATACATGTATATAAGCACTCAATATCTAGGTGGTTCTAGTAGTAAAGAATCCGTCTGCCAATGCAGGAGACATAGAGACATGGTTTTGATCTCTGTGTCAGAAAGATCCCCTGGAGGAGGGGACTGCAACCCACTCCAGTATTCTTGCCTGGAGAATCCCATGAACAGAGGAACCTGGCGGACTACAGTCCATAGGGTCACAAAGAGTTGGACACGACTGAAGCAACATAGCCCACACACACACAATTTATTTCAGACACTGTTCTAAACACTTTACAGATATCAACTAATTTAATATTCATACCTACCCTATAAGAACATTGTTATTGTTACCACCTTACAAATGAGGAACATCAAACACAGAGAGGTTAGCAAATCCCCCTGGCATCACACAGTTAGTAAGTGGACACACCACAATTTGAACTCAAGGGTTCTGTTCCAACATCCACACTCTTTTCACTAGACTTTTTTCCTAAAACTGATCTGACTATTCATATTTAAAATTTTTCTACAGTGAATTTCTGTTATTTGTAGAAAAACTGTTCTCAACAGCTAAATGTTTATTCTTTCCCAAAGTGTGCATTTATTTTCATGAAAAAAAAGATGTCATAGATGTAAATAATCAGTAGAGATTTTAAAAATTTCTATTTTTTAATCATGTGTCTAATTTGAATTTTCAGTCTTTACTTAACAAAATAAGCATCCTGCTAACTTAGTAAATTAGTCTGTATCATAGATTTATACTTGCCTTCATCTAAGTTGTTTTCTAGGTTAACTGCATGAATTTAAACCATACCATTGTCTACCTATTATAAATAGAGTAATAAATACATTACCAAGTACCAGGCTTGATTCTCCTGATATGCAGCAGGTCAAATGGCTGAGATGCCAAGGTTTGCAGCAAAGAGAGTTTATTCACAAGACAGTCAAGCCAGGAGATAGGAGAACATGGCTCAGATCTGCCTCCCTAAAAGCTAGGTGCTCGGGGTATTTATGGGATAAAGAATAAAGTAATAGGTTTAAAGTGTGGGGAATGTGGGGAGTGTGGGGAAAAGTGACTGGAAACGGGTAAAATAATTGTCATTCTGTGGGGGTGTAGCTAAGTGACAGGTCTCTACGTGTTCAAAAAAGGAGGTGCTTACTAGCAAGATCTGAGGGTGGAGTTTCTGGCCCCCTGACTTCAAAAGGTCACCGAGCAGACACTCACTTGTACCCATCTGGAGAGTCAAAGATCCTATCCAGTCTTTACCAGCTCAGTTCAAACTAGACACAGCTGACTCCAAGTTGCTTGAAAACAATTCAGGTAAACACCTTCTTAGGTAGGTGACATGCCAATTTGAGGACATGCAAGTCTTTTGTAGCAACAATTAAAACAACACTAATGAGTGAAGGCAGATGAAATGGATTTGATTGACGATCACCATCAGTTTTACATGTGGCTATCTGCTAAATATCTAAGCAGGGTTCACACAGGCTAGCTCATGGTGCGGCTGGTCTACAGACTATGCTGGTATTTAGGGGCATACAGAATAGGACAGGTCTACCTCAACAATCTTTTTGTTATCTAAAATATCATTCATCACACAGTCTAACTCATAAGCCTAAAAGCTAACAGAACTTTGTGCTCCAAGTGATAACAGGTACTTCTGATCTTTAAACATTTCTTGCAAAGAATCCAGTTTCTAAATTATATTATGACATCTTTTTTGAAAGATGACATCTGGTTCTTAAGATAACCTCTCTATGCAGCTTTCACAATTATTATAACCAACCCTTTGATGCAGTTCAGTTGAATTTCAAAACTGATTGTTCATACATTCAGGGAGATTTGCAAGAAAATCAATTTTCAGATTATAGAAAAGGGCAGCCTTTTGAGAAGTCTCAATATGACCCCAAGGCGTTCTTCAAAGTCAAAGCAGTCTAGTTCCCTCAGACATGTTTGAAAATTTACAAATTACCAGATAAATTATTCCTTTCTAATCCTTGATTAAGATTTACAGGCACATAGATTCTTTCTAAATACAAACCTTTCAAAATAATAAAATATTCTTCTCAATATATGCTTTGGTGCCCAGGGAATCTCTATTCAAATTGGTTCACCAAACGTAGAACCTTCATGGTGTTCACAGCAAACATTAAAAACATGTCACTAGTTATCAAGGACGTCATTTTTCAGCAAGTGCTTTGTTCTGAATCATTTCTTTCACTTATGATTACAAAATTCCAAAAACATTGAAAGTGGTCTCACCCAAATGTAAAGGTCACACTGCTCTATGAACGAACATTTACATCAGCATAGTTCTGTTGCACTTTCACTATTAACAGAACGTAAAATGGGATTCTTCGTGTCTCACTTCTGGTTGGGGCTTTACACAATAGGCACCAGTCACTCCCAAATTTCAAGGTGATGGTGTAATTAAAAAAAAAAAATTGATCTTTGTCCCAGGCTCTAGACACAAAGTTTCAGAAATCTTTGGGTTTCCTAAGCCTCTTGTTTCTCATACAAGCCACTCTGGGCCATATGAAGTTTACGCTAGCAAAGTGACCCACGGTGGTGGGGGAGAAGGGGTATGGCCAGGTAGCTTCTGGATGGAAAGCCTGGTTGCCAGAGAAACCAACTGCAGGATTAGAGGGTTAGAACTTTCAACCATACCCCACAACCTCCAGGGAGGGGAAGGGGACTAGAAACAGTTCAATAACATTGCCAATGAATTAATCACATCAATGAACTAAAATCTAGATGATAGCTCTCAACACTGAGGACTGGAGATCTTGGTGAACATACTGATGTGTTCTGTAGGTATGTGCCTGGAGAGGGCCTGGAAGCTCTGTGCTCAGGAGCTTTCTAGAACTTGCTACTCTAAGTATCAAGTTAACCTGACTGCTCATTTGTATCCTTTCTAATAAAATAGTCTCTGTAAGTATAGCACCTTCCTGAGTTCTGGGTCATTCTAATGGATTTTCAAACCTGAAGGGGGAGTATTGAAATTCCTGAATTTGTAACCAAATTGGACAGAAGTGCAGACAGCATTGGAATGGAGGACTTGCAGCTAGCATTTGAAATGAGAACAGTCATGTGGAACTCAGACCCTTGAATTGTAGGGCCTGTGCTAACTAGGATAGTTAGTAATTGAATTGAATTAAATTACAGGATGCCCAGTTAGTGTTAGAGACCAGTAAAGAAACCTTACAAAAGAGGTGATCAAAAACCTCTCAACAATCCAGAACTGGATACCCACATCTAAGGCAGGAGAGACTGAGATGAGAGGCTGCAAATTACAAGAGCTCTTTCTTTGTATTGCTTGAGATCAGGGAGTGATGTTCTTGAATGTTAAGCCCTGGGAAAGCAGAATCTGAGAGATTCATACCTGTTTTCCAGAATTAAGATGACACAGACAGTCTACACCTAAGAAATCTAACAAGGAAGAGACTCTGGCTACCTAACTCAACAGCCTCGCTGAGAGTGCTCCTTGCACTGAGGACAGACCCCAGCTGCAGAATGAGCTAAGCTAAAGGCTTTGTAGCTCTTTGCCCTGGGTCAGATAAAGGACATGCTTCAGAGGGCCAACAAGAGGTGTCTTAGATTCTAGCCAAGAAAGTCCTTGGGACAGAATGGAGAGACCAGAAGTGCCTGGGAAATGAGGGTGGAACCAGAATTGATAGAAAGAGAAATCCACATCAAGGGAACTACAAGGGAGAAATTCCCAACAAGGCAGCATCAGGGTCTTCAAGGAACCACAGAGCATTTATGACTGCCCAGAGTGTGCCAACAGAGCTTGCCATGACAGTTAGAGTCAAGTATGACTTTCCTACCTCTCTGCCCTTCCTTTGCTGGAGGAGCCGGAGGCAGCTGAGAAAATCGGGAAAAGAAATCAGAGTGCTAGGTGATGAAGCAAAAAGGCCAACCACTGCCTATTTCCCACAGTCAGCCTGAAGCAACCCGAGTCAGAAGGAGAGAGGCTTTCCACTAAGCACAGTGGGAGGTCTGATTATTGCCCCTGACCCAATGAGCCTGCTTCAAGGAGGGCTAGAAGTAGCCAAATGAATTTATTTTTTAAAAGATGCCAGAAAAGTCATATGATATGCGCTCAGTTTCATCACAAGGGATTGGAAAGGGTGAACAAATCCCATAGAACCTTGCCCCCCAAATGCCTCGAACATATTGAAGGAAATGAATCACTCAGTGATATAAATGTCTTCCTATAACTTTACCAGCATTGCTAATATGTACTGCTTTATTATGTGCCACCCACATTTTATCTACACAATAACTCTATGAACTATAGGTACTATTATTTTCATCTTTATATTTGATAAGGAAACTGAAACTTGGGAAAATGAAATAATTTACCAGTATTCCATATTGACTTGGGGTAGAGCTGGTATCTGAATCCAGATTATTTTGACAGCAGTGATGGTGCCATTCATTAATGTATCACATTAGGTTGCCAACTGAATGTCAATTTTTAAAACCATATTGATGAAGCAGATAATGATTAAGTCCATATGATTTATTTTAAAGTTCCTACTACATATTCAGGTTAGTTGCTTCTCTATTAACTTGAATAATAAGTGGGGAACATGTGGGACATGGCCATTCAGGGACTAATGCCCCCACATTATCCCCAACTCTGTCTCACCACGGCTCCCATTCACCCAGTCATTAGTTACCATTTTATGGATTTCAGCTTCTTGATCAAGATGATATGATTTCTATTGTCAAGTAACTTGATTATAGAAAATCCAACTATCATAGATGCTTCTAAGTGGTTACCTGATTTTCCACTTGACAAGAAGGGAAATATGTAGCGAAAGAATACATAATGCTCAAATTTCCTCTTACAACATTAGTTCTCCCAGGGTCCAGTTTTACAATAATTTTTAATTATTATACCTCCAGGCTTCCAGTGTACTTTATTATTCATTTATTCCTGAGAAATGAAAAGAGGTTTGACATTCCTTGCATGTGTGTGTGTGTGTGTGTGTGTGTGTGTGTGTGTCTGTGTATATATATATATATAGCGTAGCTTTTGCTACTGTTGTTCATTAGAACAAATGTGGATATTATCTGTTATTACCATCATCATTGTTATTATCCTCCCTCTAGCATCAAAGTGCTATAGCTCCTGTTAGCTGGGTGGAGGGGGGGGGGAGGGTTTGCAACACCTCTAACATTCCACAGGGTTTATCATATTTTAAAACTGCAAGTTCCCCTCAGGACATCAAGGGCATCCGTGTGTGTGTGTGTGTGTGTGTGTGCATTTCTTTCACCATTTCGGATCTCCCCACCCTGGACTTTATATGAAGTCTGCGATACAGTTGGGAATCCTTCAACTCCACAGTATATAACACATAAAGGGATTATTATTGTTGTCTTCAATTATCTCAAATCCCAAGGATTGTAATAAATAAAAGCTCAGGAATAATGAAATAATAAATTTTCATTGAGAAGAAGTAGCAATCTGAATGTCTTTAATACATGCCATCACTCTCACTCCTAAACTTCCCAGAACATGGGTGATATCGCCCTTGAATGTCCTGGGGCTGTCAGCAAGATTAAATCTTCACTCTTTACTGATGTAAATTCTTAACTCAAGGGAATATAAGACATCCTTTGTGAAACAAAAGGTGACAGATAAAAATGGTTTAAGAAATTACTCTTTAGAACTATATTATTAAGCAGCAGATCTCTGAAGGGTTCTCTTACCAGACTGAAAGTTCCTTGAGATAATGTACCTAGCAAGCACAGTGCCTCAAAACAGGCTTGTGCCATCAATATTAGATTTTAAAAAGATTTTTAAAGGAGAGGCAAAAACAAATTCAGAGAGATGGGGACAAAGAGCTGGTGGAGACAATCAGGACAGAGGTTTATCTACGTATCAACTTCTCAGTACCTAACGTCAGCAAGGTAGACTGGCCTGCTCTAAGTTCTCACTGCTTTAGCTGCCCTTTGGAAAGCCCCATCCAGCAAACACAGGCTGCGGTCTGTTTTCCCCACCTACCCAGCAGCTCTGCCCCTGCTGGGTTCCTAGCTTTTCAGGGCCTCCACAATTCTTCACTCCAACTCCACACCTTACCTGCCTTCATTCTGCAGTAGAACTGTGAATTGATGATTGCTTTGACTTACCCGTCCCTCTATCCCTCTGGCTGATCAAATATTGACGCCAGTTAACTTTTTTGTAAAACTTGCCTAATCAAGTTTTATTATTCACTGAGCATTGATCATCATTTGCTCTGGAATGTTTTTTATTTACAAGGTAACAAAAATCAAAAGTTAAATTTTTTGCCTTTCATTTATATGAGGGTACAAATGATTACACTCTAACATTTCTTAAATGGTATAACTATATTTAAAATAAATTTTGTTTCAGTTTCCTTTATGTTTCCCATAGTTTTAATTGTGTTTTATAATATATAATTTTTGAACACAATGTTTTGATTAATTCTTAAAAATATAAAAATGTCAGGTGTTTACACTCTTTCTAGTCTGAATCCCATAATAATACTCTGCAAAACTGTAATCATTTATTTATTATTTAATTCTTCAAATTATACCTGAATGTGTGTTGTGGGTAAACATTATTTTTACAAGCAATGTGAAACTTTAGATGAATAATTTTGTAAAGTAATTTTAAGGCCATATTTTATGCATGAATACATATACACTTGTCTATTAGCACTCACACATAACTTCTCACAAGCAAAGAAATAAAGACACGGATAGGGCCTAACACAGGGATTCTCCAACTACCATTAAAATTAGGATGGAATTATCCACTGTTTAATATACATTTTCTAATACTGTTCATTCAAATATCAGTACTGTGCCAAGAGCTGTAAAGAATATAAAGGCAAACATCAGTACATCATTAAACATCATTCCTATGAAATTCTGATTGGTTATAACACTATTTATTTTGGAAGTGTTATTTTTTCCAGAAAAAAACACCCCAAATGGTGTGTATTTTTATTTCCTATGCTTTGAATGTTAACATGCTCACAGCCATTAAC
Organism: Cervus canadensis; assembly: GCF_019320065.1. NCBI lineage: Eukaryota > Metazoa > Chordata > Mammalia > Artiodactyla > Cervidae > Cervus > Cervus canadensis. The sequence goes on along the minus strand of NC_057410.1, from coordinate 20,005,086 downwards.
AGCTAGTGTGGACAAATACACTTTACACGGTTTTGGCCAACTGGTATGACTTTATTTTACCATGTTAAAAATTTTCTTAACCAATGGAGCACACTACCTTGCCAGGAATAGAAGATGCTTTGAAACACTTATTGTTCATTTAACTGTGACCTCTATTTTTGCCCTGTATGTTATGCTATGAAAACAGTTTTAATCCATAACAGCAGGAAAAAAAAAAAAAGATTTGCAAGTGACAATATACACCGAAATGTGTCAGATTCTTCTACAGCTATTGTATAATTGTATAGGAATATGTATAGCCTTTAATGTATACAAGAGAGAAAGCAGAATAGAAAAGAGAAAGAGGAATACCACTAACATTAAGAGAAAAAAAAAATCATTATACAAACTCTTCCAGAGAATAGGTAAAAAGGGAACTTTTCTCAACTTATTTTAGGTCAGTGTAACACTGATATTAAATTCTGATAAGAAATTGATCCAAAAAAAAAGAAATTGATGCAAAAGGAAAATCAGAAGTCAGTTTCACCTATGGACAAAAATGCGAATATTCTAAACAAAATACGTCAACCATACCCAGTAATGGTACACTTTGATCAATTTAGAATTTTTCCCTGAAAGCCTAGCACTTTGGGTTTTACAGTGTATAATCATGTAAGGAATTGTAGACAAAGCCAATGGAGTATGAAAATTAGCCAGTAAAACCAGAGACTCCTGAACAAAGCAAAAATTTTGAAAAAGTAATACTCTCTTGAGAGTCCTTTGGACAGCAAGGGGATCAAATCAGTCAATCCTAAAAGAAGTCGACCCTGAAAATTCATTGCAAGGACTGATGCTGAAGCTGACGCTCCAATATTTTGGCCACCTGATGTGAAGAGCCTACTCATCAGAAAACATCTTGATGCTGGGAAAGACTGAAGACTCTTGAGAGTCCCTTGGACAGCAAGGAGATCAAACCAATCAATCCTAAAGGAGATCAATTTTGAATAATCATTGCAAGGACTGATGCGGAAGCGGAAGTTCCAATACTTAGGTGACCTGATGCGAAGAGCTGACTTGTTGGAAAAGACCCTAACGCTAAGAAAGATTGAAGGCAGGAGGAGAAGGGGATGACAGAGAATGAGATGGCTGGATGGCATCACCGACTAAATGGACATGAATTTGAGCAAACTCTGGGAGATGATGAAGGACAGGGAAGCCTGGCGTGCTGCAGTCCATGGGGTCACAAACAGTCAGGCATGACTGAGCGACTAAGCAACAACAACAGTACTCTCTACAAAATAATGAGTTAGAAAATAAAATACACCCTGCAGAGGGAAATGAGAGGAAGAAAAATTGTCTTGAATACAGACAGAGGTAAGGGATTTGGAGACTGAATTCACAATATTTATGTGGACCAGGATGGGGAACACATGTAAATCCATGGCTGATTCATGTCAATGCATGGCAGAAACCACTACAATATTGTAAAGTAATTAGCCTCCAACTAATAAAAATAAATGAAAAAAAAAATCTCAAGCCAAGATATTAATATCAAGTAATACAAGGTTGCTAGAGGCTATAGTTAATGCATGAAGCAAACTCACCTTCTCTCTGCAGTAAAGCAGTTTAAATGCAAAACTCAAAAACTTTCATCTACTCTAAGTTCAAGAGTCTATATTATACTAACATGAGGAAATAAGCAACCAGAATATAGAAATAGAAGAAAACAACAGTAAAATCATACAAAAAATGTTGAAATTATATTCAGCATGTAATCTAATATAAAGAATTTTTTTGCCAAGATTTTAAGAGATCATTAAATATAAGTAAACAAACTTTGGCAGATTTCCTGAAAAATCTAATAAAACTTTAGGACTTAAAAACTACAATGATAAATGCAAAAAAAAAAAATGAATAAACTAAAAGTCAAGTTACATGTGGCTAAAACGAGAATGAGTGAAATGGTATATAAATAAGATGTTACTCAAAGGTAGTTAAGAAGCTTAGTGTGGTCAAAGAAAATTGCTTGCATGATATAGATTCTGTGAAGTTTTCTGAGACTTGTTTTATAGCTGACCTATCAAGTGACTAATTTTGTAAACATTCCATGAGACTTGAGAATATTCTGTATTTTTATATTATTCAATGGAGTGCTCTATTTTCTTCCAGTAGATCAAGTATGTAATTATGTTCACATACATTTATTTTTTCTGTGTACTTATTTTTCCATGTCTCCTTTTACTTCTGTCAATCATTGTTCCCTGTATTGTGATACTGTGTTACTAGGTATGTGACAAAATACTACTAGCAAGTTAAACATTTTTTGTTATATAGTATTGATATAATGGTCATCTCAATAGATACAGAATAATCATATAAAATTTAATATGACTAATGAAAAAAGGAAACAAATTCTCATATAACTATGAATAATACAAAGCTTTTGTCTAAGAAGATATCAAAAAGAAAGAAAATCTTATAGCACTCATTGAAAATCAGAAGAAAAAGACTTCCCATTACCACAAAAATGTACTGGAGGTTCACATCAATGCAATAATAGAGCAATGAGGTATAAAATGTATAAGGACTGGAAATGAAGAAATAAAGCTGTCATTATTTATAGATGATAAGATTGTCAACAAAGAAGCCTAGAAGAATGTACATATAAATGATTCCAGTTAAGAATAGACTATAATCAGTTTGCCAAATATAAGGACATTACATAAAACTTAATTGCATTCCCATACACCAACAAAAAAGTATTAGAAAACTTAATTTTACAAAGTGAGAAAAGATATCTAGAACAATCACATGAAACATAAAGAATCTAGACAGTGGTATTCTGCAGTCACTATGTACAGCTTGCAAAAATTCATTGCTAAATTTTCAAGAATTGTGCAAGTCAACTGTTAAAGCCATTGTTAAAATATATAAGCATACCATTAAATACCTAGCTGCATTATTACATTTTGCAACTATTTGTGACTTTGAGTTTATTTACATCTACTATTTCTGTTTGGTGGAATACTACACAATAGTGTGTTACTTCATATCTCTTTCCAGTTCTACATTCACATTAATATTGGGCCGGACAAAAAGTTCATTCAGGTTTTTCCATACCTGGCTCTAGCAGAGCTTAGTTGCCTTTAATCTCACTGAAATAAATTTGTTAGATTGTATTGTGACAGCTGTCATATCAGTATGCATTAAAGAAATTCTCAAAATTGGTGAATCTTTGTGTAGCCATTTTAACATTGAAGATGGAAGGAAAGAAGCAACATTTTGGCATATTATGCTTTATTATTTCAAGAAAGGTTAAAATGCAACTGAAATGCAAAAACGCATTTGTTCAGTGTATGGAGAAGGTGCTATGACTGATTAAACATGTCAGAAGTAGTTTGCAAAGTTTTGTCCTGGAGATTTCTAACTAGATGATGCTCCACAGTCAGGCAGACCAGTTGAAGTTGATAGCTAACAAACTGAGACATTAATTCAGAACAATCAACATTACACCATGCAGGAGATAGCTGACATATTCAAAATGCCCAAATCAAGTTTCAAAACTCATTTGCACCAGCTTGGTTATGTTCATTGCTTTGATGTTAGAGTTCTATGTAAGTTAAGCAAAAAAACCTTCTTGACCATATTTCTGCATGCAATTCTCGATCGGGATGGGGAATACATGTGGATCTATGGCTGATTCATGTCAATGTATGACAAAACCCACTGAAATGTTGTGAAGTAATTAGCCTCCAACTAATTAAAAAAAATAAAATTAAAAAAAAAAGGATAGAAAAAAAAACATAAAAATATTTTGTTTTAAAAACAAACTGTGTTGGGTGATGTCAAGTGGATATTATACAATAATGTGTAATGGAAGAGATTGTGGGGAGAGGAGAAGTGAAATAAACCACCATCAACCATGCATGGCTCAGATGGTAAAGAATCTGCCTGCAATTTAGGAGACCCAGAGTTGTGAAGGTCCCCTAGAGAAGGGAATGACTACCCACTCCACTATTCTTGCCCTGAAAATTCCATGAGAGAAGAGCTTGTGGCAGGCTACAGTCCATAGAGTGGCAAAGAGTCAGACATGACTGACCGACTAACACTTCACTTCAACCACAGCAAAGTCTGGTCTTCATCCAAAGAAGGTGATGGAGTATATATGGTAGGGTTGGAAGGGTAGTAGTGTTAGTCACTCAGTCATATCCGACTCTGCAACCCCATGGACTGTAGCCCCGACAGGCTTCTCTGTCCATGGAATTCTCTAGCCAAGAATACTGGAATGGGTAACCATTCCCTTCTCCAAAGGATCTTCTCTACCAATTGGGTGAACCTTGGTCTCCTGCATTGCAGACAGATTCTTTATCACTGCACCACCTGGGAAGCCCAACAGGATTGGAAAGGAGTCCTCTATTACGAGCTCCTTCCAGAAAAACAAACGATTAATTCCAACAAATACTGCTCCCAATTAGAACAACTGAAAACAACACTTGATGAAAAGTGTCCAGAATTAGTCAACAGAAAACACATAATCTTCCACCAGGATAACACAAGACCACATGTTTCTTACATGATCGGGCAAAAACTGTTCCAACTAGGCTGGGAAATTCTCATTCATTCACCTGTTCACCAGACATTTTACCTTTGGATTTCCATTTATTTCAGTCTTTACAAAACTTTCTTAATGGAAAAATATTCAATTCTCTGGAAGACTGTAAAAAGCTCCCAGGCACATTCTTTGCTCAGAGAGTGAAAAAGTTTTGAAGACATACAATTATGAAATTGCCTGAAAAATGGCAGAAGTTGGGGGAGAAAATGGTGAATACAATGTTCAATAAAGTTCTGGGTGAAAGTGAAAAATGGGTCTTTTATTTTTACTTAAAAACTGAAGGAACTTTGTACCCAACCCCATAGCCTGAAATTGGCCATGGTAGGATAATTTATACCATAAATATCAGCAATCTCTAAAAACCATTCCTCTTCTCCCCTAAGCTCAGAAAACCAACTGTGAAACATTTACCAGGAAATCACTGAACCAAGGAATGAATCTATCAAAAGATATAAATGCTATTTATGGTGGATATTATAAAAATTAATTAATTTATTGAGTACCTACTGTGTATCTTTAGGAAATAACCAAACAGATAAAAGTCTTCTCTCACTTCTAACAATTTGTAATATGGGGTTAAACACTATGCAAGTAAAAGAGGATTACAATTTTAAGTAGGCTAAACCTCACTGAATAAACTCCAGGAGTTGGTGATGGCCAGGGAGGCCTGGCGTGCTGCGATTCATGGGGTCGCAAAGAGTCGGACACAACTGAGCGACTGAACTGAACTGAAACCTCATTGTGAAGGAAAAAATTAAAGAAAAGAATAAAGAGAGGAAAAAAAAAACCTAAACAAATGGAATAATATAACACATTCATGTTTTCAACCTCCAAATTTGAAATATATAATTTCACCACCAATCTTTCTATACATGGATTGTGATGCCAATAAACAACTCAAAAGTTTTTGGTAGAACTTAATAACCTAACTCTAAAATTTACAAGACAGAGCAAAGCTCCAAGAATAGTCAAGATTCTTGAAGGAGAGCAAGGTTGAGAGCTTTTGCTTTACTAATGCTAATTTATTATAAAGTTATAGTAATTAAGATAACATGACCACGTTAGAATAAAGAACCTGGAAATACATCTTCACAAATTTGGAGGATTGATATATACTAGCAATAGCATTAAAGAATGGATGGGAAGGGTATAAGGGACCTAGTATTACTAGACAAACAGTCATTCTTTAAAAAGAAAATGAATGAACAAAGAAAATCAGGCCTATATCTCATACCATACATAAACATTTAATTCAAATTGAGTAAGAACTTAAATGTGAAAAAAGAAAGCTTTAAAATATTTAAAAGATAGGAGAATGTCTTCATGATCTCAGCTACAAAGGATTTCTTAAACAAGAACTATAAACACATTAATCTATGGAGAAAAATAGCTAATAAACTCAACTACATTAAATTAAAACCTTTTATGTATCAACAGAACAACCAAAAATGTGAAAAACAAGCTACAAGAGAATCTAAAAAGAAATGACACAAATGAACTTTCAACACAGAAACAGACTCACTGACTTTAAGAAGGAGCTTATGGCTGCCTGGGTGAAGGATGGAAGGAAGGGGTAGTGAGGGGGTTTGGGATGGGCATGTAACACGCTATGTTTAAAATGATAGCCAACAATGGATACCACACAACTGCACGCATCTCACATGCTAGTAAAGTAATGCTCAAAATTCTCCAAGTCAGGCTTCAACAGTACGTAAACCAGGAACTTCCAGATAATCAAGCTGGTTTTAGAAAAGGCAGAGGAACCAGATATCAAATTGCCAACATGCGCTGGATTATTGAAAAACCAAGAGAGTTCCAGAAAAACATCTATTTCTGCTTTATTGACTACACCAAAGCCTTTGACTGTGTGGATCACAACATTATACAGAGGGAAGTAAGCCAGAAAGATAAAGAACATTACAGCATACTAACACATATATATGGAATTTAGAAAGGTGATAACGATAACCCTATATGCAAAACAGAAAAAGAGACACAGAAATACAGAACAGACTTTTGAACTCTGTGGGAGAAGGTGAGGGTGGGATATTTCAAAAGAACAGCATGTATACTATCTATGGTGAAACAGATCACCAGCCCAGGTGGGATGCATGAGACAAGTGCTCCGGCCTGGTGCACTGGGAAGACCCAGAGGAATCGGGTGGAGAGGGAGGTGGGAGGGGGGATCGGGATTGGGAATACATGTAAATCCATGGCTGATTCATATCAATGTATGACAAAACCCACTGGGGAAAAAAAATAAATAAATAAAGCAAAAAAAAAAAAAAAAAGAGATGGGAATACCAGACCACCTGACCTGCCTCCTGAGAAATCTGTATACAGGTCAGGAAGCAACAGTTAGAACTGGACGTGGAACAACAGACTGGTTCCAAAGAGGAAAAGGAGTATGTCAAGGCTGTATATTGTCACCGTGTTTATTTAATTTATATGCAGAGTACATCATGAGAAACACTGGGCTGGAGGAAGCACAAGCTAGAATCAAAACTTCTGGGAGAAATATCAATAACCTCAGATATGCAGATGATGCCACCCTTACAGCAGAAAGTAAAGAAGAACTAAAGAACCTCTTGATGAAAGTGAAAGAGGAGAGTGAAAAAGTTGACTTAAAGCTCAACATTCAGAAAACAAAGATCATGGCATCCGGTCCCATCACTTCATGGCAAATAGACGGGGAAACAGTGGAAACTGGCAGACTTTATATTTTTGGGCTCCAAAATCACTGAAGATGGTGATTGCAGCCATGAAATTAAAAGATGCTTACTGCTTGGAAGAAAACTTATGATCAAACTAGACAGCATACACCAAGAGAAAATTGATACTATTGTAGCAAAGCAATGGTACCCATGCTCAGGGCACTAATCTCTAGTTTCGCTATGTTTGAAATGTCTCATAATAAAATATCTAAGACTATAAATTTAAAGAAATTATTAATGACACATATACCTAGAAAAAAAAGATTAACCTCCAAAGCACTTGAAGAACTCATAAAAAATTTAATAAGATAATGAATTCAATGGCAAAAATGTGGAGTAGGGGCAACAAATATATTTTCCACGGAAGAATATGAAACATCACTAAGCATAAAAAGACACTCAATTCCATCTATAGTCAAGGGAATGAAAATTAAAACCCCAAGGAGGTATCATATTATATCTACGAGATGGGAAAAAGTTTAAAAGTTTGATGAGAAGGTGAAGAAATAAAAGTTGATCCACAGCTGATAGACGTGTAAATTGGAACAGGCAATTTAGAGAATAATTTGGTGGTATCTGACAAAGTGGAAATACACATAACCTACAACCTACAATTTGATTCCTACTTAAGAGCCTCGTGATGAGAGGAGAGTGAAAAAGCTGGTTTGAAATTCAACACTCAAAAAACTAAGATCACGGCACCCATTCCCATTACTTTTTGGCAAATAGAAGGGGAAAAAGTGGAAACAGTGACAGGTTTTATTTTCTTGGGCTCCAAAATCACTGCAGATGGTGACTGTGGCCATGGAATTAAAAGACGTTTCCTCCTTGAAAGAAAAGTTATGATAAACCTAAACAGCATATTAAAAGGCAGATACATCACTTTGCTTACAAAGGTCCGTAGAGTCAAAGCTATGGTTTTTCCAGTAGTCAAGTACAGATGTTGAGAGTTGGTTCATAAAGAAGACTGGGCACAGAAGAATGGATATTTTTGAATTGTGGTGCTAGAGAAGACTGTTGAGAACCCCTTGGACTGCAAGGAGGTGAAACCAATCAATCCTAAAGGAAACCAACCCTGAATATTCATTGGAGGGATGGATGCTGCAGCTCCAAAAATTTAGCCACCTGATGTGAAGAGCTGGCTCTTTGGGAAAGTCCCTGATGCTGGGAAAGATTGAAAGCAAAAGAGGAAGAGGGTGGCAGAGGATGAGATGGTTAGATAGCATCACCAACTCAATGGACATGAATTTGGGCAAATTCCAGGAGATAGCAGAAGACAGAGAAGCCTGGTGTGCTACAGTTGATGGGAGTCGCATAGAGTCAGACACGACTTTGCAACTGAACAACAGCAACATATTTTCTAGCTGTATACATGTACACAAACAGACACGTACAAAAATGTTCTTATCAACCATGTTTGAAATGGCAAAAGGACTACAAGCAACCAAAATTTCTACTAAGAGCAGAAAGGACAAATTATGTGGGGTATTTTTCTCAATGTAATACAGCAGTGAAAATGAATAGAACTTAGTCATGAATAACAATATAGATACATCTCAGACAAATAGTTAAGTGAAATAAAGCAAGTCTTAAGACATACATTTTTCATATTAAGTTCCATAAATGCAAAAATAAATAATATATTCATCAAAAAGGATGTATATGTGATAATATATGAGGAAAAGCAAATGATTATGAAGCAGAAGTAGATTTTTTATCTGGAATTCTCTTTATTTTTTTAGGTTTTCCAAAATATAAAATAATCATTCATTTTTATTTTTTAATATTTTACTTGAGTGTGATTTGTGGAGTCAACAGCTCTGGTAGGTTTTCAATCACTAAAATGTGATGTGAGCCTTCTTTCTTAGCAATGTTCTTCAATCCAAGACTATAATCTACCATAGCTACCAAAAACTTAAAATTCTGCATCTGCATGACTTTAGGAGCAGTCATCATAAACTTAATAGCACTAAAAGTCACAAATATATTTTAACTTATTTGGACTAATTTAACAACTACTATTTATGTTGATTAAATCATTATTTTATTATTAATATCTATCAGTATTCAAATCTAATACCAATACTATACTATGCAAAGCCAAATGTTACTGATTTACCCACGAGACCACTAAAAGCAAGGCCAGAGCCCCTGTTTTCATCACTCTCAATGTTCGGTCCCTGTGAATTTCTTTTACTTTCTTATGGCCACAGCTACTAATTACATTAGTAATGTTGTTGGCTGTATCTTATCCAGCATTTCTAGACATTTGTAACAGGAGGATTTCTCTGATATAAAATCTATCATAATGTAATAAGTGGAAGTGCAGGTTTCTCCCACTAACTAAAAGTAGAGTTCCTATGAAACCTTTCAAAAGCTGAAAAAATGCAAAGTGAAGGAGTTACCTTAGGACATATTTTGCTAATGGATGGACAAAACAATCAAAAAAAAAAAAAAGCACCAATGCCCAGAAACACATTTCAAAGCTATGGCAGCTTGATGCTGAGATGCTGCCCATGGTTCCCAGGGAAGGAGTCCGGCAGCGGCTCTCATGATGATGTGGGGTGTGCTGTCTCCATAATGACTCAGCACAACAGAACAAACCCTAAACCCTATTTTCACTTTCACCTTCCTCACAAAAGCAAGATTTCTTTCGGTTAGTGAAAACAAGTACTGATGTCGGTCTTTCATTAAAGTGAAGTGGTGTAAAGCAAACTTCAGAAAAGCAGGAAATAGCTGTATAACCCCTTTCCTAAGAAAGAATGCATTTTCCATCTCCTTATTTTTCTTATCTTTCTTTGGTTGAGGGATTTTAAAATGCACACAGTGCTCTAAGATTAACAGCATCAGAGAAAGAATGAATAATACAATGATGACACAAATGATTTTTGCTGTTGACAAGGTAGATGAGAATAAAAAGCAAAATCAGTACATCTTTCTCCACTGAACGGAAGAAAACATCAAGTTCTATTAATGGTCTTTGACTCCATCCTGAGAAAATCACCAGCATCCTTAAGCTGAAGGCAAGTTGAGTACATCTATTTGGCAGAACCCCATCTAGTCCATTACCCAGCTCCAATCAAGAAGAGCTACATTAAAAGCATTTTTATTAGATTCTATTCAGTCATCCTTGAAGGAGAAAGAAGAAACCTAGAAACTGATGTCAAAATATGCTTCTACATTTAGAAAATCCTTTCTGTTGAAGAGATTAAGAGAATTACCCCCAAATATGGAAGTCATTGTTAAAGAAATGTTCAAATCCCAATCACATCAGTATGTGACCTTGAGCAAAGCACTCCATAGTTTTAAGAACTCAGCTATTTCACCTGTTACTGAAAAATGTGTGAGGAAAATCAGGAAATGCCCTAATGACATGACATGGTATGGTTCTACCAAGGACATATTATGGAGACAATCAGAGGATCGATTTTCAGAACTGGCATAATACCATGGCATAAATCTAACCTTGAACACTGATTCACTGGTTCATTGATTAATCTACCTCATGCCTATGTTCTAGACGTAGACACATGCATGGAAATGTGTGTTTTTTAAAATAACAATAACCTATACCTCATCATTGGAGAAGGCAATGGCAACCCACTCCAGTATCCTTGCCTGGAGAATCCGATGGAAGGAGGAGTCTGGCAGGTTACAGTCCATGGGGTCACAAACAGTTGGACAGGAAGGACTGAGTGACTTCACAGCAGCATACCTCATCATACAGCTTAGTGACAGTAAATAACAAGGGTACACTTCAAATACAAAAAGAAAAGCTAATAGTGTGTAACATCTAACTTAGACTTGACAGAGGGCCCAGAGGCCTGGATTCACACATCAATCATCTCTAGTTTTGAACAATTTCATGAATACCACTTGTAAGGCATACTGACAAACAGTATGTCCGGAGTTCTAGAATGTAACTCGCCACCATTCACTGTTAAGAAATTTGATGGAAGTGTAAATAAGCCAAGGTGCTTCCCTGGTGGCTCAGAGATAAAGAATCCGCCTACAATGAAGGAGTGACAGGAGACACAGGTTCAATCCCTGGGGCGGGAAGATCCCTTGAAGAAGGGCATGGCAACTCACTCTAGTATTCTTGCCTGGAGAATCCCATGGACAGAGGAGCCTGGCGGGCTACAGTTGATGGGGTTGTGAAGAGTCAGACATGACTAAAGTGACTTAGCATGCATACATGCATGTCACAAGCCAGAGTGATAAAAATTACTGCATGGCAATATTTATTATCTTAAAAAAGAAAGAAAAGTCAAACGCATACAAACAAAAAGTAGAAAAGTGGTTGCCAAGGGCCAGAGAGTGAGGGAAATAGGTTGGTAAAAGGGTGCAAATGTTCAACTATAAGATGAATAAGATCTGAGGATCTAATATATAATTTTGGTGATTATAGTTGATAACATTGGTGGTATAGTTGAAATTTGCTAAGAGACTAGAACTTAACTGTTTTCAGAAAAAAAAGAAATTTGAGTAAAACATAGAGTTTGACATTATGTGCCTCACCATATGATGCAGTGAGCCAGAAACACCTCCCAGGTAACATTCTTGACAAAAATGAATCTAATCATGAGGAACCATCAGATAAACCAAATTTACAGATACTCAACAACACTACTGAACTATCCTTTCTTGAAGTGCCAAGCTTTTAAAAAGCTAAGGACTTGATATGAAAGGAGAATAGAAAGATGTGGTATCTAAATGCAATGCATGATCAAGACTTGTATCCTGGACTCATAGAACAATTGCCATGATAGATGTTAATGGAACTGATGTCAAAATTTGGATGTGAACTGTGGAGTAACCATTAATATCATATCAGTGTTAAGTGACCCGATTTTTACAATTGTCTTATGTTTATAAACAACAAAAAAGTGTTTAAAAGAGACATTTTTAGAAAGTAAGTCAAAGTATTTGGAGGTCTATATATAATAAAAATGGGTTATATGAAGATAAAATGATAGAGCAAATACAGCAAACATATTAATAGTGAATCTAGATATCTGGGAGTTCTACTATTTTATAATTTCTTTACAAGCTTTAAAGCATGTCAAATAAATGGAAAAGAAAATAACTGGATATCTTATTCAAGGGTCTGAGAATATAAAAATGTTCCAGGTAGACATGGTACCCACGTTAATACTGTAGAGAAGAAAGAAAGATTTTTTAAGTAACATATGTAATAAATGATTATAAATTATGTCAAAACTATAGTTTCTCCAGTAGTCATGTATGGGTGTGAGAGTTGGACCATAAAGAAGGCTGAGAGACAAAGAATTGATGCTTTTGAACTGTGGTATTGGAGAAGACTCTTGAGTGTCCCTTTGACAACAAGGAGATCAAACCAGTCAATGCTAAAGGAAATCAACCTTGAATATTCATTGAAAGGACTGGTGCTAAAGCTAAAGCTCCAATACTTTGGCCACCTGATACGAAGGGCTGACTCACTGTAAAGACCCTGATGCTGGGAAAGATTGAGGGGAGGAGGAGAAGGGAGCAGCAGAGGATGAGTTGGTTGGATGGCATCACTGACTGAATGGGCATGAATGTGAGCAAAGTCTGGGAGATAGTGAAGGACAGAGGAGCCTGGCGTGCTACAGTCCATGGGGTCACAAAGAGCCACTAAACAACAGCAATAACAATTATAAACTGTGATAAGTGCTACCAAAAAACACAATACTTAAATAAAAAATAACAGAAGCAAGTGGGAAGTGGGAACCAGTGGGAACCATCAGTGGGAACTAATGATATAAAGGACAGGGAATGTCTTTCTGAGAATGGGACATATAAGTAGAGACACATGGAAACCTCAGGAAAAGCACCCAAGGTATATAGGACAGCATGTGCTAAGGTCATGAAGTGGTCTCAGGTTTTTGATTACAGTCTAAATCTATAAGGAAAGACAGAAAGAAAAATGCAGCAGCAGGGAACCAAAGCAGCAGAAGTATAAAATCAGAATAGCCTATGGTATTATTTTGGACATATGGGCAAGCTTCAAACAAAGGAATACCATCATAGACAACTAGAAAACAGCCAGAGTAAGGAAAAAGCCAGTGCTTCTCATTCAAGTGAAAGAGTCAGAAAAATCACAAGCCAAGAAGTGATAAGTCATAGACTAACAGGGTCACCTACAGCCTCACACTAGTCAATATGCTTTATCATGCAAAGGGTGGACAAGGGTTTTGGTCTCACACTGATTTGTGTTGGCAACTAAAGAGTAACCACTCTAGGAATCATCCTTGAAGAGAAGGACAGGTGACCCGAGCAATCTGAAATTTCCTCCAAACATATATATAAGTGGTCCATGTGGGAGTGGATATCCCTCTGACTGAACCTGAATTTTATAATATTTCAGTCAGAATTGCAGCTGTGTAATGAATCTAAATTTGGAATTATATCACATACACAATTGACAGAAGATTTGAAACACCATCTGTTACCATTTTTAAACTTCAGAAATCTTCTAGAAATGTTCCTTTTGCAAAGAAAGAAGATTCTTTAATACAAATTTTGTAGAATAAAAAAATGAGATGTTCCAGCATCATTGAGGCTGCCAGCATCATCTTTTTTCCTAAAATACAACATCTGAATTCACAAACTGTCCCAGTACTTCATTACTAAATGTTCCTAAACTCATGAAAAGTCCTTTTTAACACATATCAATAGAGAAATGAAAAAAAAGAGGAATTTCTCTCTTCATCTTTGTTTTCTACCTTTAAATAAGTGAATTCAATTTTAACATTTACTCATTTCTCCAAATCTTTCATTTACCCACATAGTTTGTTTTCCTAAATTTACACATGAGTTAAAGTCTCAATTCTGGCTATTTTTATGTTAGGTTTCCTTCTTCTCAGAAGGAGAAGCCTAACGAGGATGAATATTTATGAAAACTTAAACAAATCTCAACTTTTCTAGTTCCTTCCTAAATGAAAACCAGCATTGCATGAATCTACACAGTTGTATATTCCTTGCTTATGATGATCAAATGCTCCTAAATTGTATCTGCTCACCTGCCATCTCCCTCATTGTGTGCTAATGTTGATGAAAAATTAAATCTTTAATGTACGTCAAATTTTACAGGCATTTTTTTCATCTACTCCTTACAACCATTTAAGAGTTACAATCCCCATTCTCTATAAGAGGAAAGTAGAGCCTAGCAAAATCAACTTATTTATCTAAGGTCATTAACTCTTTTTGTTACTATATAAGAGTCCTATTATATAAGCGGTGGAGCAACCTAGTCATCTTTTAGCTATAACAGAAATTTAACTAATCTGTCTATATATATATATATATATATATATATACATACACACACAGAGAGCGAGAGAGAGAGTGGTGGTTTAGTTGCTAAGTCATGTCTCCATCCCCGTGAACTGTAGCCCACCAGGCTCCTCTATTCATGGAATTTCCCAGGCAAGAATACTGGAGTGGGGTGTCATTTTCTTCTCTAGGGGAACTTTCTGACCCAGGGATCGAACCCATGTCTCCTGCATTGCAGGTAGTTTCTTTACCAACTGAGCCACCAGGGAAGCTATATATACATATACATATAATACACACACATACATATAAATATATATATATATCCAAAAATATACATATATGTGTATGTATATATTTTATACCTACACTGACTAATGGTTAATTTTCCATATGTTAAAAAAGTCTAGTAAGAAATGTTTGGGTAAATTTGTCTCTCAATCACCGTAATATCTTGACTTCTTTGCATTTGTTATTTGTTTTCCCCCCTTCGCTTTCTTCCTCCCTCTCTCCTTCTATCCTTCTCTCCCTCCTTTCCCTCCTTGCATTTGTTCAGCTGTATCCTGCTTTCTTCCCCAGAAGATTATGTGTGTCATATAATAGACATTAAATAATCTCCTTGCTTTTTTCTTAATAATTTGCTTTTATCAGGGCATATGGTCAATCCATGCTCTCTAAATCATTCATCACAGAAATCAACACTGCAAGGTTGAGGAGTGTTCTCCTTCACATCTGCCTACCAAGCAATAATATTTTTATTGTATACATTTTCCAGGTCACCCTATTTTATTTGACTTCATTTTCCATCACTGGCATTTCTGTGGCTCAGCATATAGTCTAAGTAGATGTACAAATTAACTTCTTTATTTTAGTTGCTCTGTCTTTGTTGTAACCCCTTTAATGCCATGCGCTAGACCAACTGCACACATCTCCTGATAGCTGTGCTTAGCAGTATTGTGCATTGGTTCACAAACAGTAAACGTCAATAGTTCATTGTGCATTCTGATCCCACTTTACCATGCTAATCTTCTGGAAAGGGCTTCCTGTCCTCATGAGGACAGCTTTTGAAAGACTAAGTCACCTTACTGTTGGTGTTCAAGCACAGTCTGTTGTTTCTGTTAAGAGGATCGAGTTTGTCAAACCAACATGAATTAAAGCACGAAAGTCAGCATCACGTTTGAGCCAGTGAACTGTAATCTTATAATTAATCTGTTTCTTCTTTTGTAGTTTTTACTAGATACTAGAACTCATTGATGCAATTCATTGTCTAGAAATTAAATTAAAACAAGAAGCCTCCTTGGTTTTTATAAATTCATCTCTGTACTTGGGTAATATTTTCGTGGTATGAGTATAATATATGTGAAGACTATGTGTACATGAACCATAAAAAATGGACATATGAGAATTATTTTGATCATTAGAGGGATTTTTATTTTTGAATATTATATTTTTTAATATTTCATACTATTTACTTTCAGAGTTGTCTTTTACAGAAATGCTAAATTATTCCCAAAGTCCTAATGGCTTTTTAGAACTGAGTATCATCTACTCTGAAACATTTTGCTTCTATAATATGCTCACATTCCTCAACAGAGATTCCACTCCTGGAGGGCACACACCAAAATCCAGGGGGGTAAAAGCAATGACCTTGTAAGAGACTTGGCCAGGCCTATCTTATAGTATTGATGGTCTCATGTGGAGGCAGAGGGTGACTGTGGTTAATTGCAGGGACAAAGACAGTGGCAGCAGCAATTCTGGGGCATATTCGCTGGCATGAGCACTCCTAGAGGCTGCCATTAGCCCCACCTCAAAATCTGTAGCTCCAGTGCTGAGATGAATCAGGTCAAACAACTAACAGGGAGCCCCACCCACCAGCAGACAGCTGCTTAAAGTCTTCCTGATGATGGTCCTGTCCATCAGAGAGATAAGACACAGCTCCACCCAACAGTGGAATCCCTCCCGTCAGGAACCCTGCACAAGCCTCTTACTGCTACTGCTAAGTCACTTCAGTCGTGTCCGACTCTGTGCAACCTCATAGACGTCAGCCCACCAGGCTCCCCTGTCCCTGGGATTCTCCAGGCAAGAACACTGGAGTGGGTTGCCATTTCCTTCTCCAATGCATGAAAGTGAAAAGTGAAAGTGAAGTCACTCAGTCATGTCCGACTCTTAGCGACCCCATGGACCACAGTCTACCAGGCTCCTCCATCCATGGGATTTTCCAGGCAAGAGTACTCTTAGACAGCCTCATCCACCAGAGGGTAGACAGCAGAAGCAAGAAGAACTATAATCCTGCAGCCTTTGAAACTGAAACCACAATCACCGAAAGTTAGGCACAATGAAACCGCAGAGGAATATGTCTCATAGGAAAGACCAAGATGAAACCCCAGAACAACTAAGTGAATTAGAAATAGCCAAACTACCAGAAAAAGAATTCAAAATAATAATAATAAAGCTGATCCAAGATATCAGAGAAAAAAAAAATGGAGACAAGGATTAAGAAGATGCAAAAACTATTTAACAAAGTCCTAGAAGAACTAAAGAAAAAACAGAGATTAACAATACAATAATTGAAATGAAAAATACACTAGAAGGAATCAATAGCAGAAAAACTGAGGCAGAAGAATAAATAAGTGAGCCAGAAGGCAGAATGGTGAAAACCACTGCCCCATATCAGAATAAAGAAAAAAGAATAAAAAGAAATGAAGACAGTCTAAGAGACGTCTGGGATATTAAATGCACCAACATTTGCATTATAGGTATCCATCCCAGAAGGACAAAGAAAGAAAGTACCTAAGAAAATATTTGAAGAGATGACAGCTGAAAACTTCCTTAATGTGGGAAATTAAACAGTCACCCAAGTCCAGGAAATGCAGAGTCCCAGGCAGGATAAACCCAAGGAGGAACACACAGGACATGGAGGAAAGCAACCCAACGTATGCGAATTTGAGTTTGATGCCAGCTAACTATCTCAGCCTGCTATGATGTGAACATAGAGGCCTTGTTAGGCTAATACGTACACAGATGCCATCTTTGGGTCATTTACATAATAATATACAAATCTCCGCTTGAAAGACTAAATGTCATTTACTTCGTGCAGTGGAAAAGAATAAAAATTAAATACATGAGCTCTCCTCCTGTTTATATTTTTAACAAACGTGCTGATAAGTTTTGCTCTGATTTCAGACTCTGAGTAGAAAAAAAGAAAGGTCTAGGTTTTTCAAGCTTTGTAGTTTCTATCACCAACCTCAGTATCACTAGAAATCATGGCATACATTTTTGGTTTAACAAACGGATGAGTAAACTGAAGAACAATTTTGGGTTTTGCCATTTCTGTGTATCATAGCCTCTGTTCTGTTTTCAGCATTCTCCTAAACACAGCAGAGATTGTAGGCTGAGTTCTAGCTGCTAGCTAATTTTAGCAAACTGCCAACTCCTTAAAAATATCCATAAAATACCCTGACTATTGAGAACTCAAGAATGTTTGTAAAATCATTAGAGTTTAAATGGAAACTCCCTAGTCCCAGATTTCAATCAGCATTCATAGCCTGGGAGTTTGCCCAGAGTTTGAAGCATATTTGCTTAAATATTCACATAAAACTTTAGGATTAAAAGGCATAAATGTTAATGTTAGGCCAATTCCTTCCATTTACAGATGGGAGTTAATGATGTCCCAAAATCACAACACTAGATGGTAAGCAATTATAGACTAGAAGTCAGGAATCTTGAATTCAAAATGAGTTATTGAGTTCTACTATGCCATGCTACCACTTTATAAATCTCACAGCTGGTCTTTGATCAGAGGAAGACTGTACAAAAAGTAGTATGAAGCAGAACACCATGTGTTCTTTCAAGAACATGGATTCTTGTCAGATTGGGCTCCATGTAAATTAAAAACATGAAGTAACTGATTCATTGATCATGATACCTGAATACTGCTAACACAGAAGCTTGCATGTTCACTGAAAGAGTTAAGCTGCGGACCCACAGAGAATAAATTAGTGGTTACCAATGGAGGGGAAGGGCAATATAGAGGTATGAGAGTTATAGATACAAACTACTGCGTGTAAAACAGGCTCAAGGATGTACATACAATGTGGATACTATAATCAATGTTTTGTAATAACTGCAAATGGAAAGCAACCTTTAAAAATTGCATTAAATCTTTTTTAAAAAGAGGTAAGCTGTTTCTCTTACCAAATATATCATAGATCTGATCACTGGATTTGCCCAAAAGACCTGGAATTCTTTAATCCCAGTTTGTTCTTAATTCTAAATTTATGTTTAATTAGTATAGCTAATAACTGCAAATTTATAAGGAAATTTTATTAGCAACTAAAATATTTCCTGTGCTACCGAGTGGTAGAGGAGGAAGGATTTCTATTTGCTGAGTATTATCACCAATCAACTTCTATCACTATGTGACAGCACTCCTGCTTACAGAAGAGAGCTTCATTCTGTTTCAAAGAAGCTTTTTTTTCTGAAGTTGAGGGTTATACATGGAAAGAGAAAAGTCAAAGCAGCTAGGGGGGTTCATTATTCATGATTACAGAACCTTTATTAAAATACTTCCAGAGATATAATTCCACTTTTCAATAATTAGGAATGCATGCAGCATAAAAGGTAACACTTAACTAGTTGATAATCTATACATATTTAAGCTGATTGATGAACCTGCCATTTTAAAGAAATAAAAGTTAACACAAAATTATGTTTATGAACCAAATCATTACATACAACTTAAAATAATGGCCACACTAAACTTGAATTTTTTTGTTTAAATGCCTTTATCCGAAAGAAGATAAAAGAGGAAGAAAAGGAAGATGAGGAGAAGGTAGAGAAATATACAGTGAAGAGACTTCCAGACCAGTAGGAAAAAACTGGGTCCTGGTCCTGATTCCAGGGCTTTTTAACCGTGCAAACATGAATGAGTCAACACCTTCTCAAAGCTGTGGTTTCTATGCTGCCTCCCTCTCAGGGCTGCTGCAGGTGCGCATGCTTGGGAAATGTAATGGATCTTCCAGCTGAGAACTGCCAGTAAGCAGTCACTCAGGGAAGTCAGACTGCTGTCAGATTTGCCTGAAATGATGGTTGCCTTAGGTTTTGGCATGTTTCACATTCTGGGGGAACAACGAGTCTCGTCACACCAAATGAGCTTGTCCCACCATCTGGGGGAAAAAATGGCTGCCTTTCATGATAAAGCCCCACCAGAAACAACAGTCTTTCACACAGAAACACAATTAAACAAGCAAAAACCTCCACGGGTAATTAGGATACATAAATCATCTTCTTCCTTGACCTTTGCCCAGAGCTGGGAACCACCGACTTAGATGAAGTCTATTCCTGGTTAAGTGCAGCTACAAGAGGGGAGAGTTAATTATCAAGAGTATTTTCTGGATAAAATAATTGATAAGGCCCTAGGAGCTATTTTTCAAGACATATTATATGCTGTTGAAAGAATTCATAATAGCAGAAGTCCCCATTTATATAACAACCAATAGAATAAAAATACAAAGAGTTAGTCTAATCATAACATTTTTCTTAAAATAAGTGTCTCTAAATTACTCTGGCCATTTCTAATTAAAATTCTTTCAAATACATTTCATCCAATATACCCTATTCACCAAAAGCTTTAGAAAAGTGTTGAAAATTTGAGTTTTTATTGTACAGATAGTTCCACAAATTCAGTAGGTGTAAGATACAATTTTGACCTTTCCTTAAAGCATACATGTCATTTTCAAATGATCTGAGAGAAAATCCAATGCTTAGGAACGAAGAAAACATAATGAATCTCTTCAGTGAAACGGTTCTTCCTTTATTCAATCAGCAGATTCTCCTTTTTGTCTTTTGTAACCATTTCTGGAAGTCTACTTGACTAGCTAGGGTTAGCACAATTCCACACATTTTGATGTTGCTTCTGTAAATTCAAGACAAAGGCAGAAAGAGGTTGTGTCTGGGCACAGCTGCCTCTCACAGCATGAAATGAAGCCCAGCAGAACGGTCTCAGTCACCACAAACAGCCAGCATACAACAAATTGGGAGTGATTAATGCGTGATCCACCAACTAGATAGTCTAATTAAATAACAGTGGTTAATTGCTAATTAGTATGTGACTTATGTAGATAGAAGCGCTTAGACTTGTCAAATGTTAAAAAGAACACTGAAAAAATCAAAGTGCTGTCATTTCAATGATCTATTTAAAAATGATGCAGCAGAGTTGGAATTTTTTTGCCATCATCTGTCTCGTCAAAACAAAATGGATTTCTTTCTTCCATTTAAGTAATAATGTTACTTTTGATGTTGTGAAAGGCTATAAGCACTAAAATGAAACAGTATTTTGATATGTGTATGGGGGGTAGTGTAATTTCTATTACTCATTTAAACTTCAGCATATTTGAAATGTAGCCACTACTATTCACCAGGACACAGCTGGTTCTCACTTCTTAGATGTTTATTTTCTGTGTACTTAGAAAGACCTGGTTTCAACCAAAACCCCCTCTGTTTAGTCAATTCAGTAACATATATTCAGAATATGTAAATCTACCGTTCATGAAATTCACTGTCCTTGGGGGCTAAGGTGGGGCCAGCAGGATCTGAGATCTGCTTTTGGAAACTGTAAGACTTGCTTCCACAACTGTGAGATTTGGGAGGGGTGTTTTTTTTTTTCTTTTCTTTTTATTTGGCTTTTATAGAAAAAAACACCATCTGTCTCCTCATTACCCTTAAAAAAAAGAAGGAAAAGAAAAGCCTGAGATGGCATACTGATGCCAACCTTTACTTTCAATTATTTATCATCTAAAAAGAACATACATGGAGAAGGTTTCATGAATAATGCTTTCCCCTTTTGTAGAAAGTGTAGTGGAAATGCTACACGCATACTCCTAAATGGGCAGATCAGATCGATGCCCATCTTCACTAAACATTATTTTTTCATAACCTCACCAAACAAACCAGCTAAATACCTTTCCTGTCTCCTTGGTGATAGTGACACATGTGCTGCCCTAAAACAAAAACCCATAAACAAAAGATTGCACTCTAAAATCACAACACATTCGCCTGAAAGAGGCTTGAGGATGGAGGGCCTGCTGCATAATTTATCAGCGTGTGGCCTGAATACCACCCTCCTCAGAATCACACAGAATCATTGAGGATGCTTCCTGGCTCTCCCTCCACACCTCTGGGAACTTGCATTTTTGATGAGCACTCCCAGGTGATACTGACACAACCTAAATTTTGAGGGCGGTTATGGTGTTTACCATCCAGAGAGGAAGAGCCTTTCACCCACACATCTTCAGACATTTTGCTCACCCTTTTCCTCCATCTTCATCCCCATGAGCTCTGAAGAGAATAAAGAAAACTGATTTTCAACTCTGAGGAGAGGGATGAATGGTGCTATTTCCCATCTAGATTAGAATATTTACTGATTGAAAATGTAGACTAATGGAGTGAAAGCCCTAGAGAAAAGAAAACTGGATATTACAGAAATAGTCATTAAGTTAGGGGACAAAAGCGGCAGAGGGAACCATTCCCAGTGCAGGGGACAGAGGGACAGACGGGAGACTGCTGCGGCCAAGGGGTGGCCCCACGCCCTCCTGGGAAGTGAGCTGAATGAATTCCTGAAACTAGATCCAGGACAGGTGCTAAAAGAAATCACCCTCGCTAGCTTGAGGCCAAGAGGAAATAGCTGCACGCATACAGCTGGCTGGACAGATGGCTGCCTCTTAACATAGAGGGAAAAAAAAAGGAAGAAATGCTCCTGAAGAATACCAGGTGGGGATGCAGAGGGCCCATAAGTAGTGGTCATCAGAAAGCAAAGTAGCTAATCTGGCTCCCAGTGAAGCAGAACACAGTCAACCCCACCCTCAGCCACAACAGAAGGGAAGAGGGGGCCAGTGCTAGCTGTCTAGCTAGTGGGGACACCCGCAGATTAGCAGCTCACTGCTGACGATTTCTGTTCCATCATTTCGGAAGGAGCCGAAATTGCAGCTTTGTAATATTTCTAAGCCAGCGGGCTTCTGTAATTAAATTGACCCCTCGCCCCTCAAAAACCTCTACATTCAGTTTTTCTTAACCCCATGACGTATAAATGAGTTGCATAATTTTACTGGGGCTTTTCTGTTGTTTTGTTATTTTTACTTTTGTACAGCCAATAAATCTTAGTTACAATGTGTATTCAATGGACTATTAGGGGTTAACTTAGGAACATATCACTACTCTTTTTATTGATTCTATGAGAAAAATGCATTCTGAGTTCCAAAGTAGTAATTTAAAAACAGAATCTTGGAACAGTACATGTGGGTAATTGAAGACTTCCTGTACTACCAAATTCAGACAAGTTGAATCTCCTGAATAGATCTCTTTGGTACAAGTGTTTATCCACAGTGCCCTCTAGTGGTTTTAATTGCCATTTCAACACACACCAAAAAAAATGAAAAAGTTCTCTGAGCAAATCCTTTCCCATATCTCAAACGGCTATATGTATTTAGAAATCTCAGAACCATACAATCTTAAGAATTTCATATCTGAGAAATACTAGTAAATATCATTTGAATTTATTATACACTCAAAATTTGATCACTGTTCACTTGATCATGACACAAAAATATGTTATTGGAGGAATTAATCTAGGTCTCCCTCAGTTTTGTTCTATTTAATTAAGAACATCAGTATGGACACAACAAGCAATTTAAGACAGATTTTTTTTCTGGTTTGAATTTTCTATTTTCTGTTTTTTTGAAGTCCAGTTTCCTTTCTTCGGATGATGCACTATTCCCATACAAATGTTAAAGCTAGTTACAGAGTAATAACAGCCAAAGGGGAAAAATGTTTTCCATGATAACTTCATCACCTGTGTCTAAAATCTCAGATCTCTGATTTAAACATTATTATTGCAGTCGCCCAATTTGCTTTTTTCTGAACTGAGTCTCCATGGTTTTTCAGATACCCCTCAACAAATAAAACCTCCGAAGTGAAGTTAATAATAGAAATTATAGCAGGCTTTGTGCTGTCCTCAGGCTAAATGAAAGATAATTTATCTTAAGCTTAATTAAATTATATTATTTTCACATACTTATCACTGTATTTCACAGGATACAATACAACAAATTGGGTTTTGAAAGAAAGATCACAGTAAAGAGAACAAAGAAAATGAGGGAAAAAAGAAGAGAGCCAACATGAAAGAACAACATTAAAGAAAGAAAAAACGGTAATAACCAAGAATGGAAATACAAGTGTTTGTTTTCCTTGCAACATCTAGGTGATTAATCAAGTTTCAGAAGATACACAACCCATGGTAATGGGTAATGTATCATAGCTTTTGATTATGCATTGAGCTACTTATACTTACCAAGTCATTAGGTTACGAAGTTGGCTGTTACATAGTACTTTGGTTTCCAGAGTGCTCCTCCAGAACCAGCAGCACCAACATCGTCTGGGAACGCGTTAGAAATTCTCAGGCCCCACCCCCCACACTGCCTCAATCTGAATATCTAGGTCTTCACACACCTTGCAGGTGATTCTGATGCAAACTACAGCTGAGAGCCACTGTGATAGTAGATCAAATACTGACCTTAATTGGAAGCGGAATTCAGAAAACCTGTATTAAGTTTTGTGATGATTCTGAGCAGCCTGATCTTAGGCATCCGTTTCCTCACCTTTGTAAAGAAGAGGGTAATATCCACCTGATGATACAGGTAGCAAGCTCCTTAAGACTACTCGTGCTTAAGCCTAGTTACCCATTCATTCATATTTTTAAACACTGATTGAGCATCTACTATGTTCCAAGAACTGTTCTCTATAGATGCTTGGGATCTATCAGTGAACAAAAGAGTGAAAAATCTCTTTCCTAGAGTTTATAATTCCAGTGGAATAAAACACACCTTAAATAGTAAACATATTATATTAGTTTCCCAGGGCTGCCATCACAAAGTACCACAAACTGGATGGATTATAGAACAGAAATGGATTGTCCACAATTAGAGGTTGGAGGTCTGAAACCTAGCTGTCAGCAGGGTGGTTCCTTCCGAGAACCGTGAGGCAGGCGTCAGTTTCCGGCCTCTCTCCTGGGTTTGCAGACAGCTGTCTCTTCCCTGTGTCTCTCAATCACCGTCCTTCCAGGCGTGTCTATCTCTGTGTCTCTTTCTTCCCTTTTTGTGACACGGGTACCAGTTACACTGGATTTTGTCTGCCCACTGAGCTCATTGAACTCAATTACCTCTGTAAAGACCCTCTCTCCAAGTGGTTACCTTCTGAGGTCTTAATTCTTCTGCAGATTAAGACTCCACCACATCTTTTATGAAGAAGACACAATCTAACCCATAACATGCATTAAATGAAGGAATTCTCAGTAAGTTAGATGATAAAGCATGCTAAACAAAAAAATCAAGCAGGATATTTGTGTTCGGGAGCACAGGAGTTGTCAGGATAGAATTTAAATAAGGCCAAAACAGGCCTCAGTGGTTAAGTGACATTTGAGCAAAGACATGAAGAAGGCTTAGTAGGGATGTCAGAGAAGAGACCCAAGCACTAATAGATGGTTTCTGTGTCCACTCGGTGCCTGACTCATCATCACCCTTTGTCTTATCCAGCTCTTTGCTGTGTGCTGTGTAAAGTGAATCTACACAGGGGATTGCTCTCAATTACTGGAGAACAGTGGTCCTGACTATTTTTTCTCAGGTTCTTGTTTCAAGAAAACCTGGAGATTATTGCTGAAAGTCACTTCTACCAATTTCCTAAAAGTCTGAGAAACAAGGATCACTAAACCCAACATATATTTCCCCAGGACATCAAAATATCATCTTCTGTGAAACCTAAACAGTAATGTTAGAGTCCGTTTCACCATGACTACTTTGCTAGTCATTAATCTGATTCCCTGGAATGCAGCTTATCATCACCACCACACTAAAAACAGAATTTCCTATGAAGTTTCCCTTTCTAAATATTCAAGACTTCCTGAAGGATACTGTTCACCAAATGTAGACATCATTTATGAAAAGTTCATATTTTATGCTTAAGTTTCATGGAGCTGAGCTTTAGAAACTGAACCTCGTATTCTTCCAACGGTATATTTCTACATATTTTTTCATTATTTTGATTTCCTACAATACACATACAGATGTGCCCTTTACATGCCATAAGTGGCTGTGTGTTTCTCCTGAGGAGAAGTGAGGGGGTATGGTAGAAATACTACTGGGTAGCAGAGGGCC
Source organism: Cervus canadensis (assembly GCF_019320065.1). Taxonomy (NCBI): domain Eukaryota; kingdom Metazoa; phylum Chordata; class Mammalia; order Artiodactyla; family Cervidae; genus Cervus; species Cervus canadensis. The sequence goes on along the minus strand of NC_057410.1, from coordinate 19,979,305 downwards.
TGGGTTCAGTCCCAGCAATTAATTTTACCCTGAGCCCTTAGGGACAGTTGCCTCAACCTTTAATAAGGTAAATAAATAAGGGGAAATCTGTGTAGCTCTCAGACTTCCAGCAGACACCTACACACCTGAAAGAAAGGACACATGTCCGTCACTATCAGAGGTTCACTAGGACATTGTATGAGGCTGCAGGTAGAGGGTAAGGGTAGATGAGTGTTCTGAAAAATTCCACATAGAACCCTGACATATCCGAGACCAAGATAAGCTGTAACGTCACTGCCATTGTTCAACACCACCACCCGCCCCCGGTCCATCTAGTCTCTGAGCCCACCCTGAGACTGGTAATCCATGCACCAACATCACTAGTACCATCACCGTCTCCAACAGTCCACTTCTCTATTACCACCGCTCACCACTATACTATTACTCCTACGGTTAGTGTTGCTTGATTGAGTGCTCATTATATGACAGGCACTATGCCAAGTACTGTGCTTACAATGCTTTAGTCTATAGTCCCATGTGTGCAAAAATATCACTTTATGTTTGCTGCGATAGAAATTCCCACCTCTAACTCATATTCTGCCTGGAAGCAGAAACTTCATATTAGTCCTGATAAATGCAGTTCCTCAATGGCCCAGGTCTAAGGTCTTCTGCTCATCTTTCTTATCTTCTCATCCTCCCCATCTCACCTGACCTGTGGAGGGAACATGTCCACATCACTGTCAGAGGCAAGGGCAGAAAGGAATTTGTTATTCTCTGCATCGGAGTTCCCACTTGAATTCTATAAGGTTGTTTGTCCATTCACTTGCCTTGACCCATCTACCTGCAACAATTTCTGTTCTGCGACCACTATGTTCTAGGAATGAAGAGGCTAATGAGCATGGATTCCCACCTCCCAGGCTGTACACAATGAGTAATACATAGGGCTCCCCTTCTTCAAGGTCCTCGAGTGTGTTTGAGGAGACATTTCTTCCTGTGCTACGCCCCTTCAAAGCCTCCTGGGCATTCTCAGTGGCCATCATCCACAGATGTCTTACTGTCTCACTTCCAGTGATGGTTAGTTCTCTGAGTCAATCTGAATAACCCAGTTACTCACACACTATTCTAGGTGTTGCTATGAGGGTGTTTTGTAGATGTAGACATAGTCAGCATCTAAAATCAGTTGCCTTAGTCTCAATATTGTATGGGGGCTTCATCTAATGCATTCTTCTCCAAGGCCTTGAATGCAACATAGACGTTTTGCTGAAGAAGAATAAATTCTATTTCTTGACAGCAGCATCGGCTCTTGCCTAAGACTTTCCAGCCTGCCGGCCTACTCTACAGATTTCAAACTCACAGTCACATGAGAAAATCCTTGGTTGAGTATGTGTGGTGGTGTGTAGCATACAGGGGTGTGTGTGTGGTGTGTGTGATATATGTGTGTGGTGTGTGTGTGATATATGTGTGTGATGTGTGTGTGCACATGTGTGTGTGTGGTGTGTGTGGTATGTTTGTGGTGTGTATATGGGTTTGTGGTGTGTGTATGTGGTATATTTGTGGTATGTGTATGTGGGGTATATGTGTGTGTGGTGTGTGTGGTATGTTTGTGGTGTGTGTGTAGTGTATATGCATGAGTGTGTGTGTGTGTGTGTATGTTTGTGGTGTGTATATGGGTTTGTGGTGTGTGTATGTGGTATATTTGCGGTATGTGTATGTGGGGTATATGTGTGTGTGGTGTGTGTGTGGTATGTCTGTGGTGTGTGTGTGGTGTGTGTGTGTGTGGCATGTATGTGTGGTATGTGCGTGTACATGTGTGTGCATTCACTCCATCTCCCACTGGTTCTGTTCCTATGGAGAACCCTGACTAACATATTTCTCCTCCTACTCTCACTTCTTTAAACCAAAGAATTTTCATTTTAATATTTGAAAATAGCCTTCTATTACATGTAAATTATAAGTTGATCAGGCATCCTAGCTACTGTATATGATAGATACTTTTATCCTCAGTTTGCAGATAAGGGAATTCAAGCTTAGAGAGGTGAAATAATTTGCTAAAGGTCAGTCAGCAAGCAGCAAGCAAGTGTTGGCTAATCTCCAAATCGTTGGTCTTGCCCATTGGCTGATATACTCTAAAATTAGTCTTTCTAGTGGCTGTTGTCTGGCATAATTTTATGTACCAACTTGACTATGTCATGGGGTGCTCAGTTTAAACCTTATTTCTGAATGTGTCTATGAGGCTGTTTCCTGATGAGACTAGCATCAGAACTGCTGGCCTCAGTCAAGCAGATGGCCCTCCCCTACGTGGATGGACACCATCCAATCTGTTGAAGGTCTGAATAGAACAAAAACAGCAGAGGAAGGGAGAATCTCTTCTCCCAGCCTGACCGCTTCAGCCGGGGCATCAGGCTCCTACTCTTGGGCTGAGACGTGCGCCATCAGCCCTGCTGGTTCTCAGGCCTTTGGGTCAGGACTGGAATTTACACAGAAGGCTTCCCAGCTTATAGAGAGTAGACCATAAAACCTCCTAGCCTCATAATCACATGAGCCAATTCCTTAAAAGGAATCTCATTTTTACATATATATATATATATGTTTTATCACATATATCATACCTAGTTTTTATGTTTTCTCATACGTATATATATGTATTTCCTATTGGTTCTGCTTCTTTGAAGAACCCTGGCTAATACAGCATACCTACACGCTAACACATCTGCAGTGACACCACAGCTCCCACAGACTCACTTCTCCAACTTTCCCATTCAACCCTGCTTGGGATCAGTCAGTTTCCACAACCACACTTTGTTTCCTAATGCATTTCAATTCTTTGACTGAATCTAGAGATCTGTGTGCATGAGTGGTCATATCTGACTCTTTGCGACCCCATGGACTGTAGCCCGCCAGACTTCTCTGTCCATGGGATTTCCCATGCAAGAATACTGGAATGGATTGCTATTTCTTACCCCAGAGGATCTTCCTGACCCAGGGATCAAACAAGCATCTCCTGAGTCTCCTGAACTGGCAAGTGGATTCTTTACCACTGCACCAACTGGGAAGCCCAGAGATTTGCAGTGACAGCTATACTCTTGGCTGGAGCTCTGACCACCTTTCCAGTCCTTGCCTTTCTCTCTTCCAATGTCTGGATAACCTTGTCTCTGTAATTCTCAAGCAGTAATTTACACCCTATATTTAGAGCAGAACCACTATGCTCCTTGAAAGTGATCTGAATATTGTACCAGTTGAGATGGATTTTTATCTTCAATCTTATCTTGACTACTGGATTCCACAACCCTTTTAAACACTGACCCCTTTGGCCCAGCAGTGAGTCCCACTACTAAAAAGAATGTTGTTGTTTAGTCGCTAAGTCTAAACAACTCTTTGTGGCCCCATGAACTGTAGCCCGCCAGGCTCCTCTGTCCATGGGATTTCCCAGGCAAGAATACTGGAGTGGGTAGCCATGGCCTTCTCCAGGAGATCTTCTCAACCTAAGGATCAAACTCATCTTTCCATATTGCAGGTGGATTCTTAACCACCACCAGGGAAGCCCTTACTAAAGAGGATACAGCCTCCTTATCACCCGCTCTTTCCCAGGGCAAGTTGAGGGAACCATGCCTACCACTGAATACGCTGTCAGTTCAATTCAGTTTAGTTCAGTCGCTCAGTCATGCCCAACTCTGTGACCCCATGACCGCAGCACGCCAGGCCTCCCTGTCCATCACCAACTCCAAGAGTCCATCCAAACCCATGTCCATTGTTTCAGTGATGCCATCCAACCATCTCATCCTTGTCATCCCCTTCTCCTCCTGCCCTCCATCTTTCCCAGCATCAGGGTCTTTTCAAATGAGTCAGGTTGTAAGCAGTAGTATTAGAGCGAGTATGAGCATGGACTTCCAGAGAAGACTGAGTCAAATTCAGATCTGGGCTCCATCAATTATGTATGCGACCTTCAAAAAGGTATCTATTAAGAGATTCCTCATATGTAAAATGGAGAAAACAATAGCAACAGCATCAATTAGAAGAGTAATGGTAGAAATACCTAAAAAGTCTCATTAGTAAAAATTAAATGAGAAAATAACATCAAGTGCCTAAATGACTCCAGGCCTATGACAATCACTCAGCAAATATTAACACCGGTGATGATGTAGTGATGATGATGATGAAACATCACAGGGTCCACGTAGATGATCTTATCTTTAAAACTTCAGAGTTATGGGAAAATGGGGAGGGCAAAGGAAGAAACAAGAAACCAAGTATCTTTAATAAAGCAGTTGACAACTAGTCCCAGCTGGGTGAGAAGTAATCTGGTCATTCCTGACAGGGCATACATTGACAGTGCTGTGCGGTGCTATGCTAAATCATTCAGTCATGTCTGACTCCTTGTGACCCTATAGATCATGGTCCACCAGGCTTCTCTGTCCATGGGATTCTCCAGGCAAGAATATTGCAGAACCCAGGGATAGAACCCATGTCTCTTATGTCCCCTGCATTGTCAAGCAGGTTCTTCACCACTAAAGTCACCTGGGAAGCCCACATTAACAGAGTAGGTGGGAAACACAAACACAAAGGCACTTTTTCTTCACTGTTTCATATTCAGTTCTCTGTCCCTGTACCAGAAAAGAAAAAAAATAAAAAATTAAAACTAAACTAAAATTAACAGGTGCCTATGTATCATTTCTCCTGTTCTTGCTGCTATTTTTGTGGGAGAGAAACACATGGAAATAAGAAGTTCCAGAAAAATCTCTGCTCCAGGAATATGAATGTTAATTGTTGAGTGTGCAAACCTTGGAGTCAAATATATTTGAGTGCCATCACAATTCTACCATTTTCCAGCTTACCTAAGCTCTCTCAGACTCAGTTTTCTCATCTATAACTAACCTCCAAGGTTAATGTGCTTGTCAAAATATTTTGTAGAAAGCAAGAGAAACCCAGCTTAAATGAGCTCAGGGTATCAATATAAAGTTAGAACATATGGGTCATGAGAAGTCAGAAATAAAGATGAGTTTCAAGAACAAGTGAAACTAGAGATACTGGTGGGGTCCTTTTTTCTGACTCTTGTATCTGCTCTCTGCATTGTCAATTTAATTTTTTCTTACTAAGACCAACAATGGTGCAGTGGTAAAGAATCTTCCTGCCAATGCAGGGTTTGATCCATGGGTCCGGAAGATCCCCTGGAGTAGGAAATGGCAGCTCACTCCAGTGTTATTGCCTGGAGAATCCCATGGACAGAGGAACCTGGTGGGCTATAGTTCATGGGGTCAGAAAGAGTCAGACACAGCTAAGCGACTGTGCACACCCAATGTACACAGGACCCAACAAAGCCAATGAGAGCTGCCAGGGTTTCAGCTACCAGAGCAATTCCAAGTTTAAAAATTTCCTGGGGAAGCACTCCAATTAGCTGAGTTTAGCCAGTACATACCCCCAGTCGAACCAAATAAGCCAATGGGATATAGTTAAATAAGAATGTGGTTTCTCCTACACCAGTGGGGGACTAGGAATAGGAGACAAGATGATGCTAGGAGGAAAATCTCACAGATACCCACTAAATTTATATGTTTATATATATACATAAATATACATATATATATATATATATATATATATATTTGCCTGCACCAGGTCTTAGGGGCCACATGTAGGATCTTCAAACTGTGTTGCACCATGTGGAAATTTTTTTTTAAAGTTGTGGCATGTAGGACCTAATTCCCAGAACAAGGATCGAACTAGGGCCCCCTGCATTGAGAGCACAGAGTCTTATTCACTGGACCACCAGGGAAACCCCATAGATTTATATTTTCAAACCCCTTAAATATAAAAATAATAATTATAAAATAATGTTTTTAAAATTTTAATGATACGTTTCAGTGAAATGGGATACATTAAATTTAAGTAAAAATGGTTATAAAATTGCATATATAGCACAATCTAGATTTTAGAAGACAATATATACTAAAATCACTGTAAAAAAATGCACTAAAATATTAACAGTGTTTTTCATAGATAACAGAATCATAATTTTCATTTTCATAAAAATGTTTTACTGTACTACATTTTTTCTTAAACAGGATTTATTATTACTTACACAGAGGGCAAACAATAAAAGATTTCTGTTATTATTATTGCTGTTTTAATATCATCTATTCCATACATGTTTCAGATTAAATTCTGCTGTATCTAAGACACATTCATACCCAGTTAGTTTATCACCCTAGTAACAACCCTAGAGCCTGAGACAGAAGTTTTATTAACTCTCTTGTGCCTTCTATAGGATTTGTGAAATTATCTGGAGAACATGTACTTATTTAAAGAGAGACCTACAAGATGAAGTTTTCAGAGATGACCCATGAAAACCCCACAGGTTGCTAATGTCATCTGGCTGTGTACTGTTACCATTAATGCTTCGGTGATTTTTGAGTTAACAGCCTGGGACTTAGGATCACTCAGTATTCTATAGTCCAGAGTGCCAGCTAGACTAGCTAATGAGAAGACAACTAACTACTGGGGCTGCTTTCCTCTTTGAAGGCTATTCCAGCTCTTTAAAGAGTGTGGGAAAATAGCTTCAGTCTATCTGGTAATGGTACTGTCAGCTTTAAAAACACTAGGGCATCTAAAAAAAACCCTTAGAAGACACCAATTTTCAAAAATGGTTATCTCATGGGGGTTAAACAAAAGCCTTAGAGGCTTCAGAGTCAAACATGAGGTTAAAGGCCAATTTTGCAAGCCGTGCGACCTTCGGCAAATTCCTTAATTTCTGAAGCCTCTATTTTCTCACTTATAACAAAGATGCTGCTCCTAATATACAACAGGACTGCTATATGAAATAAATGAGCTAAAACCTGCAATATACATATGGACTGGGACACACCAGGCACGAATCAAAACTCCATTTTCCTCCTTCAAGCCCCGTCCCAACCCCTCTCCTTCTCTTCTTCTCTCCCAGTCCTAACAAAGGCCACCTTCTAATAATCATATGTCAGATAAGTAAATACAAAATGTGATTTCCTTTGAACACACATATTCCTGCTGACAAAGGAAAATAGAAGCCTTTCAATTCATTGAACAGGAAAAGGAGCACTGAAATGTACTACTAGAGAAAAAAGAAAGACGTATATGAGATGGCAGGACCATGTACCTATTGCTGATCTCCAAAATCCTGGACTTTACTAGTTGTTGCTTATGTGTAGGCCTGTTTGCTTGCTTTCCAATCTCTGGTCCTCAAAAGTAACAAAACTCAATGATATACAAAACTCATATGAGTTCCCAACCATCAGGCTTAGGAAGACAACTTACATCTCCTTAACCTAGCTCTCAAAAGAGTTAAAATATATGTAATTGAGCTGTGGTATATAATATTGATAGTAATAGATATCATTATAATATCCACTGTATAGATGTATAATGTCTGACAGGAAGTAGGTAGGAAGTAGTTCAGTAGAGATTACATTCTGGCACAAGGACTACAGTTTGACTAACTGATGCCCTGGAGTTTTATTTGAATGCCTTTCACTCCAGAAAGAAAAATCTTCCAGCTCAAGTACTTTCATCTCTGTGCTCCTTTCTCTGCCTACAAGTCAGGGCACAGTCTTCCCTTTCAGTAACTTTTATCACACTCTTTTTGAAGCAACAGTTTCACTCTGTTGTCTATTGTTCATTCAACATACACTTGCTGAGTATCTACCATGTGCCAAGAAAAGGACCCTAGAGAAAGACAAGTAAATAAAACATGGTCCCTGATCTCCAGGCTCTTGAGTTTAGAGGCAGGAAGTGACAAAAAGGGTACTGTAGCCCCATGTGGTAAGTAGGTAGGAATGTAGGAATAAAAGTCTCTGAGAGCACTTTACAGATCAAATTACTTGTTGGTGGAGGTGAATAAATGGAACCTTGACAGGAGAGTAGGAACAACGCCTTAGGGAAGGAAGTAAACAGGTCAGGTGATGGGAACAATACTGCAGCTCAGACAAGGGGTAGAATGAAGGCCAAGGCCAGACCTGGAGACCTGCAGACCTGCAGACCTGGGAGGGCATGGAGAGCAGACATATCGTCTAAATTTCAGAATGTGGAATATGTTAGAGGACAGATGTAGTATAGATAAATCTGAAGAAGCAGTTAGGGGCTGGATCAAGGACATATAAACCAGATCAAGTCATATAAACCAGTTCATACTGAAGTATATGCAGAGCAGTGACTATTAAGATGGTGATTAACATGCTCAGTTTGCATTTTAATTTCTCTTTTGTTTCTGTGTGGGAAAATGGACTGCAAAGGTAGAGGCTAGAAACAGAGAGAGAGTGTGGAGGCTACTTCAGTAGTTCCAGTGAGAAGTGATGAGGGGCTGACTTAAGGCAATGGGGTGGAGAACAAATAAATAACTTTCTCTCTCTCTTTCTGTCATCTTATACATAGAAAACAATTGTCATACCATCCGTAAGTCATGTCAGACTCTTTGTGACTCCATGGACTATAGCATGCCAGGCTTCCCTGTCCTTCACTGTTTCCCAGAGGTTGCTCAGACTCACGTCCATTGAGTTGGTGAAGCTCTCTCCAACCTTCTCATCCTCTGTCTTCCCCTTCTCATTCTCCCCTCAGTCTTTCCCAGCATCAGGGTCTGTTCCAATGAGTCAGCTCTTCACATCAGGTGGCCAAAGTACTGGAGCTTCAGCTTCAGCATCAGTCTTTCCAACGAATACTCAGGACTGATTTCCTTTCAGTTCAGTTCAGTAGCTCAGTCGTGTCCAACTCTTTGCGACCCCATGAACCGCAGCACGCCAGGCCTCCCTGTCCATCACCAACTCCCAGAGTCCACCCAAACCCACGTCCACCAAGTCGGTGATGCCATCAAACCATCTCATCCTCTGTCGTCCCCTTCTCCTCCTGCCCTCAATCTTTCCCAGCATCAGTGTCTTTTCAAATGGGTCAGCTCTTCACGTCAGGTGGCCAAAGTATTGGAGTCTCAGCTTCAACATCAGTCCTTCCAATGAACACCCAGGATTTAGCTCCTTTAGGATGGACTGGTTGGATCTCCTTGCAGTCTAAGGGACTCTCAAGAGTCTTCTTCTTCTTCAAAAAAAAGAGTTTTCTTCAACACCACAGCTCAAAAGCATCACTTCTTCTGTGCTCAGCTTTCTTTATAGACCAACTCTCACATCCATACATGACTACTGAAAAAACCATAGCCTTGACTGGATGGACCTTTGTTGACAAAGTAATGTCTCTGCTTTTTTAAAATGCTATCTAGGTTGGTCATAACTTTCCTTCCAAGGAGTAAGCGTCTTTTAATTTCATGGCTGCAATTACCATCTGATTTCCTTTAGGACTATTTGATCTCCTTGCTATCCAAGTGACTCTCAAGAGTCTTCTCTAGTACCACAGTTTGAAAGTATTAATTCTTCAGTACTCAGCCTTACTTTTTTAAATATTAACTTATTTTAATTTGTGGATAATTACTTTACAATATTGTGATGGTTTCTGCCATACGTCAACATGTGGTCCAACTCTCACATCCATACATGACTACTGGAGAAACCACAGCTTTGACAATATGGATTTTTGTTGGCAAAATGATGTCTCTGCTTTCTAATACACAATCTAGATACTCTGGTTTCTCTTCAAAAAACAATAAGAATTGAAATTTATTGAGCACTTACTATACGTAGCAGGCGCTCTCCCATATGTTTTATGTTTGACTCATTTTGTCTTCAGAACAATTTTTCATCATGAGGAATTTGAGGTTCAGATAAGGAAAATGAGGTTCAGAAACTAACTTGGCCAATGTCCTCAAAATCAGACATTATCTTCTATTTCTTTCATTATGTAACATATATAAAATAAATCTGTATACAGGTTAATATATACATATATATATATACGGCACCCAATAAATATTTGTGCATTGGGTATTACAATTATTCACTAGTGGAACAATGTTTTTTAAAAAGAGGTAAGTTTTCATCTCCCACAGTGCTCAAGCAGAGCCTGTGTGATGACTTGTCAAGCATGTTTTAGAACAAAATCCTGCTTTCTATGTAAGCTTCCAGAAAATTCTAAAGCCCCCAATAGTACTAACATTTCAATGACTGTATGATTCAGTGAGTTTGAAGGACAAACACCTGCTAGTTAACAGAAAAATAACTGAGCTTTTAAGACTCTCCATTAGTAAGAAAAATTACCATTAATCTCAAACACACTTAGAGTCACCATTTTCTCCTCTGGTTACTGTTTCTGATGCCTCTTGTCAGTGCTCCTCATATGACTGGATGAAAGAAAATATCTTACTATACCAGTATACATAAGGATACTTACATCACACATATTTCTTTGGAAATCCTATCAAAGTGTAACAGAGAAAAAGATATTTTATCAATATTAAATTCCTCTTAGGTACATTTTAATTTCCTAAAGCACTGGGCATGTAATAATATGCTAATTTTCATAGACAATGTAGCATTTTAGAGTGGAATTAGGAATATATTTTGAGGAAAGATGGGAAATTTCTCAAGTCAGGGAACTATGCCTTTATTGCTTTTCTGCTATTAACTTGCTCTGGGATTTTAAGCAAGTCGCTTAAGCCTCTCTCAGCTTCATTTGTACTTAATTTGTAAAATAAGGACTAATGCTTAACCACTACCTCACCAGGACATACTGAAAAAATAATAAGCTCATACAGACAGGCAAGATACTTTGAGATTTTTGAATCAAAGATCCAGCAGATTAAAGTCTAACTAATTTAAATGAACTAAAAGATGCATACAAATGAATTAATATAATATACAGCATTATACAAAACTTTTACAGTGTGAGGTATAAAAACATTTAAATACAAGATCATTTTCTAAATGTTCTCACCTTTTAAATTAAAAGCACTCATCTAAATTTCATCTTCTAAAACTCCAGAAGAAAGTGAAATATCTCATGATAGTATTTTAAAAGGAAATAAGGAGTTACCTTGAAGTCATTTTTGGATGATAAATAGTTTACAAATCCAATTTCTGAAACTGTAAAAGAAAAGACCTCATATTTGCTTGACCCTCAATACCTACATTTGTCTACCCATGTCATGTGTTGTATTTAAAGTGGGCAGAGAGTTAACGACTGCCAGGAAAGCTAGAGTTGTAGACTGAGTGGGTGATGATCCATTGCTCTAACACCCTTCATTCCAAGAATTGCCTTTAACAGGCTGTTTTGTGTTGTTGCGTTTTTTTAATCATTTTTCTTACAATAAACATTTCCTAAGACAGATCAGCTTCTACATTAGGAATATACTGGCCTTGATTTATATACTAGGTTAAATCTTACCGAAGGGCATGTTTCTCATTTTGGAGATACAGCCTAAAATGCTATCTGAGAGCAAGTATATAATATAGCCATTATCTCATTCAAACATATTGCCTTCAAGTATTCAGATATAATACAGAAATAAAAATCTCTTTCTTTGGGAGTCAGGAAATGCTACTGATGGTGAAGATAAAAGAGATTTTAATATCTAAGCTCATAAATGTAGGTAAATCATTCCATGTTGACTTTTAAGAATAAAATCTTAGGTGGAAATCAAAATGATTACAATAATTGTTATTATTATTGCCACTACTACTTGAGAAATAGAGGAACACATTCTATGGAGCTGGCATTTGCTAAAAAAGAGTTTGACATTTTAGAAGACTTAAGCAGCTAAGTGCAGAATCCCCTAACAGAGAAGACAACTGTCCAGAAAATACATATATTTAAATTAAAGGAGGTCATCAATCTGACTGGAATCTTCTAAGTGAGAGCTGAAATCTCCAATACCCAAATGTTAAGCTACATTCACAGATAATCAACCAGGCTTTGAAAAAGGATAGACAAACCAACCATGGGTAGAATAAACTGTAGAATATTGAATAAAATTACAGTTAAAGAAAATATAGCAGTAGAGAGATTCTAGACCTTACACTTGTGAACCCAAACTAAATTTCAAGTACAAATGAGTTATTAGGAAAGCATAACTGTAAAAGTGCCACCGGCCCAATTCCAATTCCAGTAAGGTCTGAATCAGAGCGGTGACTGGAAAGCAATGAATAAAATAATCATATGCCCAAGAATAACAAATTCTGAAAACCCATCCCAGAAATATGAAAATAAAGCTGGCAGCAGTAAATTTGCCATCTGTAAATCTATTTTCAAAATATTTTATAAGGACCAAATAATGAAAAATTGGTTGTAACATTTGCTATCTTATTAGCACCTGCAGAAGGGTCAGTAAACACCCCACACTGTTGGAAAATGATACTTTCCACTGAACATCTTTGCTTAGAGAGGGTATTTGAATCCTCTTGAAAACATCATCCTCACATAGTTACTAACTATCAAGTGACATTGGTTCTGAGGTGACATCTATTTCCCATGCCCAACTTATAAATTCAATGGAAAAAAAAGTTGCTTATAAGTAAAAAAAGGAATGATTTTTCACTTATGTATCACACTTAACAAACACTAAAATACATACAACAGCTTTGAAAAAATGCCAGTTATGATTCTGAGCAACTTCTAATTGACCTCCCAACCTATGTCCCATGTAATTCCACTGGAAGCTATTGTTAAATATTTAGTGTAGTGCTTTATAGAATTTCTAAAGGCATTATAATGTATCATACTTCATCAAACCTTAAGGCTTTCAGTCAAATCTATAGCGATTTAGCAATAGCTTTCCTAAAAACAACAACAACAAATAAAACACTAATATATTACTGTAGTATAATCATAAATTATGACACTGACAATTTTCAGTCATTAAAAATTGAAAAATATGTGACATATATGGAATTTATATATGCTGAACCTTGTAACTCACACTCTTTTATCTCTTGTGAAGAGTAATTCTAAACCAAGGGTTAAATAACACAAGCATATAAACCTGTATCTCACTTTTGCAAATACTGTCAGGCATCTTCTATATTTTTTAACCAACAAGTGAGTCTTACGTGCCCTTTTTGTGGAGATCTATTACCACAGAGTATCTTATTTTATTCATTTATAAGATGATATTTAACTGAAACTTTTTCCATTATGTTTCAAGAGATCATGTTTTCCAAAGCACCTAATACCTTTCCTAAGACTAAGATTCTAAAGGAGTTTTAATGGAAAAGGAGTATACTATTTTAGTTGTTACAAAATTAGAATATGGTACAGTATCCTGAGAGATTGAAATTGGTGGTTTTCTATGATTAACTGCAGGTATTAAAGACAGTTGAAACCAAGGTTCCACCTCATTTTCAAACACCCGTGTATTTTCCTGCCAAATATAGAAATGAATTTTAATTTTCAACTTTCTGGAGGAGGCCAAGAAAGACGTAACTTGCAGATATGACAGTACTCAGAAATGGCTAACCCTGAATCATCAGAGAATGTAGGCTGATAAATGAACTCACTTTACTTTCAAAAGATAATAGGTATACTCACCCTAACTTTACAAAAGAAGAAATACATGTAGCCAATGTTATGCTACACTAAGTCACTTCAGTCACATCTGAATCTGCGACCTGACGGAGTGTAGCCTGCCAGGCTCCTCTGTCCATGGAGTTCTCCAGGCAAGAATACTGGAGTGGGTTGCCATTTCCTTCTCCAGAGGATCTTCCCCACCCAGGGACTGAATCCCTGTCTGTTACATCTCCTGCATTAGCAGACAGGTTCTTTACCACTAGTGACACCTGTCACTAAGTATATTAAAAGTTCTAACTCATTAGTACGTGAAGTAAAACAAATTAAAATGAGATTCAACTTCTGTCCATTGGATTATTATTCTTTAAACTGACCTGGGCACACAAGACTCCCAAGAAACTAATTAAAAACTGTAAGCTGGTTCATCCTACCACCAACCACCACCAAACACACTAATTCAGCAACAATTTTCAGAAAAATTACTTTTGTGAGAAATTCAGAAACTATTTGAAAGGCCCCTATACACCAGAGAATGCAAACCCAGACTTAATGAAGCCAGTTGGGAGAAGAAAAAGAGAAACAAGCACCTAACCATGTAATGCAAATATTTACTGACATAGTGGAAAACTTGATAAAAACAAAATAGTAGTAGGGGACTTTAATACCTACCTAAATGAATGGACAGATCATTCAGACAGAAAATCAAAAATAAAACATTAAGCTTAAATGACACATAGATCAACTTATTAGATATATACAGAACATTACAACCCAAAGCAGAATAAACATTCTTTTCAAGGGCACATGGAACATTCCCCAGGATGAATATTATTTGGTGTCATTGTTCAATCACTGTCATTGTCTGACTAATTGTGACCCCATGAACTGCAGTATGCCAGGCTTCCCTGTCCTTCACTTTCTCTCTGAGTTTGCTCAAACTCGTGTCCATTGATTCAGTGATGCCATCCAACCATCTCACCCCTTGGTTGCTCCCTTCTCCTCCTGCCTTAGGAAGATTTAAGAACTTAAGAAGACTGAAATTATATCAAGCAGCTTTCCAACCACTATACTATGAAACTTGAAATCAACTACAAGAAAAAATGGTAAAAAAATACAGAAATGTGGAATATAAACAATATAATACTAAACAAACTATGGATCACTGAAGAAATAAAAGAGAAAGTTAAAAAAAATACCAGGGGGCAAATGAAAATAAAAACACAATTCCAAAATCTATGGATACAGCAAAGGCAGTTCTAAGAGGGATGTTTACAGACATAAAGACCTACCTCAGGACACAAGAAAAATCTCAAATAAACAATCTAAGCTTACATCAAACAGAGCTAGGAAAAGAAGAACAAACAAAAGTCAAAGTTAGTAGAAAGAAGAAAAAAGTAATGATCAGAACAGAAATACATGAAGACTAAAAATCAGTAGAAATGATCAATGAAACTAAGAGCTGGTTCTTTGAATATAAACCAAATTGACAAACTTTTAGCCAGACTCATTAAAAAAGGCCCCCAAAATAAAATCAGAAATGAAAGATAAGTTACAACTGACACCACAGAAATACAAAGGATCATAAGAGATTACTATGAACAATTATATGCCAACAAAATGGACAAACTAGAAGAAATGGATAAATTCTGAAAAGCATACAATCTTCTAAGACTGAATCAGGAAGAAATAGAAAATGTGAACAGACTAATTACTAATAAGTTGAATCCATATTCAAAAACTCTCAAGAAACCCAGAACCACACAGATTCACAGATGCTGTCTATGAAGCGTTTAAATAAGAGTTAAAGTCATCCTTCTCAGATTAGAAAAAACTCATGAATAAGAAATGCTTTCAAACTCATCCTAAAAGTTCAGCGTCAGTCTGATAACAAAATCAAAGACATCACCAAAAAAAAGAAGAAAAAATAAAAAGAAAGAAAGAAACTTACAGGCCAATATTAATGAATAACAGAGATGCAAAAATCTTCAACAAAGCATTAATATTAGCAAGCCAAATTCAACAATACATTAAAAGGATCATATATCATGATCAAGTGGGATTTATCCCAGGTGCAAGGATGGTTCAATATCTGCCAATCAATCAATGTGGTACACCATACTAACAAAATGAAGAATAAGAAGCATCTTTCAAGCAGATGCAGAAATACCTTTTGAAAAAAAATTAAACATCTATTTATACTAAAAACTCTCTACAAATGGGTATAGAGGGAGCATAGCTCAACATAATAAAGGTCATTTACACAAACTTAAGGTTAAAATAACACTCAACAGTGAAAAGCTGAAAGTGTTTCCTCTAACATAAGAAACAAGACAAGGATGCCCTCTCTTGCCACTTTTATTCAATGTAGTATTGAAAGCCCTATCCATAACAATCAGACAAGAAAAAGTATCAAAATTGGAAAGGAAGGAGTAAAACAGTCACTACTTGTAGATGACATGATATTATATATAGAAAATCTAAAGATGCCTCCAAAAGACTACTAGACTCATTAATGAATTCAGCAAAGTTGCAGGATATAAAATGTGCAGAAATACATTGCATTTCCACATACTAATAACAATCTATCAGAAACAGAAATTATCAAAACAATTTACAATTGCATCAAAAGAATAAAATATCTAGGAATATAAGTAATCCACAAGGTGAAAGACCTGTACTCTGAAAACTATCAGATAATGATGACAGAAAATGAAGACAACACAAATAAATGGAAATATATTCCATGCTCATGGTTTGGAAGAATTAACATTGTTAAAATGGCCAGCTAACCAAGGCAGATTCAATGCAGTCCTATCAAAATATCAACGGCAACTGTCACAGAACTAGAATGAATAATTCAAAAATGTGTATGGAAAAACAAAAAACCCTGAATAGAAAAGGCAATCTTGAAAAAGAAGAACAAATCTGGAAGGATCACACTCTCTGATTTCAAACTATAGTGCAAAGCTTTAGTAGTGAAAACAATATGGTACTGGCACAAAACCAGTCACAAAGACCAATGCAACAGAATAAAGAACCCACAAGTAAATCCACGTTCATATGGTCACTAAACCTACAGCAAAGAAGGTGAGAATATACAGTGGGGAGAAAGGCAGCCTCTTCAGTAAATGCTGCTGGGAAAACTGTAAAGCCATGCAGAAGAATTAAACTGGATCTCTTTCTTACACCATATACAAAAGTAAACTCAAACTGGATTAAAAACAGACTTCCCTGATGGCACAGTGGATAAGAATCTGCTAGCCGGTTGATGGGACACAGGCTTGATCTCTGGCCCAGAAGGATTTCACATGCCACAGAGTAACTAAGGCCCTGCGACACACCTATGGAGCCCACGCACCACAGTCCGCACTCTGCAACGACTGAGTCCCTGGGCTGCAGCTTCTGCAGCCCACGGGGCTAGAGGCTGTGCTCCACGACAAGAGAAGTCACTGCAATGAGAAGCCCACACCCTGCAACAAACAGCAGCTGCTGCTCACTGCAACTAGAGAAAGCCCATGCACAGCAACAAAGATCCAACACAGCTTAAGATAAAAATAACAACAAGCAAATACATTTTAAAAATGGATTAAAGACTTAAAGGTAAGACCTAAAGCCATATAACTCCTAGAAGAAACCACAGGCAGTAAATTCTTTGATATCAATCTCAGTAATTGCTTTGGGTGATCTGTCTTCTCAGGCAAGGGAAACAAACGCAAAAATAAATAGGACTATATCAAATTAAAAACCTTTTGCATATGGAAGGAAACCATTAAAAAATGAAAAGGCCACCTACTTAATGGGAGAAGATATCTGCAAGATGTATATGTTGAGAGCTTAATATCTAAAATATATTAATACAAAGAACTCACAAAACCCCATATCAAAGAGATAATCTGATTTAAAAATGGGCAGAGGACCTGAGTAGACATTTCTTCAATAAAAAAACATACAGATGGTCACCAGACATGTGAAAAAAAATGCTTAATGTCACTAATTATCAGGGAAATGCAAATCAAAATAATAATGATATATCACCTTACACCTATCAGAATGGCCATCATCAAAAAGACAACAAATAACAATAGCTGGCAAGGATGTGGAGAAAAGGGAAACCTCATGCACTGTTATTGGGAATGTAAATTGGTATAACCACAATGAAAAATCATAGAGTTTCCTCAAAATATTAAAAATAGAGTTGCCATAGGATCCAGCAATTCCATGTTTTCCAAGAAAACAAAGACAGTAATTTGAAAAGATAAATTCATCACTGTTTACTGCAGCATTATTGACAACAGCCAAGATATAGAAACAACCTAAATGTTCATTAATAGAAGAATGGATAAAGAAAATGTGATGTGCATGTATATGTATATACATACACACAATGGAATATTACTTAGGCATTAAAAAGAAATCTTACCATTTGCATTTATGGTTATATGGATGGATATAGAGGGTATTATGCTAAGTGAAATAAGTCACACAAAGAAGGACAAATTACCATATGATTTCACTTTTATGTGCAAGCTAAAAAATAAAACAAATGAAAAAACAAAACAAACTCATAAATAGGGTGAACTAACTGGCAGTCATCAGAGCAGAGGGAGTTTGGGGATTGGGTGAAATAGGTGAAGGGGATTAAGAGGTACACGCTTCCAGTTATAAAATAAATAAGCCACGGGGATGTAATAAAGGGCATAAGGAATATAGTTAACAATACTTTAATAATAGATGTGTAGGTGGTGACTCATTTATTGTGGGGATCTTATCATAGGATATTCAAATGTCAAATCACTATGTTGTACACCTGAAACTAGCATAATAAATACATCCACTATACATCAGATAAAAAAATGTTAAATGGGTTAACAGAAAACTGAATCATTTATGCTTAAATGATGGACAGTCAAGGGGGGGTGTGTATTGGGTTGTTTACTGTTTGGTATAACTTTGCAAACAGTAAAGGTACTTATAACAAAACCACAATTTCACAAAGTAGAAAAAGAACCTAAACATATAAGTATTCATTCAAAGGCTCTTAAACTCTTATCTGATGAAATCTGTTACCCCAAAATGACAACTGAAGATAAGTGGGAGAGTGAGTTGCAATTCAAATGTAATGGATTTATAACACTGTATAACAAAATATTATTAAACTAACAAATTATGAAAGTGAAAGTCACTTAGTCATTTCCAGCTCTTTGCGACCCTATGGACTATACAGTCCATGGAATTCTCCAGGCCAGAATACTGGAGTGGGTAGCCATCCCCGTCTCCAGGGGATCTTCCCAACCCAGGGATTGCACCCAGGTCTCCCCCACCACAGGCACATCTTTACCAGCTCAGCCACCAGGGAAGCCTAAACCAACAAATTATAGAACCTTCAATTTGGAGTGGCCACACCAGATCTCTTCTAATGGTTTCTTCTCCTAGCATGTGCTCAAGTCGCTCAGTTGTGTCTGACTCTTTTGCAACCCTATGTTATGGCTGTAGCCTACCAGGCTCCTCTGTCCATGGGATTTTCCACAAGAATATTGGAGCAGGTTGCTATTTCCTCCTCCAGGAGATCTTCGTTGCTCAGCAGGAATCCGCAACTCCTGTGTCTCATGCAGTGGCAGGCAGATTTTTTACCACTGGGCCCCCTGCAGAGCCCTCTTCCCGCATAGATTGTAGTCTGTTTAGCCGCTTCAGTCGTGTCCGACTCTTTTGCGACCCCAGGCACTGCAGCCCACCAGCTCCTCTGTCTATGGGATTCTCCAGGCAAGAATACTGGAGTGGGTTGCCATTTCCTTCTCCAGGGTCCAGCACGGATGAGCCTATTTTATCAGCAGTCAAAAGTGTGGCCCAAGGAGCCAAAACAGGAATCCTGCTGGGGTTCTATACTCAGTTAATCTTGCTCTGTTTGGGAAATTACCTTCTTTTAATCACCTTCATTTTCAGTTTCTATCATTTGTTTGCTAAAAACATTTTGACATACCTGGCACTAATTACAAGCTGATTGTCGTTGCTGACTCTTTCCTTCCAAAACAATACTCCAAATACAAAGCAGTATCTGAAAATAAACTCAATAAGAAATAATCATCCCACAATTACATTTCACAAGCATTTTTAAAATGAAAAAATGTCATGTCTTTAAAATTATGTTCTTCATTAGTATTTCTTAAATTGGGGGTAATTGTCAAAACGTGCAGCTTCCCAGGAGGTGCCAGGGGTAAAGAACCTGCCTGCCAATGCAAGAGACATAAGAAACATGGGTTCGATCCCTGGGTCAGGAAGATCCCCTGGAGCAGGGCATGTCAACCTACTCCAGTATTCTTGCCCAGAGAACCCAATGGACAGAGGAGCGTGGACAGCTATGGTCCACAGGGTCACAAAGAGTCAGATAGAACTGAAGCAACTTAGCGCACACACAGCACATCTCTTTGGAATACGCCACATTTTAGAAAAATATCACCTTTTTTGTCTGAATATTGCTTTCATATAAATATAAAGATTTGACCTTGTAATTTTCAATGTTTCATTGCAATTTTACTAGCATTTGGGCTCTGGAAGAATCCTGCTGTTTTCCTTGCAATAATATGACTTTAAAATAACTTTTCAGCCCACACTTTACTTGGAGGGCACAGACGATGATGGCTCTAAAAAATCTCTAATCAATCTCTAAAGCACTCTTGAGAATTTCAAGTTACTGTTTAAATTCTTTGCATGCAGAGATTTGTAAGAATTTATGAACATTTTCTTTCTATTGTTTTCTATCAAATGATTTCCATATTATTAATTTGCAATTTTTACTCATGTTGGGTAAGTATGAAAAAAATAATCTCAAAGGGAGAAGCTTCAAATAAACTCATCGAGCAGAAACTTATTTCAGTTCAAGAAACTTCTAATAGAAATGCTCTTAATTTCCTTAAAAATCTCTTTCTCTTCCCATGTTTAACAGAAAGGTTCCATTTTGCAAATAAAAGAAGACATTTTGGTATGTGTGCTGATTTTAAAATGAACATTTCATTTTGTACGATTGAAGAAAAATGAGATTAACAAAGAAACAGTAATAGATTGTGATAGGAGGCTCTCCCCGCACCTCTTTCAGACACCCAATCTGAGTAACAAATGTTTCAGTTCAAACCACAGTATTGCATCCAAACTATTTCAATGCCTCTTTTGCTCTTTATTGGTTTCTAAAAGGGTTTATCAATAAGGAAAATTTATGTTCTAATCTCTTCCACTCTGGAACATCAAATCTTTCCTAAGGTCATGATTTTGTTTAAGTCTCAAAGAAATGTTGGTAGATGCTGATAAAAAGAGATTAACTGCAGTGGAAAAGGTCAGGCACTCGTCACCTGATTAAAACACTATGTCAATGTAATATAGTAGTCAAGGTACACCTTTCAGATAAAGCAGGAATGGGAAATAGTAGTATATTTTTAAATCCCCCTAGTTATGAGCATTCTGGTTTCATACACTCAAGGGAGGCCATATGGGCTAATAGAGTGGCTTGAAAGCTTTTTAAAAACCTATCCATTACAAGAATGTTATTATGCATTGTGAACCAACACATAAGAATAAATATAGTTTATAAAAGAGTGCCTATCCGTAATATGTATCATAACTAATATTTTCTATTCTTTTTTTAAAAAATGCTTTTTGAGACCATAGACTTGTTAACTGTGACCTTACACAAGGCTTTTAATCTTGTATTTCTTAATTTTAGTTTTTCACTCCAACTCACAAAATTAAATGAGATAAAGTATGTGAAGTTCTTAGGACCATGAACTCTCAATGTATTAATATTTTATTCCCTCCTGTCCACACCACACTTTTACTTTGAGTCTACACTCATATTACATTGACAAAAATAAAAAATTAAAATGCATCAAAAATTAAAACAAATGTACACACAAATATGATATCTGGCTATAGAAACAACTTAATTAATCACATCTCCTTGCATCCATGACTCTGCATCATCCACTTCCTTACCAACATATGCCTTCTTTTGGCCAATGAGATTTAAGCAAATGTGACACAAACAGAGGCTTAAAAATTGCTTTTTCATCAGACTTCTCTTCCTGCTACTGGGAACTCTCTCTTGCAACTTTTGAAATGCTGCCACCACGTGAACAAGCCCGTACAAGTCGGCTGCAGACTTGTGGTCCAGCAGACAGCAGAAATGAGCAAATGTATGAGTAAGGTCATCCTAAAGCATGTCAGACTACAGCTGAATGAGATGGGCAAAGGAATATCCACCTTGAATTGCTGACCCATAGATACAGAAACAAATAAAATGGCTATTTCATTTAAGCAACTATTAAATAAGTTGGCTTTAAGCCACTCAATTTTAGAGTGGTTTATTCTGCAGCTTTCTCAGCTTCATCGTTCTCATTTTTATAGTAAGATTTTAAAAATAAGAACTTGCTTGAAAAGATACACATTAAGAAATCCTTAACCAGGGGAAATGGGGTCAAAGAATGTTATTTTTTTTCCAAGAATTTATGCAGCTCAAGTTTTTGATGGCTGAGCTCCTAAACAAAATATATATTAATAATATGTAAATGCTCTCTATTTTCTGACTGGTGATATCACAACAGAAGTAAAAGAAAGATTATTTTATTTCCAGGTTACTTCCAGGAGAGACTACAGCTGAGGAATTTGTGGTGTGATTTTTCCTGAAGAAACTTGGCAGACAAAGTAATTTTTAAAAGAAAATAGAGACCCTTCCCTAGTATGAGCAAAGTGAAAACACATTACAAAGGCATTTCAAAAACTTGTCAAGTATATGTAGGGAAAAATTTTACTGATGTAAAAAATTAAGTCATAATAAGTTCACTATTAATTTTTTTAACTTTTTATTTTGTATTGGGGTATAGCCAGTTAACAATGTTGTGATAGCTTTGGGTGAAGAGCGAAGGGATTCAGTCATATGTAGATGTGTATCCATTCCTTCCCAAACCACCCTCCCATCCAAGCTACCACACGACATGGAGCCGGCTCCACGTGCCGTACCGCAGGTCCTTGTTTCTGGTTACCGATTTTAAACACAGTGTGCACATGCCCACCCCAAACTCCCTAACTAGCCTTTCCTCCCATCCTTCGGCCTCCCAGCAACCATAAGCTCAGTCTCGAAGTCTGTAAATTCACCATTAATTTAAAAAGAGACTTCACTCTGGGCTTCATGAATACTTTATAGAAACCTGATCAAAATAGGCAATTTAAAAATATGGGTCACACTTATATGTGGAGTCCAAAAAAAACTATACAAATGAACTTATTTACAAAACAGAAATAGATGCAAAGACACAGAAAACAAATTTAGGGTGGGACACAGAAAACAAAGGGGGAAGGGGTGAGGGGAGGGATAAATTAGGAGTTTCAGATTAACAGATACAAACTACTATATATAAAATAGATAAACAAGGTCCTACTGTATAGCACAGGGAACCATACACAATAGCTTATAATAAGTTATAATGGAAAAGAATCTGAAAAAGTTTATATATATATATATACACACACACACACATATGTAACTGAATCACATTGTTATATACCAGAAACTAATACAACATTGTAAATCAATTATGCTGTAATTTTTAATTAATTATAAAATAAAAAATTTAAAGAATGGGTCATAATAATGTACTTCATGAGAAATCTGGGCAATAAAGCATACATAGAGGGTTCAAGCAAAAATAAAAGTATCTTAAAATAACTAACTACAAGCCTACTGGATTTAACTATAACTTGATCCAAGGTACCATCTTTTAAGTGTATTAAATTAGAAGGGAAATGGCCAGAAAACAAGAGTGTGCATTTCTTGGTAAGACCTGTCTTTTTCTATGCCTAGTAAAGAGGGCACCTGTCAAGTCAATGGGTCTACTGAGTCTGCCTTTTCACACTGTTCATGGGGTTCATGAACTGTTCACGGGCTTCTGAGTCTGTCTAGCAACCTCTCCCTTTTGTGGAGATGGAGGCATTAGAACCGATGTAAGTAAACAGTTGTGCACCTACTCCCCTTTGTTCAGGTGCACACTCACCCTGGATCCTTCTGACAATTTGAATTCAATATTGTATTCTTTAGGAAAACTATTTAAGCTGACCCAATTTTCCTGACATTTGTAGTTTTGTCCTAAAATAATAAATTCATATTCCTACTTGTAGATTTTTCAAAAGTACCGTTTATATAAAGAAAGCTGAGCACTGAAGAATTGAAGTTTTTGAACTGTGGTGTTGGAGAAGGCTTTTGAGAGTCCCTTGGACTGCCAGGAGATCCAACCAGACCATCCTAAAGGAGATCATCCTGAATATTCATTGGGAGGACTGATGTTGAAGCTGAAACTCCAATACTTTGGCCACCTGATGTGAACAGCTGACTCATTTGAAAAGACTGTGATGCTGGGAAAGATTGAAGGTGGGAGGAAAAGGGGAAGACAGAGGAGAAGATGGTTGGATGGCATCACAGACTCAATGGACATGAGTTTAAGTAAACTCTGGGAGTTGGTGATGAACAGGGAGGCCTGGCGTGCTGCAGTCCCTGGGGTCACAAAGAATTGGACACGACTGAGCGACTGGACGGAACTGAAGTGAACTAGTACAAGTAAAACTACATATAAAATAAATTTTAAAATTGTACAAATTTTAAAAATTAAAAGCTAATTCTCCTGAAAAGGTAATTTCCATAGTAGAACTCATATTCCTCCTCATTTAGATGTCATTTTATGAGGCAATGTCTTGCTCTGTTGCAAACATTAATGTCTCCTTTTTTTTCTTAACAATAAAGGATTCTGGACTTAGAAAAGACCTTAGAGGTCATCAGGTTTAACCAGTCACCCAAAGAAAAAATCTTCTCAGGATTCTCCCTGACAAGTGGTTTACTAATAGCTGTTTGAACCCTGACAGGGAACTAACTCATTGTTCTACCAAGTAAAACAGTCCCTTTAGTTTCAAATGGCTTTAATAGTTTAAAAGCTCTGTCTTATATTAAACCCAATCTGATTCTCTATAACTGTGATTCATTCATCTTTTCTCTTTTGTGTCCCTCTGGCACTTCAAAGATTAAGACTACTCCCAACTGTACATGACAGCTCTTCAAGTATTTGAAGACAGAGATAACATTCCCGGGACTAAAATCCAGATTTAACAGTTCCTCGAATCAAACAGTCAGAAAATTCTTTATTAGTTTGGTCTGGTCTCCAAGTACAAGCAGATGGCTGATTAACTTTTTAGTATATGAAATGAGACCTGACCAAAATGTATGAGACGCGGCCTGCTCCTGCTTGAGTATGATTCTTTTCATTATTTTGGGAAACAGCTCTACGTATTATGGCATGAGCTCTCCTAATAGTCATTTCACACTAGTGATTCCCATTCAGCCTCCAGTCAGCTGAAACCTTAAGAGCTTTACTAAACAAGCTTTCATTAAAAGCACAGCCCGGTACTGTTGAAATTATTTGCAGGCATCAATGGAGACACAGATCTAGAGAACAG
Source organism: Cervus canadensis (assembly GCF_019320065.1). Lineage (NCBI taxonomy): Eukaryota > Metazoa > Chordata > Mammalia > Artiodactyla > Cervidae > Cervus > Cervus canadensis. Next base: position 19,954,438 of record NC_057410.1, on the reverse strand, counting down.
ACTTACGGACACAGTGGATGGAGGGAGGAAGGAGAGGGTGGGATGGATGGAGAGAGAAACATGGACACTGACACTACCATGTGTCAAATACACAGCCAATGGGAATCTGCTATATGACTCAGGGAACTCAAACCAGGGCTCTGAACAGCCTAGAGGGGTGGATGGGGAGGAGGTGGGAGGGAGGTTCAAAAGGGAGGGGATGTATGTATACCTATAGCTGATACATGGTGATGTTTGGCAGAAACCAACACAATTCTGTGAAGCAACTATCCTTCAATTTAAAAAAATAAATAAATTTAAAATTTAAAAGTACAGCCTGTATTTTTCTGGTAGAATCCAAGTGTAGGATCTAAAGTTGTCTCTAATTTTCCTCTTGTTACTTTCAACCCATTACTCGAGTCTGTGGGTACACAGTATGTGCATGCTCAGTTGTGTCTGAGTCTGCCACCCCATGGATGGTAGTCTGCCAGGCTCCTCTGTCCAGGGACTTTTCCAGGCAAAAAATACTGGAGTGGGTTGCCATTTCTTTCTCCAGGGGATTGTCCCAACCCAGCGAATCTGTGTCTCCTGCATTGGCAGAGGATTCTTTACCACTTGCACCATATGGGAAGCCCAAGGATTCTTAATTTGGTTCAGTTTCTCAGCCTCGTTACCATCATCCACACTGCTGATATGCTGACAGGCCAGGGGAAGACCCAGAGCCCCGTAGCACACCACTAGAATTGCTAAGGGGAATCTTGCTACTGGTCTTTTTAACATGTGCTTCTCCCTGTAATCCTAAAACCAAAACACTCTATGTACTTTTTTAAGTATAAGATAATGAATTGCTATCATAAAGGCACTGGGTTTCTGGCAATAATCATCTTTGTTTAGTTGAGAATGCAGTGTACTTTTCTGTAACAGAAAGCATTATAGCAGACTATCATTGGGTGAAGAGGGAGGTGGGAGGGGGCATCGGGATGGGGAATACATATAAATCCATGGCTGATTCATGTCAATGTATGACAAAAACCACTACAATATTGTAAAGTAATTAGCCTCCAACTAATAAAAATAAATGAAAAAAATATTCATATGTTATATTAATAATCACCAAATGAATCCTATAAAGCAGGTATTATTATTTTTATTTTATAGCTGGGAAAACTCAAAGTGGTTAAAACTGCAGGTTCTCTGGAGTCAGAAAACCTGCATTTGAATTCTGACTGTGTCCAATACAATATTAGGTACTTAACCTTTGTGAGCCAACTCTTATTCTAAGATTTTCATGAGCATTAAATAAAATGATACATAGAAATCATGTAACACAGCACTTGGAAAATAGTAAAGTCTTAATAAGCATTATCTATAATTTTTATAGCCAAAGACAAGAGAGATAGAAAAGCATCAGAAGCAGGATTTGAAGCAGAGCTTGACCTCAAAGCTACTACAAATATGCCTAGTCAAGGACACATACAACTAATTTTTTTTCTTCTTAGAAAATACAACCAGTCTTCCTGATCCTATCATTTGATGTCATAGAAAATAAAAATAGGATTTTGAGACTGGTAAGAGAAACAATGGAACCAAAGACATAGCCTACTTAGAGATTTTATAGTGACAACTTAAGGATAAAAACCAGGCTAAGGTCTAGGCAGAGGAATCAGAGATTAAATTGCCAACATATCCTGGATCATTGAAAAACCAAGAGAGTTCCAGAAAAACATCTACTTCTGTTTCACTGACTATGCCAAAGCCTTTGACTCTGTGGATCACAACAAACGGTGGAAAATTCTTAAAAAGACTGAATACCAGACCACCTGACCTGCCTCTTGAGAAATCTGTATGCAGGTCAGGACGCAACAGTTAGAACTGGACATGGAACAACAGACTGGTTCCAAATCAGGAAAGGAGTACGTCAAAGCTATATATTGTCACTATGCTTATTTAACTTATATGCAGAGTATAAGAGAAACGCTGGGCTGGATGAAGCACAAGCTGGAATCAATTGCTGGAAGAAATATCAATAACCTCAGATATGTAGATGACACCACTCTTATGGCAGAAAGTGAAGAAGAAATAAAGAGCCTCTTGATGAAAGTGAAAGAGGGGAGTGAAGAAGTTGGCTTAAAGCTCAACATTCAGAAAACTAAAATCATGATATCTGGTCCCATCACTTCATGGCAAACAGATGGGGTAACAGTGAAAAAGTGGCAGACTTTATTTTGGGGGGGCTCCAAAATCACTGCAGATGGTGACCGCAGCCATGAAATTAAAACATGCCTGCTCCTTAGAAGAAGAACTATGACCAACCTAGACAGCATATTAAAAAGCAGCCATTACTTTGCCAACAAAGGTCTGTCTAGTCAAGGCTCTGGTTTTTCCAGTTGTCATGTATGGATGTGAGAGTTCAACTATAAAGAAAGCTGAGCACAAAGAATTGATGCTTTTGAACTGTGGTGTTGGAGAAGACTCTTGAAAGTCCCTTGGACTGCAAGGAGATCCAACGAGTCCATCCTAAAGGAAATCATTCCTGAATATTCATTGGAAGGACCGATTCTGAAGCTGAAACTCCAATACTTTGACCACCTGATGCAAAGAACTGACCAATTTGAAAGACACTGATGCTGGGAAAGATTGAAGGTGGGAGAAGGGGACGACAGAGGATGAGATGGTTGGATGGCATCACTGACTCAGTGGACGTGAGTTTGAAGACTCTGGGAGTTGCTGATGGACAGGGAGGCCTGGCGTGCTGCGGTTCGTGCGACTGCAAAGAGTCGGACACAACTGAGCAACTGAACTGAAGAACTAGGTCACAAGCTCGAGATGAGCTACAAGGTAGAAAAGCAGGAGCTCAAAGCGGGACACTCATGAGGCAGCAACAATTCCTCTGCTATTAAGTATTTGAGGGCAAATGCTGGATGGCATTTTTATTTTTTGGGTTACCATAAATTTTCGTGACCTCTCTAACCTTCCTGGGCCTTAGACTACCCCTAAATTTATTATGGGAGTCTATTATTATTATTATAGGATGAGAAATGAGGGATATTGGTCAAAGGACACAAAATTTCAGTTATGCATGATGAATACAGTCTAGAGATCTTAAGGTTAGGAAGATACATTTATTATGCATTATGCATTAAATTCATTATTCATTAGCATGACATAATATTAACAGACATATCAATATTACTAAGGATAAAAATCTCAAAAGAAGACATACAAGTCTTCAACAAATATATATTTTTAAACATTCAACATTACTAATCATCAGGGAAGGGCAAATCAAAATCACAATGAGATATCACCTCACACCTCTTAGAATGGCTGTCATCAAAAAGACACAAGAAAACAAGTGTTGTTGAGGATATGGAAGAAAAGGAACCCTCGTAAACTGTTGTTAGGAATGTAAATTGGTGCAGCCATTACAGAAAACAGTATAGAGGCTCCTCAAAAAATTAAAAATAGAACTACCATTAATGATCCAGTAATTCCATCACTGAGTATGTACCTAAAGGTAAGAAAATCATTATCTTAAAGAAATACCCATGTTCATTTCAGTGTTATTCACGGTAACCAAGATACGGAAACAACCAAATTGTGTCCATAGAATGATGAATGAGTAAAGGACATATAAATATGTGTGTGTATATATGTATATACATACACACATACAGTGGAACATTGTTCAGTCTTTAAAAAGATAGAAATTCTGTCATATGCAACAATGGGATGAACTTTGAGGACAACAGGCTAAGTGAAATAAGCCACTAACAGAAAAACAAGTACTACATAACCTCACCTATGTGTTAGTTGCTGTCTTGTCTGACTCCTTGTGACCCCATGGACCATAGCCCATTAGGCTGCTCTGTCCATGGAATTCTCCAGGCAAAAAAACTGGAGTGGGTTGCCATTCCCTTCTCCAGGGGATCTTCCCGACCCAGGGATTGAACTCAGGTCTCCTGCATTGCAGGCAGATTCTCTACCAGAGTAACAAGGGAAGCCCAATCTCACCAATATGTGGATCTAAATAGTTGAACTCATAGAAGCAGAGAGTAAGATGGTGATTACCAGGGGTTTGGAGACAGTGGGTAGAGGATGAGGAATGGGAGACATTGGTCAAAAAGCATAAAGTTTCAGTTATGCAAGATGAAGAAATTCTAGAGATCTAGTATGTATCATAGTGACTAATGGACTGTAGTCTACAGGGCTCCTCTGTCCATTGGACTTTCCAGGCAAGAGTACTGGAGTGGGTTGCCATCTCCTTCTCCAAAATTAATAAGACTATATAATACATTTGAAATTTGCTAAAAGAGTCGATCTTAAAGATTCTGACCACAAATAAGAGGTAACTAGCTAAGATGATGGATATGCTAATTGACTTGATTTTAGTAATCACTTCAGAGTGTTTATGTATATCAAATCATCACATTGTACACATTAAATATAATACAACTTCTGTCAGTTATATCTAAGTAAAGCTGGGGAGGAAGAATATAAAGATACAAAAATACATAATTGTTTACTTTTAGGTTTTCTAGTAAAAGAAATATCTATTTCTATGTTGTAATAAAGTTGAGGCGGCTGTATTAAATACATGATAACTGGGATAAAAGACAACAAAAATGTTCATCTGGAACAAGGTAAGGTAAGACAGAGGGAGAGATAAAAAATTTGCTTATCTTAGTTACTCAATGAAGAAGACAAAGAGAATTAAGAACAGAAATTTAGTTCTTTCAAGAAAACAGAAAAAAGCATTCTTCTACTATCAGGTATCAGTCAGTCTAATGTGTATTTAAGCACTCTTAAAAATATGTTAAAGAATCAAGAACTCAGAAATACAGTAAGTCCATCATAAAGTTTACTTTCCAAAGAATAATTCCAGCTTCATATTCTTTCATTTTAAACAAACAATAGGACAACAAAGGAAATCATAAGCAAGGTGAAAAGACAGCCTTCAGAATGGGAGAAAATAATAGCAAATGAAGCAACTGACAAAGAATTAATCTCAAAAATATACAAGCAACTCCTGCAGCTCAATTCCAGAAAAATAAACAACCCAATCAAAAAATGGGCCAAAGAACTAAACAGACATTTCTCCAAAGAAGACATACATATGGCTAACAAACACATGAAAAGATGCTCAACATCACTCATTATCAGAGAAATGCAAATCAAAACAACAATGAAGTACCATGGCATGCCAGTCAGGATGGCTGCTATCCAAAAGTCTAAGCAATAAATGCTGGAGAGGTGTGGAGAAAAGGGAACCCTCTTACACTGTTGGTGGGAATGCAAACTAGTACAGCCACTATGGAGAACAGTGTGGAGATTCCTTAAAAAACTGGAAATAGAACTGCCATATGACCCAGCAATCCCACTTCTGGGCATACATACCGAGGAAACCAGATCTGAAAGAGACACGTGCACCCCAATGTTCATCGCAGCACTGTTTATAATAGCCAGGACATGGAAGCAACCTAGATGTCCATCAGCAGATGAATGAATAAGAAAGCTGTGGTACATATATACAATGGAATATTACTCAGCCATTAAAAAGAATACATTTGAACCAGTCCTAATGAGGTGGATGAAACTGGAGCCTATTATACAGAGTGAAGTAAGCCAGAAAGAAAAACACCAATATGGTATACTAACGCATATATATGGAGTTTAGAAAGATGGTAACGATAACCCTGTATGCGAGACAGCAAAAGAGACACAGATGTATAGAAGTCTTTTGGACTCTATGGGAGAGGGTGAAGGTGGGATGATTTGGGAGAATGGCCTTGAAACATGTATATTATCATATGTGAAACAAATCGCCAGTTCAGATTTGATGCATGAGACAGGGTGCTTGGGGCTTGTGCACTGGGATGACCCAGAGGGATGGGATGGGGAGGGAGGTGGGAGGGGGGTTCAGGATGGGGAACACATGTACACCTGTGGCGGATTCATGTCAATGTATGGCAAAACCACTACAATATTGTAAAGTAATTCACCTCCAATTAGAATAAATAAATTTATGTTAAAACAAAAACAATAAACAAACAATAACATCAATATTCTCCTATAGAATAAAAAGGTTTCTAAATAAAATCAAATTTTAAAATTCTGAAGCTTACTTAAATTCTTTAATACTGGGACTCAGCCAGAAATGTTCAATCAGGTCTTCTCTAGACACTGAGATTAATGACAAAAGATGGTGAAATGCCACAGTTCTGTCTCAGGTGATGTCAGACAGGATGACACAGACGGATCTTTCTAGAGTATAACAAAGGCAGGAAATTCTTCCAATTGTGGCTTCAACTCAAATGACTGAAGGGTATAGAAAAAGTTACTTTATTCTGTTTAATTAAACCGTTATTTCTCTTGCCTGACAACTAGAATGGTTCTGTGGAAAAGACTAGGTCACACAGAATTCTTCTATCATCCATAAGAATTCTTGTTTAATATACCTAAACTGACAAAATTATGCAAAACTATCTTTTTTTGGCTTCACAGGTGCCTCAGTACTCAAGCAAATATCACTATTTTAAAATTAGAATTCATTAAATTATGGCATATAAAAATGGAACATAATCTTGATTTAGGAATAGTTCATGAAATTCACCTGCAGTATCCTTTAAATGCCAGGCATCCAAAGAAGTATCTCAATAAGAATAATGCCATCTCAGAAACTAATCCCAAACCAAGGACCCAAGGTTGCCTGAGTGGGCTTGAATGAAAAGCTCTGCAGCAGTAAGCATACGGCAGTCCCAAAGTACATGCCATTGCAAAGGGCTGCTGGTCTTGTTTCAGATTTTCACTCTTGATGCACTCCAAAGTATTAACTATTTTATAATGTGGAGAAATGATTTCAAAATGTGGAGCTGGAGAAGACTCTTGAGAATCCCATGGACTGAAAGGAGATCAAAAGAGTTGATCCCAAAGGAAATAAACCCTGAATATTCATTGACAGGACTGATGCTGAAGTTGAAGCTCCAATATGTTGGCCACCTGAGGCGAAGAGCTGACTTGTTGGAAAAGATCCTAATGCTGGGAAAGATTGAGAGCAAGAGGAGAAGGGAGCAACAGAGGATGAGATGGTTGGATGGCATCATCAACTCAACGGACACGAGTTTGAGCAAACCCCAGGAGATAGTGAAGGACAGGGAAGTCTGGTGTGCTGCAGTCCATGGGGTCACAGGGTCGGAAACGACTTAGTGACTAAACAACAACAAAACGTAGTGAAAAACAAATTGCCAACAACAAAATATCATCATTTAAAGGGTTACCTCACTTTCCATTACGTGAACACTTTCAAATCCATCATCATCTCTTATGCTTCTCAAAACAAGTCTAAAAGGTAGTCTACAGATATGTACATTGAGGCTTAAAAACTTAAAAAATTTGCATAAGTTCTGACAACTAATAAACAGAGCCAAAACTCAAAGCTCCACCATCTTATTGAAAAACTTACATTTGCCCAGTTACAGTCACTTTGTCTCCATATCCCCTAAACCTGCAACCACTGTCCATTATTCCAGCTCCAAAGTCTTATCTGCTCGGTTCCTCTATGTACGCTTTCACTTTCTAAAAAGAGCAAGAAATAGATGAAGAAAAACGTAACACTTCCCAAACATGTTTATCTATAACAAAAATTATATTTCTCCATGAAAGAAAAAAAAAATACAAGAGAGCCCAAGGAAATGGTCAGAAATCTAGAATCACCACAGAAAATATATCAGAGTACATGCCCTATTTGTGCTCATGGTGATCAAAATGGCCACAAACAAATCTTTTGAACTGCTTCAGTGAGGAGTACTAACTGTAATTATCTGACTCACACAAGGTTTCAAATTTTGCCCTGCACACATTAACACCATCCATGATCAAGCAAGCTAAAATCACACAGGAATCAAAATTAAAAATTGGTTTCACATAGCCATGTTTACATCTGGCACCTTCAGACAGATATCAAGGTATAAAGATGTGAAATTTTAAAAAAAAAATCAATGTTGTAAAGCGAAAAAGTGTGCATCCATCACTTAACCTGGAATAAAAACTTTTGGCTGAAAAGCAGCTTCATATTTTCATCCTATCTATAAACTCCCAGTCATGGAGGAAAGCTGACAAAATATGACAAGTTGAAAAGTTTTGAAAGGTTTACTAAATCTAAAGAACTAAATAAGTAAAATGCCAGTAGTAAACACAGTAGTTCTATAGACACATCACTCCTAGAAAAAAATCATTCAAAACACATTATCTCATTAACATGTGATCAGCATATTACTTTTTGATGAGTAAATTAATGCCATAGTATTATGCCACTGACTTTTCATAAGATTTCCTGTATGTTAGACACTCATTCTCTGGTAGCAATTGAGGCAATTGAGAATTATGTTTTCCATTCACTGTAGTATCATTTAAAATGTCACCTTTGTGCCTGCTTCCGTCATCTCTGACTCTTTGTGACCCTATGGACTATAGCCTGCTGGGCTCCTCGGTCCATGGAATTCTCCAGGCAAGAATACTGGAGTGGGTTCCTACTGGAGTGGGTTCCATTTCTTACTCCAGGGGATCTTCCTGACCCACGGATCAAATGCATATCTCCTGCAGTGCAGGCAGATTCTTTATCACTGTGCCACCTGGGGAGCTGTCTGTGATTCTGTCACCTTTATAGCCTGTTTAATAATAAATCTTTTAGAAAGAAAATTCAGTAATCCATTCAATCAACAAATGCTCACTGAGTACTTATTATGTGCCAGGTAGACATCTCACTCAGTTCAGTTCAGTTCAGTCGCTCAGTTGTGTCCGACTCTTTGTGACCCATGAACCGCAGCACGCCAGGCCTCCCTGTCCATCACCAACTCCTGGAGTTTACTCAAACTCATGTCCATTGAGTCAGTGATGCCATCCAGCCATCTCATCCTCTGTCGTCCCCTTCTCCTCCTGCCCCCAATCCCTCCCAGCATCAGGGTCTTTTCCAATGAGTCAACACTTCACATCAGGTGGCCAAAGTATTGGAGTTTCAGCTTCAGCATCAGTCCTTCCAATGAACAACCAGGACTCATCTCCTTTAGGATGGACTGGCTGGATCTCCTTGCAGTCCAAGGGACTCTCAAGAGTCTTCTCCAACACCACAGTTCAAAAGCATCAATTATTTGGCACTCAGCTTTCTTCACAGTCCAACTCTCACATCCATACATGATCACTGGAAAAACCATAGCCTTGACTAGACAGACCTTTGTTGGCAAAGTAATGTCTCTGCTTTTTAATATGCTGTCTAGGTTGGTCATAACTTTCCTTCCAAGGAGTAAGCAATCTTTTAGTTTCATGGCTGCAGTCACCATCTGCTGTGATTTTGGAGCCAAAAAAATAAAGTCTGACACTGTTTCCACTGTTTCCCCATCTATTTCCCATGAAGTGATGGGACCAGATGCCATGATCTTAGTTTTCTGAATGTTGAGCTTTAAGCCAACTTCTTCGCTCTCCTCTTTCACTTTCATCAAGAGGTTTTTTAGTTCCTCTTCCCTTTCTGCCATAAGGGTGGTGTCATCTGCATATCTGAGGTTACTGATATTTCTCCTGGCAATCTTGATTCCAGCTTGTGCTTCTTCCAGCCCAGCATTTCTCATAATGCACTCTGCATATAAGTTAAATAAGCAGAGTGACAATATACAGCCTTGACATACTCCTTTTCCTATTTGGAACCAGTCTGTTGTTCCATGTCCAGTTCTAACTGTTGCTTCCTGACCTGCATACAGGTTTCTCAAGAGGCAGACATCTCACTGCTGCTGCTGCTGCTAAGTCACTTCAGTCGACATCTCACTAGGTGCTGTCAATATCGCAGCAAAGAAAATAGGCAGAACATTGGCTTTAATGATACATTAGACTGGACTGAATTAATAAGTCTATTTACAGAACATTCCACTCTACAACAACAGATCACACATCCTTTTTAATACATAGAACATTCCCCAGGATAGATAGCATGCTAATTTTCTTAAAAGACTTGATAAGTTAAAAAGATTAAAATCTTATCAAGTAGCTTTTCTAACCACTATGGTATAAAGCTAGAAATCAACTGCATGTAAAAACTAGAAAAAAAATCTCCAAATACATGTAATTTAAACAGCATGCTACCAAACAACCAATGGATCACTTAAGAAATTGAAAGAAAATCAAGAAATAGCAGGCAACAAATGAAAATGAAAACACAACATTCTAAAATCTATGGGACACAGTAAAGGAAGTTCTAAGGACAGTTTTAGCATTATAAGCCTACCTCTGAAACAAGAAAAATCTTGAATAAACAAACTAAACTTACATCTAAAGGAACTAGAAAAAGAAGAAAAACAAAACCCAAAGCTAATAGAAGGAAAGAAATAATAAAGATCAAAGAGGAAATAAAATAGAGAATTTTTAAAAATAGAACATTCAATGAAACTAAGAGCTGTGTTCTTTGAAGAGACAAAACTGATAAACCTTCAGCCAAACTTACCAACAGAAAAAGAGAGAGAGAATTCAAAGAAATAAAATCAGAAATGACATAGGAGACATGAAAACCAACCCCAAAATACAAAGGATCATATGAAATTAATACAAACAGCTATATATGCCAATAAAATAGACAATCTAGAAAAAATGAGCAGTTTCTAGAAATGGACAATCTTCCAAGACTGAATCAGAAGGAAAAGAAAAACAGAAAATATGAAGAGACCATTTACCAGTAATGAAATTGAATCAGTAATTAAAAAACATCCAAATAGTTCAGGACTTCTTTTACAGAGAAGAATCCTAAAAAACATTTAAAGAAGAGTTAATATCTTTCCCAAACAATTCAAAAAAATTAAAGAGGAAAGAATGCTACTGAAGTCACCTTCAAAGCACCAGGCCAATAGTAAAACAAAACAAAGATACACATATACACATACACACACTCTTACAAGCCAGTACCATTCATGAACATAGATACAAAAATCTTCAACAAAATATTAGCAAATCAAATCCAACAATACATTAAATGGATCATATACCATAATCAAGTTTGACCTTTCCCAGGGATGCAATGATGGTTCCATACCCACAAATCAACCAATACGATACATCAAATTTACAAATAAAGAATAAATATCATACAGTCATCTCAGCAGATGCAGAAAAAGAGCTTGTTACAAAATTCAATGTCCATTTATGGTAAAAACACTCAATACAGTGGATATAGAACATAATGTGATAAAGGCTCTATATGACAAAGCCATCTAAAAGCATCTACTCTAACATCAGGAACAAGACAAAGGTGCCCACTCTTGCCATTTTTATGTAACACAGTATAAAAAGTCCTAGCCACAATAATCAGACAAGAAAAAGAAATAAAAGAAATCCAAATTAAAAAGGAAGAAGTAAAACTGTCACTGTTCATAGATGACATGATACTATACATAGAAAATCCTAGACATCACCAAAAACTATTAGAACTAATCAATTAATTCAGTAAATTTGCAGAATGCAAAATTAATATACAAAAATAAGTTGCATCTCTATACACTAATAATAAACTATCAGAAAGACAAAAATAAGAAAACAGACGCATTTACAATTGTAGCAAAAAGGAAAATATCTAGGAACAACTATTACAAAAAGTAGGTTAAAGACCTGTACTCTGAAAATTATAAGACACTGATGAAAAATATTGAACATAATACATACAAATGATAAGATGTACTGTACCCATGGGTTGGAAGAATTAATATTGATAAAAGGATAATACTACCCAAGGCAAGTTACAGATTCAATGCAATCGCTATCAAAATACCAGAGGCATTTTTCACAGAACTAGAACAAAGTATTCTAAAATTTGTATGGAAATAGAGCCACAAAAGACCCTGAATTGCCAAAGTAAACTAAAGAAAGAAAAATCAGAGGTACCATGCTCCTGATATCACCTGTACTCTCTGGTACTGGTACAAAAACAGATCAATAGAACAGAATAGAGAACCTAGAAATAAAGCAAAACTACACAGTCAATTAATTTACAACAAAGGAGACAGGAATGTACAACAGGAAAAAGATAGCCTCTTAAATATACATGCTGGTAAAAGTGAATAGCTTTGTGCAAAAAAATCAAACCAGACTACTTTCTCATACCATACAGAAAAATAAACACAAAACAGATTAAACACTTTAATGTAAGACCTCAAACCATAACACTCCCAGAAGAAAAGCTAGGCAGTAAACTCTTTGACATCAATCTTAGTAATATTTTTGGTGATCTGTCTCCTCAGGCAAGGGAAGCAAAAGCAAAAATAAGCAAATGGGATTACATTGAACTAAAAATCTTTTGCACAGTGAGGGAAACTATTAGCAAGACCAAAAGACAACGTACTGAATGGGAGGTGGTATTTCCCAAATGATATGGTCAATAAGGAATTAAGTCCAAAACACTCAAAGAACTCATACAACTCAACATTTAAAAAAAAAAAAACTGATTAAAAATTGGGCATAGGACCTGAATATACTTTTTTCCCAAAGAAGACAAACAGATGGCCAATAGTCACATGAAAAGATGCTCACTTAGTAATCAGCAATCATTTGGGAAATTCAAATCAAAATCATAATGAGATACCACCTCACATCTGTCAGAATGGCTATTACGCAAAAGGTAACAAATAACGTCTTGGTGAAAACATAGAGAAAAACTGCTCCCTGTTGGTGGGAATGTAAATTACAGCTGGTATGGAAAACAGTGTGGAGGTTTCCTCAAAAATTGAAAAATAGAACTTCCATATGATCCAGCAATTTCACTTCTGGGAAGCAACCTAAGTGTCCACACATAAAAGAATAAAGAAGATGTGATATCTATATACACAATGAAACCATATTCAGCCATTAAAAGATAAAATATTTCCATTTGTCATAGTATGAATGGATCTAGAGGGAACTATGATAAGTGAAGTAAGTTAAACAGAGAAAGACAAATGTCACATGACCTCACTTACATGTGTAATCTGAAAACCAAATCAAGAAAACAAAAAATTAAAACAGAATCAAACAGTTGGCTCCCAAAGGAGAAGGGAGGATGCAAATAGGTATAGGGGATTAAGAGGTACAAACACCTAGTTATAAAATTTTAAAAGTAATGAGGATGCAATTTATAGCATAAGCAATATGATCAATAATACTGTAATAACATTGTATGGGGACAGTTGATTACTAGACTTATAATGATGATCATTTCATAATGTACACAAATGTCAATAAAGTGCATTTTCAACTAAAAAAAAGATTAAAAAAAACTACCAGCCTCATAAAACTCGTAATTTGATGGGAAATATATACAAGTAAAAAGGCAATTAAAACAGTGTGGTAAATATGTTATGATGTGGATGATGCCCAGAGTTATGCAAATATAAAGAAGGACCATTTTACCTGACCTTTAAGTGTTAGGAAGATTTTCTAAGAGGAAGTGATATCTAAGCAGAGACCTGAATAGATAGAGTTAGCCAGAGGTGAAAAAGATAATGTTCTATTAATAGAACTAAAAGTTTGCTTTGGATAGAACTTAGTCTTTGGGCAAAAGTAACAGAAGAGCATAATGACAAGGTAAGCTGGGACCATATTGTTTTGAGCCTTTAAGCCATGGAAGAAGTTGGACTTTATTATGAAGACAATGAAAACTGAAGAACTGTAAGCAGGAATGTCTGCATTTTAAGAGGAATCACCATGCTGTGGAGAATGAATTGGAAGGGGTAGTTGTTGCAGAATCCAAGGAAGAAACCATAAGAGTGTAGCAGTAAGGACAGACCTAAGTAGATCCATTTGAGAAGTATTTAGCAGGTATAATCAAAGAACCTTTGTGACTTGTCGCATGTATAAAATAAGCAAAAACAAGAAAGAATGAACAGTACCTAAGTGTCTGGACTCAGTAACTGGTTAGATACTAGTGCCGTTCACTGTATGGAACAAAGCAGGGCTGCAGTGTGAGATTTGAGTTGAGTTCAGCTTGTGATTTATCAAGGGTAAATACTGTTGAGATGCTTGAGTGGATACTTATGGCAGTTAAAATGATATGCATCCCACAAGAAAAATAAGGGATATATATTCTAGAACTGTCAATCAAGCCAAGAGGATGGGTCTCATACAAGAAGGCTGATGAGAGCCGAAAGAAAACTAAAAAGCAGTACTTGAGAGGAGAGCATAAAAAGAAGAGGGGAGTATATGGACATAGGAACCAAGAATATATAGCATCTCAAAAAAGCAGAAATGATCCTAAGTGCCAAGTGCTGGAGGAAGAGGTCAAGTAAAATGAAGACTAAGAAGTATCCATTAGATGGTTTGACAGGAGGTGATAGGTGATAGTGTAGATTTTAGACACACCCAGAACAATGGCAAGATTTACAGCAGACAGCAAGCCGATGAGATGGGTGCTAAAGCCTTTCACATGAGTAAGAGAGAATAATCAGCAAGTTGCTAGATGACAGGTTGGAAGAATTCCAAAGTGAGTGCCAGAAGCCTCATGGGGGTTTTATATGAGGGCAGGGTATAACTTTAAATTAATTTTTAAAGGCATGATAATAAATTGCAGCCCACTAACAGACATCTATCACAAAGAGTATCTGCTCCCATCTTTACCTGAAACCATTACATGAATTTTCTGCTTCATTCTGCAAAGTAAAAGGATATTCCCATGGCTCTGTTGTGCTTTCTCTGATTAGGGATGCTATGACATTACTAGCTGAAAGTATTTTATCATATCTTTTTATATTTCTGCTTATAATATAATTCTTACTTCCTGAAGTAAAATTCAAACTCATTTCCTGCTAAAAGGATATACATATATATCAGTGCGTCACACAATGCTCACGAGTAAGTGTTAGGTGATTTTAGTTAAGACTTATTTGCTCAAGTGCAGGCTGCCGTAAAAACTGCCAAGTCTGGAAATAGTTTTAAATACAGGTACTTTCTCATGCCTAACTTAAAGAGCATTATGCAATTACTCCTAAATTAAAGTGGTATATGGCACCTGAAATCTGATGACTCAGAGAATTTACACTGCTCTAAAGAAAGAAATAGAAAAGTCCTGCAGAGTTTTAGCTACCCCTATAGTCAGAACAGAATGAGAAGTTGCCTTGAATTAACCTTCCTTCATCAGGTTTTCAAGCCAAATATACACCTTTTTAGAAACAAACACTTAAAAAATAGGTTGTCTAACAACAAATCATGGAATTACATAACTGTAAAACTTTAAGATATTACCTGACAATTGCTTTTTCCTTGGTCACAAGTAGAACTTTATGTCTAAAAGAAACCATCCATTTGCAGAAAAAAAATTTGGCAAAAACTTTTGCCATGATGCTTGATATTGTTGAAAAAGCCCAATAGGTAATAAGCTCTCCTTGGAAACTAATGACTTCCACTTGGATGCCACACCTACAATGAGGTTAGTCCTTAAGACTGCAAATAAAGACCATACTGAGACACTGGGAAAGAATCAGCTCACTAAAATTCATTATTCTAGTTACTGTAAGAAAATTACTAAGAAGATCACTGAGGGTCTTCTCTATGACAATTCATAGAAAAATTATCTCTGACTTCCATAAGAAGATGAATAGTGCCTCTAAAATCCAACATATGATACACTATACAGTCTCTGTACCTGATCAGTTCAGCTCAGTCACTCAGTTATTTATGGCTCTCTGCGAACCCATGGACTGCTACATACTAAGCCTCCCTGTCCATCACCAGCTCCCGGAGCTTACTCAAACTTATTGCCATCAAGACGGTGATGCCAACCAACCATCTCATCCTCTGTCGCCCCCTTCTCCTCCTGCCTTCAAATTTTCCCAGCATCAGGGTCTTTTCCAATGAGTCGTTCTTTGCACAGGTGGCCAAAGTATTGGAGGTGAAGCTTCAGCATCAGTCCTTCCAATGAATATTCAGAACTGATTTCCTTTAGGGTGCACTGGTTGGATCTCTTTACAGTTCAAGGGACTCTCAAAGTCTTCTCCAACATCACAGGTCAAAAGCATCAATTCTTCGGTGCTCAGCTTCTTTTCTGGTCCAAATCTCATGTCCGTACATGACTACAGGAAAAACCACAGCTTTGACTAGATGAATGTTTGTTGGCAAGGTAATGTCTCTGCTTTTTAATATGCTTTCTCGGTTGGTCATAGCTTTTCTTCCAAGAAGCAAGCATCTTTTAATTTCATGGCTGCAGTCACCATCTGCAGTGATTTTGCAGCCCCCAAAAACAAATTCTCTCACTGTTTCAATTGTTTCCCCATCTACTTGCCATGAAGTGATGGGACCAGATGTCATGATCTTAGTTTTCTGAATGTTGACTTTTAAGACAACTTCTTAATTTTCCTCTTTCACTTTCATCAAGAGGCTCTTTAGTTCTTCGCTTTCTGCCATAAGAGTGGTGTCATCTGCATATCTGAAGTTAATGGTATTTCTCCCAGCAATCTTGATTCCAGCTTGTGCTTCATCCAGCCTGGCATTTTGCCTGATGTACTCTGCATATAAATTAAATAAGCAGGGTGACAATAAGCCTTGACGGACTCCTTTCCTGCTTTGGAACCAGTCTGTTGTTCCATGTCCAGTTCTCACTGTTGCTTCTTGACCTGCATACAGATTTCTCAGAAGGAGGTCAGGTGGTCTGGTATTCCCATCTCTTGAAGAATTTTCCATACTTTGTTGTGATCCACAGAGTCAAAGGCTTTGGCGTAGTCAATAAAGCAGAAGTAGATATTTTTCTGGAACTCTCTCACTTTTTCAATATCCAATGGATGTTGGCAATTTGATCTCTTGTTCCTCTGCCTTTTCTAAAACAACCTTGAACATCTGGAAGTTCACAATTCATGTACTGCTGAAGCCTGGCTTGGAGAATCTTGAGCATTACTTTGCTAGCGTGTGAGATGAGTGCAATTGTGCAGTAGTTTAAGCATCCTTTGGCATTGCCTTTCTTTGGATTGGAATAAAACTGACCTCTTCCAGTCCTGTGGCCACTGCTGAGTTTTCCAGATTTTCTGGCATATTGAGTGCAGCACTTTTACAGCATCATCTTTTAGGATCTGAAATAGCTAACCTGAAATTCTATCACCTCTACTAGCTGTGTTCGCAGTGATGCTTCCTAAGACCCACTTGACTTCGCATTCAGGATGTCTGGCTTTAGGTGAGTGATCACACTATTGTGGTTAACTGGGTCATGAAGATCTTCTTTTGTATAGTTCTCTGTATTCTTGCCACCTCTTCTTAATATCTCCTTCTTCTGTTAGGTCCATACCATTCCTGTCCTTAATTGTGCCTGTCTTTACATGAAATGTTCCCTTGGAATCTCTAATTTTCTTGAAGAGATCTCTAGTCTCTCCCATTCTATTTTTTCCATTTCTTTTCTTTGATCACTGAGGAAAGCTTTCTTATCTCTCCTTGCTATTCTTTGGAACTTTGCATTCAAATAGGTATATCTTTCCTTTTCTCCTTTGCCTTTAGCTTCTTTTCTTGGCTATTTGTGAGGCCTCCTCAGACAACCATTTTGCACTTTTGCATTTCTTTTTCTTGGGGATAGTCTTGATCACTGCCTCCTGTACAATGTCACAAACCTCCATCCATAGTTCTTCAGGCACTCTGTCTATAAGAACTAATCCCTTAAAAAAAAAAAAAAAAAAAAAGAACTAATCCCTTAAATCTATTTCTCACTTCCACCGTATATTTGATTTAGGTCATACCTGAATGGTCTAGTGGTTTTACTTACTTTCTTCAATTTAAGTCTGAATTTGGCAATAAGGTGTTCATGATCTGAGCCACAGTCAACTCCTGGTCTTATTTTTGCTGACTGTATAGAGCTTCTCCATCTTTGGCTGCAAAGAATATAATTAATCTGATTTCGGTCCTGACCATCTGGTGATGTCCATGTTTAGAGTCTTCTCTTGTGTTGTTGGAAGAGGGTGTTTGCTACAACCAGTGCATTCTCTTGGCAAAACTGTTAGCCTTTGACCTGCTTCATTCTGTACTCCAAGGCCAAACTTGCCTGTTACTCCAGGTATCTCTTGACTTCCTATTTGTGAATTCCAGTCCCCTATAATGAAAAGGACATCTTTTTTGGGTGTTAGTTTTAGAAGGCCCTGTAGGTCTTCATAGAACTGTTCAACTTCAGCTTCTTCAGCATTACTGGTCAGGGAATAGACTTGGATTACTGTAGTATTGAATGGTTGGCCTTGGAAATGAACAGAGATCATTCTGTCATTTTTTGAGATTGCACCCAAGTACTGCATTTCAGACTCTCTTTGTTGACAGTGATGGCTACTCCATTTCTTCTAAGGGGTTCCTGTCCATAGTAGTAGATACAATGGTCATCTGAGTTAAATTCACCCATTCCAGTCCATTTTAGTTCACTGATTCCTAAAACGTTGATGCTTACTCTTGCCATCTCCTGTTTGACCACTTCCAATTTGCCTTGATTCATGGACCTAAGATTCCAGGTGCCTATGCAATATTGTTCTTTATAGCATCGGACTTTACTTCCATCACAAGTCACATCCACAACTGGGTGTTGTTTTTGCTTTGGTTCTGTCTCTTCATTCTTTCTGGAGTTATTTCTCCACTGATCTCCAGTAGCATGTTGGGCACCTACTGACCTGGGGAGTTCATCTTTCAGTGTCCTATCTTTTTACCTTTTCACACAGTTCATACTGTGCCTGATATTATCCATTAATTATTTGCTAATCTCTTTGGGACAGTTCTAAAATCTCCCTACCATCACCTTGGAAGAAGATAGTCAGAAAAACATAGCTGAAAATAAAATTAGTGCAGAGAAAGGTAAAATGGAGGAAAGCATAGAAAAAAACTCATAGCTACCATACATTCACAGTGATTTTGTGGCCCTTCTGGATGTGTGTGTGGTTAAAAAATCCACCTGCCAATACAGGAGGTGCAAGAGATGTGGGTTTGATTCCTGGGCTGGGAAGATCCCCCAGAGAAGGAAATAGCAACCCATTCCAGTACTCTTGACTGGTAAATTCCATGGACAGAGGAACCTGGTAGGCTACACTCCATGGGATCTCAAAGAGTTGGACATGACTGAACGACTGAGCATGCATTCATGGGTGTATATAGCATTCTTTCTGAATGTTTTCATCACATATAACCCTCTGTTTTAAACAGTGTATTTATTATCTACTGAGGAAAGCAAATTATTCCAAAATGTGGCAATTTAAAAATAGCAAATAATTGTTATCTCCCAGTTTCAGTGGCTCAGGGATCTGAGCACAGTTTACCTGGGTCTTCTGGCTGAGGGTCTCTCCCAGGTAATAATCACCATATTAGCTGAGCCTATAATCTTCTCCAGGCTTGATATGGGGAGGATCTGTTTTGCAAGCTGACTCATGTAGTTATGGGCAGGCCTCAGGTCCTTGCTGCCTGCTCTTGGCAGAGCTCCTTGCCGGATGGGCTTCTCCATAAGACAACTCTCAATGGGGCAGTTTGTTCCCCAGAGTAAGGACTGGATGGAAAAGAGGAGATGGGGGAGGGGCAGGAAGGGTAGGGGAGGGAATACAGAAGTCTAATCTTGGAATTAACAACCCATCATTTTTACATACTCAATTCATTAGAAGTGAGCCGCTGGATTCAACCTACACTTAAGGAGAGAAGAACACAAGGGCTTGAATACGAGGAGGAGGGTCACTGGGACCATGTCAGACACTGCTGATTGCACACATAGCTACAATCATATTCTTATACGACATGGACACTTATTTACTATTATTGGGATCTGGGAGGAGAAAATGGGGCTTCGGAAGTTCCCTGGCAGTCCAGCGAGTGGTTAAAGCTTCACCTTCCAGTGCAGGGGGTGAAGGTTCAATAACTGATTGGGGAGCTAAGATCCCACATGCCTTGTGGCCAAAAAAACAAGACAAAAAACAGAAGCAATATTGTAACAAATTTAATAAAAACTTTAAAAATGGTTCACATAAAAAAATCTTTAAAACAAAAAAGAAAAAAAATGGGGCTTCATAATACTGCCCGAAGCAAAATGGAACTGATTTTAACTTCCTTAAACTACAGCCATGGGTGCAGAAAATGGAATCAAATTTGTCTATCAACCCTTAACCATGGCCTTTTTTTTGCCAATCACTAAGGCCCTTTCTGAGGCTTCACTGTGAATATGGATCCCTATCACTTCATTTTTTGCCTATGAACTCATTCTTACTACATTTTAACCTGATATCCGTTTATTCCTGGAAAACAGCAATGATATATTTAATCTTCAAATAATCTCATGGTCCTTATTATAACAGAGAGTGAAAGTCACTCAGTAGTGTCCAAGTCTTTGTGACCCCAAGGACTATAGAGTCCATGGAATTCTCCAGGCCAGAATGCTGAAGTGGACAGCCTTTCCCTTCTCCAGGGGATCTTCCCAACCCAGGGGTCAAATCCAGGTCTCCCACATTGCAATGGATTCTTTACCAGTTGAGCCACAAGGGAAGCCCAAGAACTTGGCTGAAAATAAGTTCCAACCAGGAATACTCAATGTACACATCAAGGTCAAGACTTTCCTCTGGAAGAGAGAAGGAAAAATAGAATTCAGTGAGGTTCCCATTGTGGACTCTTCCCAGGCTCTCAGTTCTCCAAGCAGTGCTACAAACTCCAACTGGTATTTAACAAAAGTAGAAAAGGTTCAGACCATTGAGCAGAATTTGAAAAGATACATTTGGCAAGAAAAATAGCACTTTATGGAAACATTAAAAACAAAGTAAACCAAATTCACAGAAATACATGGGCAAATCTGTTTTGACTGCCTCTTGATCCATCTGGGCAAATGAGAACTTCCTGGGTAAGTACATATAAAAGCAGGCAGAGAAATCCATACAGCAGATGGCTCCAATCCAAGCCAATTTACACAGGTCACCATTTCTCAGCCCAGTACTTTCTCTGGGCTATGTTGGAAGAGATAATATATTACATATGCAACCATGTGATTTACTATCTACCCTGGCTTCAACCAAAGTCAGGGAAGAAGCATTGCTATGTGCAGTCCTATGTCCAGAAGCTTTCAAGCTCAAGATTAATTTAATTCTTTTTTTTTATTTTTTAATTTAAATTCTTCCGCTCTCATGACTTCATCCTTTGCCTTCAGCAAACTCCTCCCCTAACCTTCCCAGAAGTAGGCGTTGACGTGAACACATATTTTTCTACTTCCAGTTATTACTTCACTCACACTAAAATATTACTTGCTTGGGAAGGGGGCCCTGTTGCCAGGGAAACCAGGAGTGCTTAAGTTCAGCCTCAGTTGGCTCCTCTCTACCAACTAATCGAATTAAAGCTGTGTTTTTGACTCATCTCAATTTTGTACACCTAAAATGTAAAAAAAATCCATGATACCTCTGATCTATTATATATTTTATCAATATCTTCCTAAGATCTCACTGACCTGTGTCTTTTCTCCTGAATTTACTAACTTACCTCATTTATTTCTATTAACCAGGGATGATATTCAAAGTGTTTAGAACAGACATAGCAAGAGAAGTATCATTCAGAATGGATGTATTCACCAAATTGGTATGTATACTAGTTGTAAGAAGAACTGAACCAAGAGCATGCTACCAACAGTCTAATGAACCTTGGTACCATTCCTTCCTGCTATCAAATAGATTTCTCTTCCAATCAATCATTAACAACCTGACTGACCATCTAATATTATCACCATATACAAATGAGTATTAGATTTTGATGAGAAATTCATCTATGCCTTTTATGTCAAATTACAAGATAATGACTTTTTAATCATTTTATATCTATTCCCTTCACAGGAAGAAAGATGCTGCATTAGAAGGTGGAGAAGTCTATTAAAGGCACTTCATATAGGAAGGATAAATGCAATATATTTGTAACTAAGTAGAATTTATTTGTTACTAATACAGACACTAATCTACCCTGACTGATACATCTTAGCTTTAAGATCTTTTCCTTGGAGTTTCCTATCTAGTCTCCTAATTCTGAGACACATACTTCAATGGTTTTCAAAATGAAGTCCATAAACTTTCTCATATTATACACAAAATTTGAGACTCTGGGGATGAGGGCCCACAGTGATCATTGGATTCCCCAAAACTCCTGATGTCAGCTCTATCTTGTTGAAGATTTTTTAAAAAAATTGTTGCTGATTCTTAAGCAATCTACACATTTAGTCTACAACCACGACAGGTAATCTCTTGTTACTGACCTTGACTTGGCTCTCCTAGTCCAAGATTCTTAACTTATCTTTGTAATACATCATCACCCATTGTCTGGCCATGATTAAATGTGCCTATAACCTGCTTCCTGAACCAGCTCTAGAAACTTCTTTGATCCCAGGGAGATCAATCTCTGTAACTGGTGATTGGTTACTCAAAGTGAATGAGTGAGTGATAGTTGCTTAGTCGTGTCGAACTCTTTACTACCTCATGGACTATAAGGAAGTACTCAAAAAGTGTATTTTTAAATCAATGAGGCCAAGTTCAGGAAAATTAACAATGTCAATAGTCTGGTTTTGTGTAAGACCCTGTTCCTAAGAAACATAAAGAAAAATGGCTATTGTGAATTTTAATTAAGAACTGTCCCACAGCTTGAGGGTCTAAGTAATAAGCAAATTTCCTGGAAGCAATTCACCAAATGGGTGAGCAAATTTAGCTTCTTCACTAGTTTAGGTTATTGAATTTTCATAAATTTACCCTAAGCTGACTCACCTGTAGGTAGTGTAGTGAAATGATAATCAACACCATCTTCTCCAGACACTTAAATTAAGATGCTGACTTAGCTTTCTCCTTTCTTCTGAACCTTGTATGTGCATTAACTTGACATAATCCCCACATAAATATCACATCTGTTGCTCACTTAACACCTACAAAATCTTAATTATTCCTCAGTTTTATGTACATCCACATATTCAATTAAGATGACTTTGGAAGGCTCATTTTATACATACTGCTGCAATTTCTTCTCCCTGGATAGTTGTAAGGTTCATTACATACATACTGCTACAATTTCTCTTCCCTGGGTAGTTACTCATAACTTTATCATCAGTGAATTATTTTAGGTGCTTAACTTTAAAAGTTTGCACATCAAATTTTCTAATAAAAGTAAATGGCTTAACTAATAAACAGATTTGATTAATAATTAACATTTATATATACATATGTATATAAGTATATTGAATAATATCTATTATAAATAATGTATATTTTCAAATATATTACAATAACATAATATACATTAAAAATAGTATATGAAGAGATGAATCAAACAAATCTATTATTTTTTTTGCTAGATGAATACAATCATTTTATATGCAATGTATATTTTTTCCTATTAACTGCACATGATGTTTAATATTTTACACTTCTCAACATACCTAGGAACTATCCTCCTAATTTTTTAAAATATGCATTTTTAAGGAGAGATAATTAAAACAATAGGCTACAAAATATAAGTTAAAATCTAATACCCCTTTACTTTCTTCAAATTTTTTTATTTTATTGATCTTTTATTATAAATGATGCAATACAGTATCTTTTTAATTGGGTAAGAACATTCATTTAATATGTTGCTTAAATCAGGACTGATCTTTGAGCATCACTGATGAGAAACAAAGAAAAGAATAGCTTATTGCATTCATAAAGATGTGTTCCAAAAGCATTTGAGCCAGGTGCTATGCATTACATGCATTGATTTCACTTCTAAATCAAGTAAGTTTATGATTATGTATGATGTTTTATGATATAGGAAACTAATATTTATTGAAAATCTACAGGTGCCAAACATTGATTTGGGTATTTTTTATGAAATTGATAGTAATTATTATAATTGATGATAATGTAATAAGATCATTGCCATAAAGTATATCACTTCATTATATTAACCAAAGTACTTGCTGTTATTAAAACAACTGATATTTAATGAGAGCTAAAGATTTGAGAAACTAAAGTGTTACGTTTTCAATTATTCTAACAGCAGCTTGCATTTATCAGGAGCTCATCAGATAGCAGGCACCACATCAATTGTTTTGTTATCTCCGATTGTCACAGCAACACAAAGCTAGGTACACATATCCCCATTTTATGTTGAGGAACTCAGGCTCAGTAAGTAAGGTTTACCTAAGGTGACACAGTTAAAGGGCGTCAGGACAGAAGTCCATGCTCTTTCTACTACACCACATTGCCTTCCATACCAAGCAAAACTAACGGAAACCAAGATTTCTGGCAACCTTATGTTTAATTTAGCTTGTTACTCCAATTTAGAAGCATGCGTTTCCCCCAGATTAATAATAATAATGAGGAAGGTGATAACAGTAATATAATAAAAACCCTCTCACAACAACCTATTTATTAAAAAAAAAGAAAAAGAAAAAAAAAGGAAACTAACTTTTTTGAGTTACTTTTGCCAGTAAGTAGCTAAGATGGGGTACAATCCAGATATCTGATTCCTGGGTCAGAATTCTTCCCCAGTAACAAGCTGAGGATGAGATGGCTGAATGGCATCACTGATGCAATGGACATGAACTGGGGCAAAATCCAGGAGATGGTGAGGGGCGAGGAGGCCTGGCGTGCTACAGTCCATGAGGTCACGAAGAGTCAGACACGACTGAATGACTGAACAACAAAAACAACAAGAATAACAAGCTGATAAACTAACAAGAGAGTTGAAATAAGCAACTATGAACAATGATCACAGAACACCTGTGTGTCAAATCAGTGTCAATTCTAGACAGATGATAACGCATTCCCATAGAGTAATAAGGATGCAACAGAATAATAAGGAGATCAAACCAGTCAATCCTAAAGGAAATCAGTCCTGAATATTCATTGGAAGGACTGATGTTGAAGCTTCACCTCCATAACTTTGGTCACCTGATGCAAAGAACTGACTCACTAGAAAAGTCCCTTATGCTGGGAAAGATTGAAGGAAGGAGGAGAATGGGACGACAGAGGATGAGATGGCTAGATGGCATCATCGACTCGATGGACATGAGTTTGAATAAGCTCTGGGAGTTGGTGATGGACAAAGAAGCCTGGCATGTTTCCATGGGGTCTCAAAGAGTCGGACACGACTGAGTGACTGAACTGAGCTAAATAAGGATGCAAAATTGAGTGTGGTTTTCATTAATGTTTTAAAATTTTATCAATTTAACCAACACTAGAGGTAAACCTGTGACAATTTAGACACACTGCACTATTTTACCTTTATATTAATACTATCAAAACTAAGTAATGTGCAACCAATGGTATTAAAAGCAGCCACTTGAGTCTTGTTACTACACTGCCTCTAGCTAAATAAGTCTGTCTGTCTCTCTCTCTCAATCTCCCTCCCTTTCTCCCTTTCTGTCTCTCTCACCAGCCTCCCTCCCTAGGTCAGCCCCCTTGACCAGACTCAGTCTTCATTTGCAGCTTTTCTTCTCACCAGTCCATTCCAGGCAACCAGCTCTGTGCCTCCCTCCCAGCCTTAGTAATTAATTGTGCTATTATTGTGAATTAAATGTACAAGCAAGTCAATGTTTAGCCTAATTAAGAGTGAAGCCAACAAATTATCTAAAGCACCACTCCAGCAGAATTTGCATTCAGCCTTATATTAGCAGCCAATCAGGCTTTTCAGCTATTGATTCAAGCACTTCCAGGCTTCCTTAAAAGCCTCGTACAGCTAGGCTTTCTCCCCGCCCCAGCTCCTGAACCTTACACCAGGCCTCCATCCTTTACCCATCCCTAAATTCAATGTTTTATTACATACCACTGAAAGGAGTCTCAGGGCCCTTTTTCATTTACTACAGTTGAAATGGACAGCTTTGCACTTAATAGTTTTGTCAGTTTAGGTTATAGGAAAACTGTATTGTTTAACATTATTAAAGACTATTTAAATTTTTTCTTGTCATTTTATCAAAATAAATTAATCATCTTTCAAAACAGATAAACAAACTCACAAAAATACTCCTTCCATAGCATGCAGCTACCAGAAGGTCTCCCAACTTTGTATTTGAAAAGCAAATGAAAACCACAGTTCTTAACAATAAAAACATGTAACAGGGCTCCTACTTCTAGACTACTGGTGACTAGAAAGAAGTCTGATCAAGGAAACTAAAGCTTTAGTGAAGGTTTTAAAAATAGTGAATTTAGTAAAGAAAAAAGTACTGCCTGGAGTAAAAAATTTCACCCCGGTTTTTTATATTGGGCTGCAACCTACATCCCTGGCAACAGAAGCTGAGTCTTTTCTGATGCAATGTATGCACACCCTGATGAACCAGAGTATGGTCATTGTTTAAAAAAAAAAAAAGGATAAGAGGGTGACAGGCAAAGGCCTTGGGCAGCTGCACATGTGGACTTTACAAAGCATTATTAGATCTTGAATGACTTCATGCAACCTACAGACAAGTCTAGGCCAGTCTCTCACTTGTTTCTCTGATTCATCCTTGCTTGCTTCTGCTGCCCACTCTATACATACAAGCCATGCATCTTAGATTTTAAAACAGTGTCCATTTCAAATATTCCCTCCTGTCGACTCCCCTCAACCAACTGTCCTTACCACAAACCCTCATGGACAATGCTCACCGTGCTCATTCAGTGAATGCTCCAGACAATTTCTTATTGAAATGTAAAGAAAGAAAACAGAAGAGAGAGAGTCTCTTCCACTGTCATCACACCCACCACCTAGTTCTTACCTCCATTTTCAAAATTGCCTGAATTACTGTGTCTTATTTATCAAATTCTGTCATTGCAGTACTCACACATATTAACATATTAATTAATATTTGTAAAACTCCCCTGGAAAAGGCTATCAGGAAAAATAAAACATTTCTTTGTGATTAACACTAGAAAACATCAGCTTCTTCATATCCTGCCCTAAAGACTATGTACTCTTCAGACAATTATTCTAGTTCATGGAGGAATTTTTTATCAGTGAATCAAGTGTCTCATTTCTTCAGTGCTAAACACAATATTTATCCTTGTAACACTGGAATAAGTTCATAAACATAGAAGTGTATGTGTGCATAGAGATGTTTATATACACTATATTTAAACCTGCTTTAGAACATAAAAGGGGCCAAACACATCACAAAACAGGTACTTATCAAAGAGCTCACTATGTGGATTTCTTAAAATGGCCATTAACCACTGAGAGGGCAAATATTTCAACACCAAGTTTCAAAAATTCAGAAGAGGGAGGAGACTTCTTTTCAAAGGAGTAAACCTGCCTGTGATACACTGAAAACTGGCAGTGAGCGATGAAAACGTGCCCTTTGCTGCCATCAAGTGGTCCTTTTCGGAATCTTTTTATATATAAGCCTTAGTTCAGCTCAGTTCAGTCACTCAGTTGTGTCCGACTCTTGGCAACACCATGTACTGCAGCATGCCAGGCCTCCCGGTCCATCACCAATTCCCAGAGCTTACTCAAACTCATGTCCATAGAGTCAGTGATGCCATCCAACATCTCATTCTCTGTCGTCCCCTTCTCCTCCCGCCTTCATTCTTTCCCAGCATCAGGGTTTTTCAAATGAGTCAGTTCTTCGCATCAAGTGGCCAAAGTATTCGAGTTTCAGCTTCAACATCAATGAATATTCATTGGGTCATCAATGAATGATCATTCCAATGAATGTTCAGGACTTATTTCCTTTAGGATGGACTGGTTGGATCTCCTTGCAGTCTAAGGGACTCTCAAGAGTCTTCTCCAACACTACAATTCAAAAGCATCAATTCTTTGGTGCTCAGCTTTCTTTATAGTCCAACTCTCACAACCATACATGACTACTGGAAAAACCATAGCTTTGACTAGACTGACCTTTGCTGGCAAAGTAATGCCTCTGCTTTTTAATATTCTGTCTAGGTTGGTCATAGCTTTTCCTCCAAGGAGCAAGCGTCTTTCAATTTCATGGCTGCAGTCATCATCTGCAGTGATATTTTGAAGCCCAAAAAAATATAAGCCTCAATCTTGGTGCAAATGCTTTGCTTTCTCACCAGTTTATTTTTCACACATTACACATGTGGAAGAAAAGCTATGGCAAACCTAGACAGCGTATTAAAAGCAGAGACATCACTTTATAGACAAAGGTTCATATAGTCAAAGCTACAGTTTTTCCAGTAGTCATGTACAGATGTGAGAGATGGATCATAAAGAAGGCTGAGCGCCAAAGAATTGATGCTTTTAAACTGTGTTGCTGGAGAAGACTCTTAAGATTCCCTTGGACTGCAAGGACATCAAACTAATCAATCCTAAGGGAAATCAGTCCTGAATATTCATTGGAAGCACTGATGCTGAAGCTGAAGCTCCAATACTTCGGCCATCTGATGCACAGAACTGACTCATTTGAAAAGACCCTGATGCTGGAAAAGATTGAGGGCAAGAGGAGAAAGGGGCGACAGATGATGAGATGGTTGGATGGCATCACCTGCTCAATGGACATGAGTCTGAGCAAACTCTGGGAGATAGTGAAGGACAGGGAAGCCTGGCGTGCTGCAGTCCAAGGGGTCACAAAGAGTAGGACTGAGCAAATGAATAACACCACGTGTGTTAGCCTTTGAGGGGTCTGAAAAGACCAGGTAAGCATTCCCTAAATTAGGGCTTAATACTTCCAATTCTAAAAAAATTCCATGCATAAGAAGCTCTTCAGAAAGACAATATTAAAGGGGTTTGAAGTGTCCAAACACCGAAAACCCTTCCCAGCCCTACATGACTCACTCGGTTTCTACTAGTGAGACCCTCAGTCTGGACCCAGAGCAGAGCCCTTCATTTCTGCCCACAGAGAATTTCTAATAGATTGGCTTTGACACACCTAATGAACACACATAATTTTAAAAACTGGAGAGAGATTCATTTGGAATCATTTTTAATCAAGTCCTATAACTATAGGAGAAAAGGGTTTCCTGTTTCTCTCCCATCTATGCCTCACTGCCGTGAGGCTTCAGTCTTATATGTAAACAAGGCAGCATACTATGGAATGTGATTACTACATAACCTTAATTTTAACTTGGTTGATTGCTTTGCCCCCATTTATCTTTGAGCATCTTCGTGTTTCTCTCCCAAGAGAAAGTTAATTAAATACACAGTTCAATGAAAGGAGAAAGGATAACTGCTATTTTTAAAGCACGGCAAAATGCCATGTCCGCAGCCCCTTCATTTCTGAGAACGACAGCATTCATCTTAGAGTACTGGTTCTCTTGATTGGAACGTGTAGCAGTATGATTTTGGTTATGAAACGAAAAGCCCCAGTAAATCAAAGTGGACACAATTTGAGAAGAGAGAGGGAACTAAATTGCTCTGTATAAGCCAACAGAAGCATTCTGGAAGTTATTTGGGGGTGGGGAGGTACTCCAGAGAGAAGCAGAAACTTCAAATTGGGAGAAAAGAGCAGCCAGGGAGATTTGGCGGGTGTTCTAAATCCAAAAGAAAATGTATGTGAAAACCATAAGTCACCCCTGTGGCTATGAGTTCTTGGCAGATTTTCTGTGTTCCACCCAAGGCTCTAAATCAAACTTCCAAGATGCTCCCTATGCCAGCGGCCATGTGTTCCCAGCCCACCTTTTTCTCAGAGGCAGCTTGCAGGACCATCTAATGTGGAGGCTTCCAGTTCAGCTTCTCACTTATAGGACCCAAGTTCCTTGTTTCTAATCCCAACGTGAAAGTTAAAACTCAGGTCCTTAAGTCACTGCCTCAGTGTCACTTCACAGACTCACTGTCTTGGTGTTCAGATCCTTCTTCATTATTGGCCTCAGGGTTTTTCTTGATCTTTGGGTAAGCACAACTATGCATTTATAAGGAGTCTATCAGGATGTGGGGAACCCTGGACAGCTACAAGCAAAAAAATAAAACTGGACTACTTTCCCAAACCATACACAAAAACTCAAAATGGATTAAAGACTTAAGTGTAAGACCTGAGACCATAAAACTCCCAGGAGAAAACATAGGCAGTATGTTCTTTTCTATAAGTCTTAGCAATATTTTTTTTGGATCTGTCTCCTCATGCAAGGGAAACAAAAGTGAAAATAAACAAATGGGACTACATCAAACTATAAAACTTTTGTACAGGGAAGGAAACTATCAATAAAATGAAAAGGCCACCTACTGAATAGGAGAAGATATGTGCAAACAATATATTTGATAAAGGGTCAATATTCAAAATATACAAAGAACTCACATAACTCAACATTAAAAAATAAGATTTAACAATGGGCAAAGGACCAGAATACACATTTGGTCTCCAAAGACACACAGATGACCAATAGGCACTTGAAAAGATGCTCATCATCACTAACCATCAGAGAAACACAAATAAAAACCACAGTGAGATATCATCTCACAACTGTCAGAATGGCTATCATCAAAAAGACGATAAATAACAAGTGTTGATGAGGAAGTGAAGAAAAGGGAACCCTTGTATATTTTGGTGGGAATGTACATTGGTGCCACAATGGAAAACAGTATGGAGAGTCCTCAAAAAAAATAAAAATAGAACTACCATATGATCTAGTATTTTTACTTCTGGGTATCTATATCCCAAAAATAAAAACACTAATTTGAAAAGATATATGCACCCCTATGTTCACTGCCCAACATTATTTATAATAGCCAATATATGGAAAGAACCTAAATATCCATCCATATATGAATGGATAAAGAAGATGTGGTATTACATATACAATGGAATGTTAATCTTAATAAAATAAATGGAACTTTGCCACTACAACAGAATGGATGGATCTAGAGAGTATTGCACTAATGGAAATAAGTCAGAGAAAGACAAACACTGTATGATCTCACTTTTATGTGCAATCTGAAAAACAAAACAAAGGCACAAGAAAATAAAATGAAGACAGTCACAGATACAGAGAAACAACAGGTGTTTGTCAGAAGGGAGGGAGGTGATGGGGTGAAATAGATGAAGGAGACTAAGAGGTACAAGCTCCCAGCTATAAAATAAATAAGCCACAAGTATGTAATATAAAGCATAAGGAACATGGTCAATAATACTGTAATAACTCTGTATGGGGACAGATGTTACGAGACTTATCATGGTGATCATTTCATAATGTACGCAAATGCCAAATCACTTAGGCAGTGCATCTGAAACTGACATAATATTACCCGCCAACTATATTTCAATCAGTCAGTGTTAATCACATATAAAAGAGAAAAATAAACAAATAATATGAAACGAGAGGGGGAAAGGTCTAAGGCTGTTCTGAATTTTTAAGCGTCTCTAAATGTCTTTTAGGAGGAGAGGCTTCAGGTTAGCTAGTCGGCCACCCTGTCAAAAGGAAGTTGCTTATAAAATGTCTAGATGTAAAACTCTGCCCAGGCTGAGAGCCTTCTCTGCAGCAGAACCCTCACCTGCAACCTCACACATTAATGGAAGATAAATTTAGTTTCATCTTGGTGACTTAAAGAAAAAAGAGGTTACGATAGCAGCACTTCGGTGGCAGGAGACATGGAGTGGTGGAAGCAGAATCAAAGATGAGAGGAACAGGGGTTGTCTGAACCTGGGTCCCTTAAGCCCATCTCTAATTCTCCTCTTACCCCCTTCATCTCATTGCCTCTCAGCTTAGCTCCCCACAGGCAGCTGAAGCCATGAGTGAGTACATACCTCAAGAAATTCATTGCAAAGAGAACTCTAGGAGCAGGCAACTTGACTATCAAGTAAGCTGTGGCTAAAACTATTGAGGTTCTGATCAGATAAATCTAGGGATTTTGTTCCTGGTAATAAGGGATCAAGGGACTCTGGTTCAGCCTAGATTTACAATCAATTCTAAAATTGGGGTGCGGGGTGGAGGAAAAAAGCAAATCATTCTAGGGCAACATCTTTTTTTCCTGTCTTAAATCCTAAATTCACTCTTTGTAGGCCTAACAGATTCTGTTCTAGAAAGGAGATCTAAACTACATCAACAAAAGCTTAGCCATCATAGAAAATCCTTGAAGTCCTCTTTGGAACAGTTCTAGACCAATATTCCTAGAAAGATCTACAGACCAGTACACATAAGAATCTTCAATGCAAATCAGATACAGGGTAAAGAATCCTGAATTCCTCTTTACCACTACCAATCCTCTGATAGAAAATCTGTCAATCATGATATCTGTGAGCCTGCTATCCTTTCTGTACCCTCTGGCTCCATCACTCCCTGCCTTAAACAGGAGAAGCAATGCCTCCGATAACATGGAACATCTACCTCAAAGGCACAGTGGTATCCACCTGCTCTGAGAACTGATTTTCCTCAAGGTTTGCAGTCCTACATTAAAGTGCTCACTAGTTCAAATGACATATGTCAAAATAATTAATAATACATCTTGTATAAATGGAGATTTAATTCTTTAATCTGCAGAACTAAACCATTTTTCCTTTGGTTGGATTTCTTT
Organism: Cervus canadensis; assembly: GCF_019320065.1. Lineage (NCBI taxonomy): Eukaryota > Metazoa > Chordata > Mammalia > Artiodactyla > Cervidae > Cervus > Cervus canadensis. The sequence continues at coordinate 19,922,110 of NC_057410.1, read as the reverse complement.
TTCAGTGGTACCATTAAAAATGTCCTCTCAAGAAAAGATCCTCTTCAACAAAGATGCAGCCTATTGGTGAAGAGTTCAAGAATTACAGAAGAATATGAAATACTATATTTAGTCTGAGAATAAAAGACAATCACCTTCCATTTTACTTAAGATACACATAAAAATTCTAAACTATTCTCTTCCTGCACATACCTACTACTTCTTTCAATTTTCAAATTCAGTTTGAATGACAAAAATACAAAGAAAGTTTCCATATCGTGTTGGAACAACAGGATCAACCATCCCTCAAATGTGTGCTAACCTTCGGGCAGGCTGTATTACTAGAATTCACTAGTTAATGGCTCAACACCTTCTCTATTATTGCTTGAGTGATGAAACCTCTCTGGTCCTCAGTTTCTTGATCTGTAAAATGGAGATAATAAAAATACCTATTTTAGAGGGGTCCTGTGAGGTCTGAAACAATTCAGGTCTGTTACTGAGTGGTCGATTCTTGCTAATTCTCACTAAAATTAGCTTTATTATTATCTGTGAGTGCTTTACAATGTGCCAGGGAATCTGCATTGCTGCATTTATTACTTTTAAATCTGCTTCTTTCTTCAGAATAAGCACTTCTGTTTATCACAGACCTCATTTAGTTCCATTTTAAAAAAGAGAGCAGAATCAAATGAAAAGTCAACTTCTAAGCAAAGGATATATTTTATATACAAACAGTATTTAAAATTTTATTTCCAGCAACAGCTTAGAAAAAGTAAGTTTTACATAGATCCCCTCCACTTCTGGTCCCAGGGGTAAGAATGTACAATTCTCCTGAGACTTTTCTTTAAAAACTTATTTTGTAGTGGGGTATAGCCAATTAACTAACAGCACTGTGATAGTTTCAGAACAGTGAAGGGACTCAGCCATACATATACATGCATCCATTCAGAGACTTTCAACTGGGTTAGGTAATTCCAAGAACACCATTACCCGTTTCATTACACAGGTACTGTTCTAAGGCTGAGGCTTATTCTGACTAGCCATGGGTTAGAATCTGCAATTCCACTATTTAAAAATAGACCCAGTATGAATGGCATCATTTGAAGCCCAAGAAATAACTAACAGATGATGGGTTTTAATAGCTTCCTAAAGCCTGAATGTTTGATCTATTAAACAATCACATTCTTGAATTTACCGCTTGTGAGTACGGACTAAAGTATAAATCTTGTGAAATACCTGCTTTTCCTTGACTATTCATCTCCTTTAATGGTGCGGGGAAAAACTAATAAAGTTTTAATTGAGCCATCCCTCTCAGCATTGAACAGTGGTGGCTAAAATCTATACATAACATCAAAACAATTGCACCATAGAGCTGGTCGACAGACGTGTTTTTACTACATTTAGAAGAAAAGGGTATTAGCTGGCTTTCCAATCTATTGGGGAGAATAGATCAAAACTTTCCTTAGGAACTGTTTCAGTGCACAACAAATATCTAAGGTGGTTACTTATTGTCACTAATCGAATTCTTAACACTGTAAATTAAGCCATTCTCCTTGTATTGTGCCCTTAAAACTTAAAAAGAGCAAACCAATAACTGGAGAAGTTTAAAAAAATCTACAATCTACTTGTTAGCACATCTTCATGCCATGGTGATTTGATTAGTGATTTGATAAGTATAGATTACAACCCTGGACTTAATACACGGTGGCCCACTTTTAAAATGGCCCATTTATAACAAAGGTCTCTCTGTTGGAACTGCCAGAGAGTTGAAAAAAAAAAAAAACATGCCACCAGTATAAAAAAAAAACTTTTTTTAGCCATGCATTGTAGAGCAGTGAAACTGTAAACGTGGAGACCTTCATTTCAGCACAGTTCTACTGATTGTGTGACTATAAACAAGTCAAGATTTCCTGATTCTCATATTCTGTCTCTATAGTAAGGTTACTGCCTGCTCTCAAACCACCCCAAGAGAAGACCTAAAGAATAAGGAACACAATGTAAGTATTATAAAATGTTATAAGCTTCTTGGAGAAAAGACTCTACATGTCTTACATAAGAAAAATTCTTAAATATATTTTAAGATAGAAAATTCATAATGAAGATTCAGGCTACCACAAACTAAAAAGTTACTGACTTCTTACGAGTTTCAAATATAACACTCACCACAGGAGAAGGGGAAAGGTAACCTACCCCATTGTCCCATCCATCAGAAGAATCGTGTTGTATACGTGAGAAAAGATGAAGAGAAAGAGAATTGTGCTGAAGAACATTGTCATCCATGACCCATGATCCTCACGAAACATTTTTAACCGGAGCAACTGACCTGCAATATAATTATTATTGGACATCAGTGTACCTTGCAACTCAAAATACATACAGCATTGCTTTGTTTTAGTTAATTTCTTTTATCTCACTAATATTCTGAAGTCTTAGACCCTAGCACTTGTCTTACAGAGAAACTACTACCTAAGGTCCTTATTGCTCTTTTGTAAATAGATGATGAAGTCCAAGACAATCTCCACCTCATCATTCTAGAGCAAATACTAGCATGAAAATCTAGTGTACAGAGAGCGCTCATTATGCTGGCATGAAAATAAGATTAATTAGAACACTTACCTTATATTTTTTATTTCAGAAATATGTTTTTGGTTCATTTACTGAAACTACTTAAGTAAGGCAAATGGTAAACATGTTGCATAAATTCTTAATTCCCTTTTGCTCCCACAGGCCCATTCCCAGTACTGGTCAAATGATAGGTAAATTTCACTTATATTAAAGCACATGAAAATGTGAACAGTAAAAATGAAGTCTCTATCATAAGAGTCAGAAGGCTTACTAGCCTTACTCGTAGCTAAAATATCCATTCCACATACAGGCTGGTGCACAAGTGTGTGGGGTCTGGCAGCATGCACATGTGTTATGGAGTCAGTGTGGTTCCCAGCAAAACATGATTTCTAATCATGCCTAATATCTGTTTACAAAGATAATTACTAAAAATGGAGAGAATGGTCATTAATCTATGGCAAAGGAGGCCAGAACACACAACGGAAAAAAGACAGTCTCTTCAATAAGCAGTGCTTGGAAAACTGGACAGCGACACATAAAAGAATGAAATCAGAACACTCCCTAACACCATACACAAAAATAAACTCAAAATGGATTAAAGATCAATATGTAGAGCTGGAAACCACAAAACTCCTAAAGGAAAGCACAAGCAGAATACTGTCTCACTAAAATTGTAGCAATTTTGGATCTGTCTCTTAAACTGAAGGAAATAAAAGCAAAAATAAAAAACGGGACCTAATTAAAGTTAAAAGCTTTTGCACAGAGAAAAGGTGGAAGTGGTGCAGTCACTATGTCGTGTCCAACTCTTGTGACCCCATAGCCTGTTAGGCTCCTCTGTCCCTGGGATTCCCCAGGCAAGAATACTGGAATGGGTTGCTGTTTCCTTCTTCAGGGGATCTTCCAGACCCAGGGATCGAATCCAGATCTCCTGCAACACAGGTGGAATCTTAACTGACTGAGCCAAAGGTAACCATCAACAAAACAAAATGACAACTTGGGAGAAAACATTTGCAAATGATATGACTGACAATGAGTTAATATCCAAAATATATAAATAGGTCAAACAAGTGGACATCAAATAAATAAATAAATAACCTGATTGAAAAACAGGCAGAAGACCTGAATAGATATTTTTCCAAAGAAGACATGCTGATAGCCAACAGACACATGAAAAAATGCTCAGTATCACTTATCATCAGGGAAATGCAAGTCAAAACTAAAATGCGCTATCATCTCACATCTATCACAATGGCTATTATTAAAAAGAACACAAATAACAAATGTTGGCAGGGATGTGGAGAAAAGGGAACCCCTTTACACTACAGATGGGAATGTACACTGGCACAGCCACTATGGAAAACAGTATGGAGGTTTCTCAAAAAACTAAACATAGCGCTACCATTTGACTCAGCAACTCCACTCCGGGGTATATAACCAAATGAGCCAAAAAACACTACCTCAAAAACATACATGAATCCCAATGTTCACAGTAACATTATTTGCAATTGTTAAGATATGGAAACAACGTAAGTGTCCATCAACATATGAATACACACACACACACACATACATAAGGAATAAGGCCATAATGGAGAATGAAATTTTGCTATTTGCAATAACATGGATGAACTTGGAGGGTATTACGCTAAATAAAAGTCAGACCAAAAGATAAATACTGTATGATATCAGTTATATGTAGAGCCTAAAAAATAAAACAATCTAGTAAACATAATAACAATGAAAAAAGCAGACCCACAGATAGAGGGAACGAACTAGTAGTTACCAGTGAGGAGAAGGAAAGGGGAGGGGCAATACAGGGATTAAGAGGTACAAACTATTATGTATAAAATAAGCTACAGGATATACTGTACAACACAAGGAATATGCCCAATATTTTATAACATCTATAAGTGGAGCATAACCTTTAAACACTGTGAAACACTACATTTTATACCTATAACATATAATACTCTACATGAACCACACTTCAATAAAAAAAGAGAAAATGTTAAAATGCAAATACTTCAAGGAGGAAAATGTATTAAGATGAATACTAAAGTAAAAATTACTGGTATCACAAATAGGCCAGATAAATATTATGATTTATGATAAAGAGAACTGAGAGCACTAGTATCCTGAAAGGTGAGGAAGATTTAAAAAAACAAACAAGATTAAGAAAAAATAAACATAGGCCATCCTGGTTTCTCCTAAGAGAAAGTTTATCCAAATAATGAGAAAAGAGATGATGCACATATAGGAACTACAATTAAAATAGGGTAGGTCTGAAATCTTATAGTAAAATTTTTCATGAGAGAAAATATTTCTTTTTGATGATATGTCAAAGCTATGGGAAAATATATATATATTTCCATCTGGAAAATATCTCTCTAGGGACAGACAGTAGCTCTCACATAGGTTTCTGAGCATAGGAAGAAATCATCTTTTAAGATTTAACCAATTTTCCCTCACCCCTTTCTTTTACTAAAAGAGCACTTTAGATTTCATTTGGAAACCAGGCCAACAGAAACATTACCCCAGCTAAAACTTTAAATGGAGCAAATATGGGAGATTTGGTTACCTCATCTGGTTTCTTGGCCTGTACAAGAGAAGCAAAGGACAAATCTGAAAGTCAGAGGCAAAGTGGATTATAACTGAGAGAAGAATGTGGAAAATGTTCTACTGAAGCAAAGAATACTGATGCTGCAAATTACAGCCTTACACAACTTGTGATAATTGAATCAATAATTATAGAAATCCAGGGAATTGCAAGTCTCCACACAACACCTTGTCAGGAATATTATAAATAGATATTAAACAGAGAGTGCTTGAGAGTGAAAAATCCATGCCACTAATATCTTAAAGCAAACTGCAAAGAATATCATTCATTCTTTGAACAAATATTGAATGTGTGTTTCTTACATGCCAGCTGCGGATCAAGGGGCTAGAGGTACAGCAGTGAGCAGGTCAGGAAGATGTTCAAAGTCAGCCATCATTTGAGCAATTAATGAAAATGTGATCTTATTTTAGACTGATGGACTCAGTGTTCTCTTTGCTGCAAGTCTTTCAGCCTTGATCTATTTATTTAATTCAGCAGCTGACATGTTGAAGAACTGCTAAGACCAGAAATTAGAGTTCTTTGAAATTAAAATGTGAATTTCTTTCTTAACATATGCATATGTCAAAAATGTCACTAATGGATATACTTTAAAAGTCAAAGACTCAAGAGTGCTTTGCAAATAAAATACAGTGGGTTAACTGTACATGGCGACTGAAATAATAAAGAGTTAGTAAAACGAGAGATGTGACAGGATCATTTATGCTGTCATTGCTGAACTCATTGCCTGGCACTAATTTCAGTCATTACAGCCATTATAACAAAATGGCAGGCTAATATGACTTGCAATTCACTTGAAACACACAATAAAAGAGCTTCAATATATTAAGGGCAGAACCAGAGTGACCCAAATGTTGAGTCAAATCATATTTTAAAAAAAAATTTCCCATAACCTATTTCAAGGTTAACTCATTGAGTGACCATCCTAATGCTAGAAATATGTATACACGGACTGTCATCAGTTGACTCCCCATCAATTTAATCAAACCAGGAACCTCAGAGAGTTACCTAAGGACGTCACATGAAAGTGACCTATCTCCACCCTGTGGTGTGACCACACATCTGGTTTCCCTGGGACAGCAGTGGCTTGTGACTCTTGTCCTGGCATAATTATTAAGAGTGCCCCCTTCCTTTCTGAAGCGTAGCGGTTTGGACAGTAAGTTATATGCCACCTTTCATATAGGTAAAAGAATTCAGAATTTTTTAACACTCTTCTTTAGAGGAGATTCAGGAGATACCCGAGTGAAAACAGTCAACTGAAATAAGACATCACTAAGAGGGATACATCACTGACAAGGTGATAAATGACTTTTAATCATATGTATATTTGTAAATCTTACTGTATGTTTATGTTACTAATAAAATGTGTCTTGGACTGTATGGGCCATCACCTCTGATATGGTCAAGGTAATTGGAAAACAAATCTTAAAATGATCGGCAGCATTAAAGAGGTACACAAGTCTATGCGTTAAAAGAGAGGGTTGGAGGGTACAGTGATTAATTGTCACAAATGTTGTTTTAAAGTACCGAAATAGCCTAGAATCTCAGAATCTTTCCTGGAGATACAGTAGGTTTAGAACCACTAAGAATCATAAGATTCTAACAAGGATAATGACCTAAAAGCTAATTTTAAAACATATGATGAGCTCACATGTATTGTGGAAGATGGAAGTAGATAGGTGTAAGAGAATTAGGGAGAAACTACTTTGTTTCTTGGGTTTTTTACTGCTGTGTTCTCATCAGCAAAAGAACAGAAAGGAACATTTGCTCTTTACCTCACAGCCAGACTTGTATGCTAAGTTCTGGGTCCCTTTTCTTTAGAAGCAGTTTTCAGCAGGAGACCTTGAACAAAGAAATAAACTAAACAACCTCAGAGGAGAAGGACTAAGCTAAACTAAGAGGAGAAGGAGAAGCATTAGTGCTTCCAGTTAAGAGATGGGGGTACTCCTGGGAAGTTGTTGAAGCAAGGTTGAGTAGAGGGCTTCTAGATTCAGAGAGGATACAAAGATTCTGGTCTCCAAGGTGGCAGAACCTCACATGGGTTTGAGTCCATGGATGCTGGTAAAGGTCAAAGCATCAAGGGTCATGGCCTTGGAATTCAAGTAAAGAGACCGAGCTGGCCTCGAGGGAAGAGCAACCAGTAGAGCAGCCACCCACTTTCATTAGGAACACAGCAGCCGGGGGAGGACTCCAGCAGTCTGTTGGTGGAGGTCATCAAGAGGACACGACTGCTGGCTGCCCCAGGAACAGAACCCGGCAGTGAGAGTTTCCTCGCCCCCGTTCCTGGACTTGGGGTATACGCTGCCCACAGTCTCCCTGTGCTTGTAGGCTAAGTCGCTTCAGTCGTGTCCAACTCTGCGACCCCACAGACTGTAACCCATCAGGCTCCTCTGTCCATGGGAGTTTCCAGGCAGGAATACCGAGTGTGTTGCCATTTCTTCCTCCAAAGGGTCTTCGCAGTCCAGGGATTGAACCTGCATCTTCTTCGGCTCCTGCACTGCAGACAGACTCTTTACTGTTGAGCCACTGGGGAAGCCCACACTGTTCCCCTAATGGAAACCATTTCCAAGAACACAGTCTTAAGAGAGAAACGTCTTTTTGAGACCATCAGGATGGACTATATGACTGAACCCATTGAAGACCTCTGTATAAACCTCTGATTCTGGTGTGTGGATGCAGAGATCTACTGTCTTGCGACCACTCGAGATAAGCCTCACACATAAGTTCCTTTGCTTGCTAAGCCTACCAATCTGGAGCAGTCTGCTTCATGCTTTGGTCTGTTCCTTCCCTCCTTGTACAGGGCCAGTTTCAGATTTCACCAGCAAGTTCCTGAGGTTGCAAACCTACACGCTTTTAGATGGCATCATTGTGCCAAAGACCATCACCAAAGCAGCAATAGGAGAGGGGAAGGACAGGTGAATGCAGACTCAAGGGTTTATTTCCAGGACTCAATAAGCCTTGGGACTGCTTTAAATTTTAGAGATAAGAAGGATGCTCTAAAAATTACCAGTTTTGTACTCTCTGTTCACCTCAGTAAGTAGGAAGTCTGAGCAAGATATTTAATTTAGAGGAGAAAATGTGGCATTACACATACTATCCTGACCAGGAAATATGAAAGGAGGCACTTTCCTCAAGAAGATGCCAAACTGAAGCTAACACTACTATTCATTAAGTCTTCTGCTCCAAAATCTCCTATATACAATGTGTCAATTACACGCATAATTTATATGTGCAACTACTTAATGTATACATACATATAATGTATACATATAATATACATATAATGTATACATACATATAATGTATACATAAAGTATACATATACATAATATACATTGTGTACATAATATGTATATAATTATGTACATACTGATATACATAATTTGCAGTTATTTAAAGGAATATATTTAATTTGCTGCAGTCAAAACTCAATCAAAGTCAGCACAGCAGGCAACCTACACACCGGTAAGAATATTCTATGTTGCCAATAACAAAAACAATGGTTCCAAACCCTTGCTTTTTATCACTATGGAATACTTGGGCTTCTGATGTACTCCAAAAATGGTGTTACACAATATTGTAAAGTAATTAGCCTCCAACTAATAAAAATAAATGGAAAAAAAAGAGAAAAAATACGTTAAATAGATACCATTGTAAAATTTAAATAAATAAAACAGAAAACTAGTATCAGCTTAAATTATAATAAGTTGATCTTTATGGCTTCTCACATTTTCTGAAAAAAAAAAAAAAAAAAGATATTTGTTCCCTGAACAAAAAATAATTTTCTCCTTACTATAAATGTTTAGAAAATAATGTAGATTTAGTTTAACTAAACAATAATATGACTTCAAGAAAGGCTTGATCCCCCACTCAAACAATACGGACCAAGGCTTGATTTATCTCTGTTTCCCAGCTCATTCTTCAGGGTGGGGTCCCATCTTAACCAGCTCCTTCAACACATTTGCACATAATTTTTGTAATTTTAAAATGACTGTAGCAATCCTGAGGAATGTGTCTTCATTTTTGTCTAGGGAGAAATGATTTGTGGGAGCATTTCTCAAGAAAATCATATGATTAACTCTACCTGGGCTTGTTTGGATCCTGAACCAATAACCATAGCCAGAATTATGAAAAGCAATGATTAGCTAAGCCTATGTCACATGCTTCACTCCCAGAGCCAGACAAAATTAGTTCCCTAGCATTACACTGATCCACAAATGCAAGGCAAGTATTGCAAACAAGTTGAAAAAGGTGGAGCCCTACGAGGAAAAGTCCGTGGGTCCCTGAATCACTGCTTCAGACAGAAGTATCTGCCATGTTTTGGGCTTTATATGAGTGAGACATTCAAGTGAGATATAGTCATTCTATATTTTGTAGGATTTTATTACTGCAGCTAGTGTTGTCTTACCAGATACAAGATGATCAGTAAATCAAAGGCTCTGAGAAGGTAAGAAAGAAGGAATGGGGTTTATAATGGTCCAAGTTGTGGAATCTTTATTTCTTATCTTTCTTTATGTCCCCAGTATTCAGCAGAACACACAGTAAAATATTTTTATTGGATGAAATACTGATGGGCAGATTCTGGAAGGAAAATTAAGATCTGCCCTCAAGTCCTCCAAAACATTCTACAATATGCAGGGAAACGCATCTTGTTGGTGATGCTGTAGTCATCTCTCAGATAATTCAACCTCAGAAAACCTAATGCTCAAGACTGTGAAGCTTACCGCCTGCGGTGCGTGCACCACACCTGTGTATAAGCTGCAAACAGTGAGGACCATGCTTGTCTTCCTCACCACTGGTGTCTCCATGGTGCTGACACACGGCACGTTTCAAATAATAAATATTTGTCCAATAGATTAAAAAAGGAAGGGACACACAAACAAATGAGCAAACAATATTCCACTATACAACTAAAAACCCCCGTCATTGTAAATCTGGTGTCTAAACTACACCCACCTTTTGAGCCCTGTGGAGCCCTGTAGGTTAAGCTTCACCTCCTCCCCATTTTCTCCCCATCAATTAACCATGTCCTGAGATCCCAATTAACCATGTTCTGAGATCTGTTCCCTCCTATTCAGCACTAAACTCCTGTTTCCTTATCATACTTTCTTCTCCCCAGTACCCTTGTTTCGTGTGCACCCTAGATTTATTTTATATTTGCCCAACAAAACCCCAACTCTGACTCAGAGCTACAATTTGCTTTCTCCAATTTCAGTAAACTTCTGTGGGAAAAGCTACACCAGTGGGTTGATGCACTACTACATAATCAAGACCCCCAACTTCTGCTGTTACCACAGCACTGCACATCAATACATCCATTTTAAATTACACCTCAAAGCTCCTACTAAGCCACTTTCACTCTCAGAATGTGGTCTTAGTCTCAACCTCAAGCAAATTTTGCTACCACTTAATATGACTTCCTTCAACTTTCTTCCCACTCACATCCATCCATCCATTTATCTACTTTCTCTGCTATTCCTACTGTCTTCTTTTGTTTTTCTCTGTGCTCTTCCTGCAAAAACATCACATGTGCTTTTAAAACCACAGCCTCCCCTCTTTTGGGGAGGGTTTCTTGTTTCACCAACCATCTTTTCTCTCCTTCTTCTGTCCGATCTCTGTCTCTATGGGTTTTCTTCCCTCTGCCTCTTAAGCTTCTTAAGTCCATCCTAAAAACAGTGCTTTCTTGACCTCATGTCCTTGAACTACCATCCATACAATTTCCCTTCTCATCCAGACTTCAAGAGAGTAATCTTCATCAGTCCCCATCATGAGATCTTACATACAATGCAAGCACTATTGAAATTGTTCTGGCAAATGGTAATGGTCCTCACCTTTGCCAAATACAGTAGAAATAAACTGGCCTTCAATTTACAGGCTGCATCTGACACAGCAGTTACCCACTCTGTCCTTCTTGATACTCTACTTCTCTGGTTTCCCTGGCACCAAATATTCCTTGCGCTTTTTCTACTTTCTTGCTTATTCTCATCCATTTGTGGGGCATCTCTTCCACTTGTCACATAAACACCAATGTTCCCCACGGTCTGTCCTCCGTCTTTCTCTTTGTCATATCCCTATAGAGTCTCATTCACTCTGTGGGTTTAATATCCAGTATCTCCAGCATAGACTTTTCCTCCTGAGCTTCAGACTGGAAGAACAACCTACCCGCTGTATTCCTGGATGTCCTACTGTCGATTCAAACTCAGTATACAAGAAAGAATCCAGGATGCCGTGGTGGGCCAGTGGCTAAGAATCTGCCTGCCAATGCAGGGGACACGGTTTCAATCCCCAGTCTGGAAAGATTTCACATGCCACGGGGCAACTAAACCCAAGCATCACAACTACTGAGCCCCCATGCACAAATATTGAGCCTATTCACCACCACCACTGAAGCTCACTCATCTCCAGCCTGTGCTCTGCAAGGAGAGGAGCCACTGCGACTGAAAAGCTTGCGCACCACAGAAGAGTAGCCCCCGCCTGCTGCAACTAGAGGAAGTCTGAGCACGGCAACAAAGACCCAGCACGGACAAAAAATAAATAAGTAAGTTAATTAAAAAATAAAAGAATTCAAAATTTCCACCTCTTGTCCCAGCACACCGTTTACCTATGACTCCAATCTGATCTTTCCCAGCCCTAAATCCACCCCTACTTCTGACTTCATCATCTTATCATTTTCAAAATGACAAGGTTAGATTCATTCTCGATTGTTGATTCCTGCACACCTTCCATTTCCATCGACAGTCTTATTATTTTATAAACTTCCATGCATCCTCTTCTCCCATAATTTGTTGCAGCGGGACTGTGGCAAAAATCTGACTGGTCTTCCTTACTCCAGCCTCCTTTCCCATCTCAATCCACCCACAATAGAGCTAACTAAAACATAACTATGGTCATACTACCCCTTCACTTTAAATCTTTCAGTGACCACTCCTCACCTAAAGAATAAAATGCAAGTTCCTTACCATGGTATAGAAGGCATTGCTTGACCTGACCCAGGCTCATCTCTCTCACCAGCTTTCCCTCTAGTTCCATCAACACTAAACAGACATCAGTTTCCTACGTTCATGCTGAACACTCTGCTTGGGGTATTCTTCTTCCTCCATCACTTGAATAACACCTATATTTCCTGTGGACCTTAAAATTAAGGTCAGACATGATCTCCTCTAGGAAATCTCCTTCATTGTCAAATATTTCATATATTGGAGTAATAGCCAGAAGAGCTTACAGGATTGATTCTCACAGGAGGTGATAATTTTCCTCCAGTGAAGACAATGCATGCAATGATAGTCAAGCACAGTGTAAAAGGTTGGGTTACATGACTTTTATCTTGAGGACTGTTTTGTTAAATGAGAGATTAGTTCAAAGTCTGCTAACTCAAAAGTCTTTAGGTTACAAAAAGAAATTAGTCTTACTCGTTAAGAGACAAAGTATTACTTCTTATATTTTATCTATCATTGCATGCCTCTCTAAAATATAAAATGAACCCAAAGTAACACACTGATAAGATTCTTTAACATTAATATTTAACATTTTAAATATTAGCATACTTGACAATTAATATGTTCTATTTCCTAGGTCTAGAAGAGGATAAAGTGTAAAATGAAATTGGATCAGAGACTTAAAATTAATTGAACTTCACTTCTAATAAGACTAAAATAAGTATATGAAGAATTCATGACTGGTTTGTATAAATGTATAGTTTATAAGAAAATGATATTAATTTTAAAATGCTAACAGAATAAAAATAACAACAATTAGAGACTTAGTCCATGGATAGGACCCCGACAAAGAAAATTATATAACAAAACACACCAGAATATCATTAAGGATGAAGGCTATTCTAGTTAGGCAAACATAATTTTATATAATAAGTATAAAATGATGAAACTTTTCTACCCTGAGGACACCATTTCATTAATATTTAGATCAAATCTTCTTACTTCAGTGTACTAAGAATTTAAAAACATTGAACAGATGGCTATCATTCCTTATTAGAAGTAGGTGTTTACACAGAAAATATTTGTGATTCATTGAGTTTGACAGAAAATCAAATATGGTGAGTTGAAACATAATTGCATATGAAACTAAAAATCATAATATGCATTATAAGTATAATGTATGTATTGTAACATGCATTATAATGTACATTTCAAAAGGTTCTAGAAAGAAAGGAGAATCAGACCATGTCCTCCACCATCTCCCAGAGTTTGCTCAAATTCACGTGCATTGAATCAGTGATGCTACCTAACCATCTCTTCCTCTGCTAACTCCTTCTCCTCTGTCCTTCAATCTTTCCCAACATCAGTCTTTTCCAATGAGTCAGCTCGTCACATCAGGTGGCCAAAGCATTGGCGCTTAAGCTTTTGCTTCAGTCCCTCCAATGAATATTCATTTCCTTTTGGAATGACAATATCATCACGATTATTAAAGATTTTGCATCATCATTATTATATGGACACCAGCTTTGATAAAAATAACATTTATACTTTTAAACTAGGTTTTAATTTAGTGTTGGGCATAATATTGATCCAACTGAAAAAGAAAAGTTAAACTGTCAAAAGACTAATCCCTTGAAGGCTGATCCATTTTTCCAAGCAATCCTGATCAATATGAGGCTCAGACATTGGCTCCCTGATCATAGGTGGTGATGGGACAGGAGGGACTGGCCCTCCCACAACCATACATATTGGGAAGGTTGGGAAGCCAAAATAAAGCCAAGAGCCAAAATTCTACCATGTACCCCAAGTTTCCTATTATTTGTATCCATGTATACTTGCCTGGAAAATCCCATGGATGGAGGAGCCTGGTAGGCTGTAGTCCATGGGGTTGCTAAGAGTCAGGCACGACTGAGTGACTTCACTTTCACTTTTCACTTTCATGCATTAGAGGAAATGGCAACCCACTCCAGTGTTCTTGCCTGAAGAATCCCAGGGACGGGGGAGCCTGGGGGGCTGCCGTCTATGGGGTCGCACAGAGTCGGACACGACTGAAGCGACTTAGCAGCAGCAGCAGCAGCAGCAGCAGCATACATGACTTCATCACAACAAACTGTGGAAAATTCTGAAAGAGATGGGAATACCAGATCACCTGACCTGCCTCTTGAGAAACCTGTATGCAGGTCAGGAAGCAACAGTTAGAACTGGACATGGAACAACAGACTGGTTCCAAATCAGGAAAGGAGTATGTCAAGGCTACATATTGTCACCCTGCTTATTTAACTTATATGGAGAGTACGTCATGAGAAATGCTGGGCTGGAGGAAGCACAAGCTGGAATCAAGATCACTGGGAGAAATATCAATAACCTCAGATATGCAGATGACACCACACTTATGGCAGAAAGAGAAGAGGAACTAAAGAGCCTCTTGATGAAAGTGAAAGAGGAGAGTGAAGAAGTTGGCTTAAAACTCAACATTCAGAAAACTAAGATCATGGCGTCTGGTCCCATCACTTCATGGAAAATAGATGGGGAAACAATTGAAACAGTGAGAGACTTTATTTTGGGGAGCTCCAAAATCACTGCAGATGGTGACTGCAGCCATGAAATTAAAAGACACTTGCTTTTTGGAAGAAAAGTTATGACCAACCTAGACAGCATATTAAAAAGCAGAGGCATTACTTTGCCAGCAAAGGTCCGTCTAGTCAAAGCTATGGTTTTTCCAGTGGTCATGTATAGATGTGAGAACTGGACTATAAAGAAAACTGAGGGGAGGAGCCAAGAAGGCGGAGGAGTAGGACGGGGAGACCACTTTCTCTCCTACAAATTCATCAAAAGAATAACTGAACGCAGAGCAAACTTCGCAGAACAGCTTCTGATCGCTGGCTGAGGTCATCAGGCGCCCAGAAAAGCAGCCCATTGTCTTCGAAAGGAGGGCTGTATAGTTGGAGAAGTCCCGAGACTACAGGAAGAATAAAACTGAAATCCAGAGGCAGGAGACTTAAGCCCAAAACCTGAGAACACCAGAAAACTCCTGACTACATGGAACTTTAAGTAATAAGTGACTGTCCAAAAGCCTTCATACCTACACTGAAACCAACCACCACCCAAGAGCCAATAAGTTTTAGAGCAAGACATACCACGCAAATTCTCCAGCAACGCAGGAACATAGCCCTGAACATCAACATACAGGCTGCCCAAGGTCACACCTAACACATAGACCCATCTCAAAACTCATCACTGGGCACTCCATTGCTCTCCAAAGAGAAGAAATCAAATTCCACGCACCAGAACACTGACGCAAGCTTCCCTAACCAGGAAATCTTGACAAGCCAATCGTCTAACCCCACCCACTGGGTTAATCCTCCACAACAAAAAGGAACCACAGACCTCCAGAATACAGAAAGCCCACTCCAGATACAGCAATCTAAACAAGATGAAAAGGCAAAGAAATACCCAACAGGTAAAGGAACATGAAAAATGCCCACCAAGTCAAACAAAAGAGGAGGAGATAGGGAATCTACCTGAAAAAGAATTTAGAATAATGATAATAAAAATGATCCAAAATCTTGAAAACAAAATGGAGTTACAGATAAATAGCCTGGAAACAAAGACTGAAAAGATTCAAGAACTGTTTAATAAAGACCTAGAAGAAATAAAAAAGAGTCAATTAAAAATGAATAATGCAATGAATGAGATCAAAAACACTTTGGAGGGAACCAAGAGTAGAATAACGGAGGCAGAAGATAGGATAAGTGAGGTAGAAGATAAAATGGTGGAAATAAATGAAGCAGAGAGGAAAAAAGAAAAAAGGATCAAAAGAAATGAGGACAACCTCAGGGACCTCTGGGACACTGTGAAACGCCCCAACATTCGAATCATAGGAGTTCCAGAAGAAGAAGACAAAAAGAAAGGCCATGAGAAAATACTCGAGGAGATAATAGCTGAAAACTTCCCTAAAATGGGGAAGGAAATAGCCACCCAAGTCCAAGAAACCCAGAGAGTCCCAAACAGGATAAACCCAAGGCAAAACACCCCAAGACACATATTAATCAAATTAACAAAGATCAAACACAAAGAACAAATATTAAAAGCAAGGGAAAAACAACAAATAACACACAAAGGGATTCCCATAAGGATAACAGCTGATCCATCAATAGAAACCCTCCAGGCCAGAAGGGAATGGCAGGATGTCCTGAAAGTAATGAAAGAGAATAACCTACAACCTAGATTACTGTATCCAGCAAGGATCTCATTCAGATATGAAGGAGAATTCAAAAGCTTTACAGATAAGCAAAAGCTAAGAGAATTCAGCACCACCAAACCAGCTCTTCAATAAATGCTAAAGGATCTTCTCTAGACAGGAAATGCAGAAAGGTTGTATAAACGTGAACCCAAAACAACAAAGTAAATGGCAACGGGACCACACCTATCAATAATTACCCTAAATGTAAATGGGTTGAATGCCCCAACCAAAAGACAAAGATTGGCTGAATGGATACAAAAACAAGACCCCTATATATGCTGTCTACAAGAGACCCACCTCAAAACAAGAGACACATACAGACTAAAAGTGAAGGGCTGGAAAAAAATATTTCATGCAAACGGAGACCAAAAGAAAGCAGGAGTCGCAATACTCATATCAGATAAAATAGACTTTCAAATAAAGGATGTGAAAAGAGACAAAGAAGGACACTACATAATGATAATGATCAAAGATCAATCCAAGAAGAAGATATAACAATTATAAATATATACGCACCCAACATAGGAGCACCACAATATGTAAGGCAAATGCTAATGAGTATGAAAAGGAATATTAATAGTAAACAATAATAGTGGGAGACTTTAATACCCCACTCACAACTATGGATAGATCAACTAAACAGAAAATTAACAAGGAAACACAAACCTTAAATGACACAATGGACCAGCTAGACCTAATTGATATCTATAGGACATTTCACCCCAAAACAATCAACTTCACCTTTTTCTCAAGTGCACACGGAACATTCTCCAGAATAGATCACATCCTGGGCCATAAATCTGGCCTTGGAAAATTCAAAAAAATTGAAATCATTCCAGTCATCTTTTCTGACCACAGTGCAGTAAGATTAGATCTCAATTACAGGAAAAAAATTGTTAAAACTTCAAACATATGGAGGCTAAATAAGCGAGCGCTGCGTGAATAAACCAACAAATCATACGAAAATAACAAAAAAGAAATCAAAATATGTATAGAAATGAATGAAAATGAAAACACAACAACCCAAAACCTATGGGACACTGTAAAAGCAGTGCTAAGGGGAAGGTTCATAGCATTACAGGCTTACATCAAGAAACAAGAAAAAAACCAAATAAATAACCTAACTCTACACCTAAAGCAATTAGAGAAGGAAGAAATGAAGAACCCCAGGGTTAGCAGAAGGAAAGAAAACTTAAAAATTAGGGCAGAAATAAATGCAAAAGAAACTAAAGAGACCATAGCAAAAATCAACAAAGCTAAAAGCTGGTTTTTTGAAAAAATAAACAAAATTGACAAACCGTTAGCAAGACTCATTAAGAAACAAAGAGAGAAGAACCAAATTAACAAAATTAGAAATGAAAATGGAGAGATCACAACAGACAACACTGAAATACAAAGGATCATAAGAGACTACTACCAGCAGCTCTATGCCAATAAAATGGACAACTTGGATGAAATGGACAAATTCTTAGAAAGTATAACTTTCAGGAAGAAATAGAAGATCTTAACAGACCCATCACAAGCAAGGAAATCGAAACTGTAATCAAAATCTTCCAGCAAACAAAAGCCCAGGACCAGATGGCTTCACAGCTGAATTCTACCAAAAATTTAGAGAAGAGCTAACACCTATCTTACTCAAACTCTTCCAGAAAATTGCAGAGGAAGGTAAGCTTCCAAACTCATTCTATGAGGCCACCATCACCCTAATTCCAAAACCAGACAAAGATGCCACAAAAAAAGAAAACTACAGGCCAATATCACTGATGAATATAGATGCAAAATTCCTTAACAAAATTCTAGCAAACAGAATCCAACAACATATTAAAAAAATCATACACCATGACCAAGTGGGCTTTATCCCAGGAATGCAAGGATTCTTTAATATCCGCAAATCAATCAATGTAATACACCACATTAACAAATTGAAGATAAAAACCATAGATTATCAATAGATGCAGACGAAAGCTTTGACAAAATTCAACACTCCATGTATGATTAAAAACTCTCAAAAAGCAGGAATAGAAGGAACATACCTCACATAATAAAAGCTATATATTGACAAACCCACAGCAGAGCATCACCTCAATGGTGAAAAGATTGAAGGCATTTAACCCTGAAATCAGGAACAAGACAAGGGTGCCCACTCCACCACTATATTCAAAACATAGTGGTTGGAAGTTCTGGCCCAACCAGCAATAGAGCAGAAAAAGAAATGAAAGGAATCCAGATAGGAAAAGAAGAAGGGAAACTCTCATTGTTTGCAAATGACATGATCCTCTACATAGAAAACCCTAAAGACTCTATCAGAAAATTACTAGAGCTAATCAATGAATATAGTAAAGTTGCAGGATATAAAATTAACACACAGAAATCCCTTGCATTCCTATATACTAACAATGAAAAAACAGAAAGAGAAATTAAGGAAACAATACCATTCACCATTGCAACAAAAAGAATAAAATACTTAGGAGTATATCTACCTAAAGAAACAAAAGACCTATACATAGAAAACTATAAAACACTGATGAAAGAAATCAAAGAGGACACAAACAGATGGAGAAACATACCGTGTTCATGGATTGGAAGAATCAATATTGTCAAAATGGCTATTCTACCCAAAGCAATCTATAGATTCAATGCAATCCCTATCAAGCTACCAACGGTATTTTTCACAGAACTAGACCAAAGAATTTCACAATTTGTATGGAAATACAAAAAACCTCGAATAGCCAAAGTAATCTTGAGAAAGAAGAATGGAACTGGAGGAATCAACCTGCCTGACTTCAGACTCTACTACAAAGCCACAGTCATCAAGACAGTATGGTACTGGCACAAAGACAGAAATATAGATCAATGGAACAGAATAGAAAGCCCAGAGATAAATCCACGAACCTATGGACACCTTATCTTTGACAAAGGAGGCAAGGATATACAATGGAAAAAAGACAACCTCTTTAACAAGTGGTGCTGGGAAAACTGGTCAACCACTTGTAAAAGAATGAAACTAGAACACTTTCTAACACCATACACAAAAATAAACTCAAAATGGATTAAAGATCTAAATGTAAGACCAGAAACTATAAAACTCCTAGAGGAGAACATAGGCAAAACACTCTCCGACATAAATCACAGCAAGATCTTCTATGACCCACCTCCCAGAATATTGGAAATAAAAGCAAAATAAACAAATGGGACCTAATGAAACTTAAAAGCTTTTGCACTACAAAGGAAACTATAAGTAAGGTGAAAAGACAGCCCTCAGATTGGGAGAAAATAATAGCAAATGAAGAAACAGACAAAGGATTAATCTCAAAAATATACAAGCAACTCCTGCAGCTCAATTCCAGAAAAATAAATGACCCAATCAAAAAATGGGCCAAAGAACTAAACAGACATTTCTCCAAAGAAGACATACAGATGGCTAACAAACACATGAAAAGATGCTCAACATCACTCATTATCAGAGAAATGCAAATCAAAACCACAATGAGGTACCATTACACGCCAGTCAGGATGGCTGCTATCCAAAAGTCTACAAGCAATAAATGCTGGAGAGGGTGTGGAGAAAAGGGAACCCTCTTACACTGTTGGTGGGAATGCAAACTAGTACAGCCGCTATGGAGAACAGTGTGGAGATTTCTTAAAAAACTGGAAATAGAACTGCCATATGACCCAGCAATCCCACTTCTGGGCATACACACTGAGGAAACCAGATCTGAAAGAGACACGTGCACCCCAATGTTCATCGCAGCACTGTTTATAATAGCCAGGACATGGAAGCAACCTAGATGCCCATCAGCAGATGAATGGATAAGGAAGCTGTGGTACATATACACCATGGAATATTACTCAGCCATTAAAAAGAATTCATTTGAATCAGTCCTAATGAGATGGATGAAACTGGAGCCCCTTATACAGAGTGAAGTAAGCCAGAAAGATAAAGAACATTACAGCATACTAACACATATATATGGAGTTTAGAAAGATGGTAACGATAACCCTATATGCAAAACAGAAAAAGAGACACAGAAATACAGAACAGACTTTTGAACTCTGTGGGAGAATGTGAGGGTGGGATATTTCAAAAGAACAGCATGTATACTATCTATGGTGAAACAGATCACCAGCCCAGGTGGGATGCATGAGACAAGTGCTCGGGCCTGGTGCACTGGGAAGACCCAGAGGAATCGGGTGGAGAGGGAGGTGGGAGGGGGGATCGGGATTGGGAAACATGTAAAGTCCATGGCTGATTCATATCAATGTATAACAAAACCCACTGGAAAAAAATAATAATAATAATAAAAAAAATAAAATAAATTAAAAAAAAAAAAAAAGAAAACTGAGCATCAAAGAACTGAATATTTTGACCTGTGTTGTTGGAGAAGACTCTTGAGAGGCCCTTAGACTGCAAGGCGATCCAACCAGTCCACCCTAAAGGAAATCAGTCCTGAATATTCATTGGAAGGACTGATGCCAAAGCTTTACCTCCAATACTTTGGCCACCTGATGCAAAGAACTGACTCATTTGAAAAGACCCTGATGCTGGGAAAGATTGAAGGCAGGAGGAGAAGGGATGACAGAGGATGAGATGGTTGGACGGCATCACCAATTCAATGGACATGAGCTTGAGTATGCTCTGGGAGTTGGTGATGGACAGAGAAGTGTGGCGTACTGCAGTCCATGGGGCTCAAAGAGTCAGACATGACTGAGGGACTGAACTGAACTGATACATGACTTCTGCCTTCTATTCTGAAATTGGTTTTCATTCAAAGATTTCCTCTTTCATTCACAAGACCTCTAACTCGTTGAGACTGGCTCCTTGTATTTGCAAACTTACTATTTTTCTACCCATTCCACTTACAGATTAATTAAATAATGGTGTTAAAAATTTATTAACAGGTTATCAATTCCAGATATAAGAAGCTTGGAAGTAGCCACTTATGCAAAAAGCTGAACAGACTGAAAACTCAATAACTTTTCTAAGACCTGTAACGCAGGCGAGGTCAAACCATTATAGAGGCAGACAGGTGAGTACAAAGAGTCACAGCTGATTACAGCAAAAACTTATAAAAAAAAAAAAAACCCACAAAAAAACTGCCTTGGAAACCAGGCAGGGCTGGCATAGGAAAACCTGAACTGTAATTAGTGCTGCAGGCTCAGTGGGTACAAGTGCTATGCTAAGTCACTTCAGCTGTATCTGATTCTTTGTGACACTAGGTACCATAGCCCACCAGGCTCCTCTGTCCATGGGATTTTCCAGGCAAGAATACTCCGTGTGTGCGTGACTGAAAGTTAAAAACTCCAGACACCTAGCCATGGCAGGGGTGGGAGGGAGGCTCATTTTTAAAATGCTCCAGAACACTCTATTCTTCTTCACAAGGACTGCCCTCAGGAGAAGCTGCTTCAATCAGAATCTAACTGATCTGGAGGAAAGGAAGTGCCCAACTCCAGGCCTCTCAAGCTATCCTCTCCCACCTTAGGGACCCGTGGGATAACTAAGAAGCACATGGAGGTTCAGTCCAGGGGCATAGGCTCACTGAAAAGTGAGACCTAATTACAGAACTATAAAATGCCTCCTTCCCTCCACATCTTACTGCCATATTACCAAAGGCCTATGTATACCTGGTACATCATGTCCAGCTATTAAGAAAAAAATTACAAGGCATACTCAAAGACAAAAACAGATTTTGATGTTCATGTTAGTAGTTCATATGGAAAATTCTTCATTTTCTTGGTAATATTTTTTCACAATAAAAATATTTTTTACACATTTGTTGAGCACCTACTATGTGTCTGGCTATGTACTATAAATGTAATGTAATATAAATATAATTGTGAAAACACAACAAACGTACATTTTCATGTATTGCAAAGGGACCAGGAAGGAAGAAGTATAGTAAGCTAAAATTTAAAGGTACTAGTGAGCACATTTAAAATCTGGTGTTCCTTTAGGGCCATGGCCCATAAGAGAGCTAAGAAAATGAAGTTAAGCGTGGAGATACTACATATTAGGAATAGAACTTGCAGCTCTACAGTAAATCAGGATCCTCCAAAGAGTCTACAGTTGTCCTAAAAGAATAGTGTCTCCTGGACTCCAAACTTGGCAAACCCAAATGTATTCTACAGGAAAACAAGCCTAATTTAAATCCTCAGAATTCCCATAGATCATGTTATTAAAATGTGAGTTCAGAGTTAATAGTTACCAAATACAAAAAGAAATGTTACCATGCATGAGTTGACAGAAACAGCAAACAGAATATTTAGACCACACAAGGACTTCAGATTTTGGAATCACCAAACATAAAGTATTTTAAATTGGCTGTCTCAACACATGCTAGCATCCTCTACATTCTTAAACATATGAATTACACTAATAATTTTTAATACCTTTGTTAACTAATTATGCTGACAGTATCAATTCTGGCTTTGTTCTATTAATTTTTCTTCTCATCATGGGTCATATATTCTTGCATCTTTGCATGCCTGATAATTTTTTTTACTGAAATCCAGACATTATGAATTTTCATCTTATTAACTGCTAGATATATTTGTATTCTCATTAAGTACTTTCGGGTTTTGTTCTGAGATGTATTTAAGTTACCTGGAAATCATTTGATCCTATTGAGCCTAGTTTTTCGGCTTTGTTAGGTAGAATCAAAGAAGCCTTTAATCTAGGGCTAACTTTGTCCCACTATCACCCCTCCACTCTACCTGATGAACCATAAATTCCAAGGCTCTGCCTCTTGGGCTTGTGGGGACACAAACTATTCTTGGCCCTGTGTGAGAGCCAAGGATTTTACCCCTGATCCTTTTGAATGGTTCCTTCCCTACCCTGAGTGGTTTCCTCACAGGTACGTGCTCATTATGACTCAACTGAAGACTTAAAAGAGATCTGCAAATCTCTGAAGTCATTTCTCTGTGCTCCTCTCTTATTGCTGTCTTTTCCTCTTGTGAGATTTTCTGGTTTTCCCGGGACCATATGGAACACTGTGGCTTATAATCTGGGGCAATCACTGGGTAAGACAGAAATTGAATTTCTGGCTACCAATACTACTAGAACACAAGGGACCAACCACCAGAAAAAGAAAAACTCAGAAAGTAAGCCCCAAATTCCAGCACAATTTCCTGTAGAGTATTTGCTGACACCTAAACTATGTAGATGAGACGTATCAGCTACAAACTGGTACTTGCCGTGGGCACTTGCCATCTACCTCTGCAAGGATTAAATCACGTGCTGCTGCAGCTTCGGATTTTCACAAACCTTGAAAGGACTTTAGGGTTGAGAACAGAGATGAGGCATTCTGTGCTCAGAGAAAAACTGGCAAGACAGGCCTTCAGATAGTTAGGTATTTTCAGGAGTTGATTTTATGAGCCCAATACTTATATCTCCGCATCCACAGAAGCTCTAAAATCCTTCATGGTGACAACTGTTCCTCATGACCAGCAAAATTTCACAAGACTAGTAGAAAACTTCAGGAAAAATAAATGCTAGATTGCACGTGTTCCGCCTTCACCAAAATCACATATCTACTGTCCTCTCCCCATACCTCATTGGGACGGTTTCCCAGCACTATCTGAGGTGCTGCCTCCCAGACTGCAGTCCTCATTTTGCCCCAAAGAAAACTTAGCTCTCAACTTTCACGTTGTACATTTTTTTAAGTCGACAGAGGTAAGACCAAGTGAAGAATAACTGATACAAGAAAATCCCTAAATATAGGTTCTAGTAGTCTCATAATGCTGATGAAACAAAAGCTGGAATTCAGGATACACCAAATCAGAATACACCAGGAACTCTGAATGCAGTCCAGGATATCATATGTGGTACGTAAAGGACTATAACACAAGACGACAAACCAGAAACAAACCAGTCCAAGGTCTAAAACTCATTTTCTATCTGCATTCAAGAAGAAAATTAAATCTTCCCTAGTAGGATTATATCTTCCTGAATCTATATAATTCTTCACATATTACCTTTGACGTTAAATTTTTAAAGAAAATAGATACACAGGAAAATAAGATGAGGAAAATTACTTAAAACCCAATAGGAAAAGACAGATAATATAAAGTGGTTAATGATGCACATAGAAATCAAAATAACTGTAATTAATATGCTCAAGAGAATAGATTAAAAGATTATGATTTTTATCAAAGAACTGGCATCTATTTTTGAAATCAACTAGAGAGTCAAAAACTAAAAATTAATGACTAAAATTAAAAACCAATATATCAATTAAACAGCAGGCACATATGTACACACTGTATAATCCCATTTATATAAGTTTCTAGAAAATGCAAACTAGGCAGAATAGTTGCTTGAGTTTGAAGGGATCAGAAAAAGTAATTACAAAAGCTCATGAAGAAACATTTATCTTGACTGTGGTGACAGTTTCACAGATGTATACATATGTCAAAACTTACCAAATTGTACACTTACACATATGTACTTTATTGTATTCTAATTATACCTTGATAATATTGTTTTAAAATAAAACAACAAGGGACTTCCTTGAAGGTTCATTGGTTTAGAATCCATGCTTCCACTTCAGGAGGCATAGGTTCGATCCCTAGTCAGGGAACTAAGATCGCACATGCCATGCGGTGCGGCCAAAATAAATAAACTAATTAATTAAATAAAACAATAATTATACAACCACTTAGGTTTAACACATATGTGGAACTTATGACAAAAATATGTCTAAAGGCAGAGGGGATAAATGGAGTTAAAAGCTATAAAGTGTTGTAAAGTGTTGGCAATATTAGTCAAAGATAGACTCTGATAAGTCAATTATGTATTTACACTGCAGGGTGATCACTAAAAGAATAAAATATGTATAATAAACAAAGAAATAGAATGAGAAGAAATAAAATACAAAAATTGTTTTATTTATCTAAAGGAAAACAAAGAGGAAGAAAAAAAGAACTTAGAAAATATTAGACAAAAAGCTAGTTTGTAGCAAAATGATAGATTTAAACATGCATGTATTGGTAATTACATGAGGGCAAATGCACTAAAATTGTAATTAAAAGACAACTGTCACGAGGATTTAAAAACTGAAGGAAAAATAAAAATTGAGAGCATTTATCTTCTACAGACCTTCAAAAAATTTGTAAAGGTTGTACTTCAAGGAAAATGAACCTGACTCTGGGAATGACTCCATAGAAAGAAATAGCTGAGACAAGAAAGAATGGTGAGAAAAGAAACTGATCAACACATATCAAATCTAAACAATGTTTGTATAATAAAAATATTAATGTCTACTTCATGGAATTAAAAAAAGAACAGAATACTCAACAACAATCCCATACAAGAAACTGTTGACTTTAGTTAAAACATTCTAATAATTTTTCATTTTGGAGGTGTTTAAAATATTGATTAGCTGTACAGTTGCTAGGTTTTTAAATTTTACTTGAAATAGTGATATTTCAAGGATAGACACTAAAAGGGTAGGTACTGAAAGTATAATTTATAAACCAAAGGAGGAGTAGAGGAGGGATAGAAAAGAGAAAGAAACAGAAAAATGGACAAAATTTGTTTATCCTCCCTTCCCAAAAAAGGACAAAAAGAAGGAAAAGTTACATAATAGAAAAAACACAAAAAAGTGGGAGAATCAGATCACAATATAAAAGTAACATATTGATCATATATAGTATAATAAGTGTTAGAAGACAGAAAACTGACAGAAAAATGAAATCAAAGATGAATGCTTGCAAGAGAGACATGAGAATATAGTAAGGTTGAAAGCAATAGGTATAAAATTGTATATCAGACAAAACTAACCAAAAGAAAGCTAGAATGAGTATGAATTCTAGACAAATAGATTTTAAGTGAAAAAATAATATTAGGACTAAAGAGGATATTACATAGTGACAAACATTAAATTCTCCAGGTAAATACAATAATCTTCAAGCCAGCATAGTACATCATGTAAGATAAATTCAAAATATATAAAACAAAATCTGATAGAACTAGACAGAGAAATTAAGAAAACTACTACACAGTATGAGATCTGAACATCCCTCTGATATTTATTGATAGGTCATGTAGACAACAAACTTTAACAAACAAACAGAATATTTGAATAATAAAATTAAAACTTGAATTAATAGACATATTGAACTCTGCATATAGCAATTAGAGAATGCATACTCTTCTAACATGAATTGAAACTTTACAAGTTGATCATGTATTATGTTACAAAAGAAATCTTAGCAAAATTCAAAGATTAGATATCACACAGACCACAGTTCCAAACACAATATAATTAATTAGGAATCTATAAAAAAAGTTAATGATTTTTATATCTCACAGTTCAGAAAATTTTAAAACATATTTCAAAATAATTCACTCATAAAACAAAAATTCTAACCAAAGTGGAGAAATATTTAGAGTTGAACAATTTTTTTTCAACAGAATTTACTTGTACATTTTCCATTTTCTATAATATTTGAAGGCATAGGATAGCTTTGAATAAGCTTTCTACAATACTGTTTTAAGCTTATCCAGTAAACTAAAATGCGGTACAACTTTTACACAAATTAGGAGATTAAAAAAAAATCTCCACAAGAGAAAACCAGTCAGCAGCCCTGGTATTAAAACATTTTCCCAGAAAAACACAGATAAACAATTGTACCAAAAGGCAGTTTTCAAATATTTAAATTACACTAGGATTTCTTTCCAAAAAATTCCATATCAAATATGTAGAATACCAAAAAAAGCATTACAAAATGGGAAATTTAGTCACCAATTGCTTACATTACAAAAGGCAGCCTGAACCCACATAGAGAGCATATTAAAAAGCAGAGACATTACTTTGCCAACAAAGGTCCGTCTAGTCAAGGCTATGGTTTTTCCAGTGGTCATGTATGGATCTGAGAGTTGGGCTATAAAGAAAGCTGAGCGCCAAAGAATTGATCCTTTTGAACTGTGGTGTTGGAGAAGACTCTTGAGAGTCCCTTGGACCACAAAGAGGTCCATCCTAAAGGAAATCAGTCCTGGGTGTTCATTAGAAGGACTGATATTGAAGCTGAAACTCCAATACTTTGGCCACCTGATATGAAGAACTGACTCATTTGAAAAGACCCTGATGCTGGGAAAGACTGAAGGCAGGAGGAGAAGGGAACGACAGAGGATGAGATGGCTAGATGGCATCACCGACTCGATGGACATGAGTTTGGGTGAACTCCGGGAGGTGGTGATGGACAGGGAGGCCTGGCGTGCTGCGGTTCATGGGGCCGCAAAGAGTCGGACATGACTGAGCAACTGAACTGAACTGAACTGAGGCCTGAACCTCTATAAACTAAATATTCAACTTAAAGAAAAGAGAATATACCTGGAAGGTGATATCAAAGACAAGAACAAATAATAATTAAATTGGAGGTAAAAATAAAATACAAAGAAACCACAAAGCCAAAAATGTTGACATTTTATAAAACAGACATCTCTCTTAACAGATTAATGAATGAAAAAGGGAAATGGCTGAAAAAAGTACTAGAAATGAAAAAGGCACATAGTCACAAACACCAAAAAAATGGGATACAAAATGAACACATTTTTTGAAAAATATTTAATGTGCCAAAACTGATTAAGGAAGCATAAAACTTGAATTATTCTAAAACCATGAAAAAAAATTCTTCAGTAGTTCAAATATCTTTCTATAAAGAGAATATCATATCCACACAGTTTGATAAGGACCTCTTTTAAACATTCAAGTAACAATTAATTTCAATCTTTCAAAAACTCTTTCCTCTAGGACTCTATAGTTCATTAAAATGATTATTTAAAAGAGTAAATATTGACTAAGATGGCTAATGTTAATTTAAACTGGAAATTCAGATGTTGTTGTTTTTTCTCAGACATATTCCATAGCTTATGAAAAAAATTTCTCAGAAGAACTTAAGCATTGCAGTTCCTGAAATCCTATAGGCTACAAGCTTGGTACAAACATCCAGTTAGAAGAGGGGAAAAGAGGGCTCAATCTATAGTTACATAGCACTTTACATAAAATGTAGGAAAAATCAATTATCCATATTTGGGAGGGATATGCCAGGTGCTTCTTCCTGAGTTTAGGTAAGAATTTCACGCTGCCCATTTTAAATTGAAATATTTCACTATGGTACCAAAGATTATTCATGTTTCCAATGAATAATTCCAAGACATACAAAACCAAATCTCATTTTTCTCAACGTATATTTAATGACCACAAAGATCAACAAGGGCTTCCCAGGTGGTGCTAGTCCTGAAGAACCCATCTGCCAATGCAGGAGATGTAAGACATGAGAGTTCGATCCCTCCATCAGGAAGATCCCCTGGAGGCGGGCACAGCAAACTACTACAGTATTTCTGTCTGGAGAATCCCCATGGACAGAAGAGACCGACAGGCTAAAGCCTCTGTAGGGTTGCAAAGAGTCGGACATGACTGAATCAATTTAGCACAGCATAGCACATAGGTTAGCAATCTTCTAATTTCAGTATTTTTTCCAAAAATATTATCTATGCAGCTCCTAAAAGTACTGGGGATAGATTTGTTTAACACATACCATGTTGTGCAGATTGCGGCAGGTGACTAGTTTGAGACTAAAGCTGGGATTCAGAGAGGTCTGATGAATTTAAAGGAAAAAATTCTAATAAAGAACTTTATATTCTTGAAATATTCCAGCTGAGTATAAAAAGAAATAGGCAAGACAACACTGCTTCTAAAGCATCATGGTACACACTACCATGAAGCTCAGCCCATGAATCCAAGTATAAGCCCCGTGAGACACAGAAGCATCACGCTCTTCAGGTACTTAAGAATAAAATAATATGCAATTCAGAGATGCAAATAGAAACATTTTTTCCATTCTTGGGTGGAAATTGGTACAAATCTGAAAGAGGAAGGATTTCATGGAGTTCATCCTTATTTTAGCAGTTTGAGAGATTATAATGTTGGGAGCACTAGGAAACCAGAGGATAGGCATGGATCTCAAACATGAAGCCATAGCAACGGAAGCACCAGCCTCTGCCAGCCCCAAGCCCACCCCACCTCCAGGCAGTGGACAACCATGGAAGGCACTAAGACAGAAGGTAGATTCATCAGCCTCTATGATACGCCCCGGGGACTGCGAGAAATCAATGTTTGAGATTTAGAAGGAGGCTACAATGGACACACGAATACCCACGGCTGAGTCCCTTCACTCTTCACCTGAAACTACCAGAGCACTATTAATCACATTGCTAATAAAAAGTAATTGTATTTTGTAAATACAAAATAAAAAGTATACAAAAAGAAGCTTAGATATTAGAGGTTTCAAAGAGTCAGTGAAATTGTTTTATGCATATAAATATGACCCTCTGTTATTGTTCAGTCACTCAACTGTGTCCGACTCTTTGCGACCCCATGGACTGCAGCATGCCAAGCTTCCCTGTCCTTCACTGTTTCCCAGAGTGTATAAATGTGACCCTCTAATCCAATTTAATACTTTTAACCAAAGTAAACATTTGCAAATTGTGACAGCAAACTCCAAGATGGCTCCTCCCGAGTCTCCGCTCTTGCCAGTTATCCCTTGTGTAGAATCTTCCCACACTGAACTGTGACTGGCTTGTTTGACAGGTGATAAATTGTTGAAGTGACAATAAGTGACTTCCAAGACCAGGTTTGAAAGACACTGCAGTTTCCACCTTGGTCTCTCTCTTGAATTGCTCACTCTAGGGGAATCAGCTGTCATGTCTTAGGGACAGTCAAGTGGTAAGGAGCTGAGGGCTCCAGCCAACAGCTTGCACCAACTCACCATCCACTTGAGAGAGTCATCCTGAAAGAGAACTTTCAAGGCAGCCTTCACATGCCTGTAGCCCTGGCTGAAACAGTCACACAACCTCCTGAGAGATCCCAAGGTGTAACCAGTCAAACTCCTCCCAAATTCCTAACCCAGAGAAACTGTGACATCAAAAATATTTATTATTGATTTAAGCCTCTGCATTTTGGGATAGTTTGTTACCTAGCAATGAAAACTCTAAGCTGTGTAATTATTCTGACAGCTAATAGGAGCCACTGGAGAATCTGAAGCATGGAAATAACAAAATCTAATAAGATATATGATTTTATGATGAAAGATCTAATATCACAAAATAGAAAATAATGCTTACTTTACCTTAATAAAGTGACATTATGATGACAGAGCAAAAGAAACTTTGTGGAAAGAATCTTCACAGCATGAAAGTCTTGAAATAATTGAGTAATTTTAAAGGGCAACCTTTGTGTAGAAAATGTCACTAATGATATTTTCTTTTGATCGCTACTATAATTCACATGATGTGTCATTTTCTTACCATATTTTATAACCTTTTAGTGTTCTGATTCATATATTATGAATAAAATAAAAAAGATAGGAGTTATTTTAAAGGATCTATGTGTGTCTATATTTTAGAGGATCTATTCATTGTTATTATTTTAGAGGATTAGTTATTTTAAAGGACCTATTCATTCAGTGTCCATGCAAACTGAATGAATAATAATACATTATAATTTAGCTGTTAGGGGTACTTTTTTATCTTTGAGCATGCAAGCAATATTGCTTTCAAGTTTTAATTTGGTAATGTTTACAATTTATCTCTGATATAAAAAGAATAAACAAGGAAAACAAATAAGGAACCACATCACACTCTGGATAGCCAACAAAATGCATTTTACAGAAAAGAGCTAAACATATACAACCCATTAGAATCCACTGTTCCATTCTTGTTTGAATTCCTACTTCCACAGAATCCACTTTTTAATTTAGTTCTTATATAATATGTGGATGCATACATAGTGTTATGGACTTCAAGGTTGTGTTATAGGTATTTTATTAAAGAGTTATTTATGTAGCTTTATTATAAGGTTTGATAGAGATTATTTAATATTTGTATATTAAATATTAATGTATATGCAAAATTCTATATGCAAATTTATTTCCCATCCTGAACATCACAACTATTTCTATGACTTAATCATTGTGGAATATTACTGACACTTTTTTTCTGTATGTGAAGGCATGAAAATCTGTGGTTAGAATATTGGTATATTTCTTGATACTTTCAATTCAAAGAACTGTTTGTCCTCAAAGCAGTTCCATGACTATACAAAATGAAACTGACTATTTTTGTGGCATATCAACTTGAAATTATGACAGGAAATTTTGTTTTTAATCAAGTATGTAAACCAACAGTTTCAGAGATACTGGTAGGAAAATCTTTCCAAATGGCTCTTTTGAGTTAGTCTCTTGTACAGACTTGAAAATAGTTATTTCTCACTGTCTAGGAGAAGTAATAACTTACGACGTGTTGGTGATGATGAATACTGATATTGTAACAGGCTAGATGCTACTGTGGTTTATCATTAAGACTTAGATAAAACAGTGATACCTATTACAGGAGCATATTGGGAATCATTTGTGTAATTGCAAATGTGTGACCAGATGCCACCCTAATTTGCACATCAAATACATGAAAAAAAATATTTTTAGGTAGTTGTTAAATGCAAAGTAATACATGAACTCTTGGCTATTCCTTTTATTAAATATTCCAAGACAAATATATTTTCATTGTCCATACCATTTTTCCTAACCACCAACTTATCACAAGATGATTAACACTGTTGAGGGAATGTCTATTCCCTACCCCAGGTTGTTTCCTTCCAGGTAGAGAATGCTCCACTGGCTACATCACTTCTAACCTGTCTCCACTTACAGGGCAGAAGTGACTTATCTGACTGATCATTTTGGAAGAAGAAAATTGGCATATCTTGTTTACTGCCTTTTCTCTAGAGATCTGGTTTCTTCTGGAGAGCACAACAAATTCTGCTCTGCTCCTCCAGGGGAGACATATCAGTGCAGTACTGCCTGGACTGGGAAGCCTGCTTAACTCTAGAGTTAAGTGTTGAGAAGTCCCCTTGCCTGCAGATTCAAGCTACACATACTCTCCAGTTTACATTATTCCAGAATAGAAATAATATCTTGATCACCATAATATTTATGTCTTACTTCTTAATTGATTTGGAACTTGGGCAGAGATGAGGGGTGTTTCTTCCTGGATCTTCTAAAGAATTTAAAAACATCAGTGATTAGAATAACTAAATACCCTACAAAATGACAAAATAAAACCATTCAGACACCAACCAATACTTTCATGAATTCCAACTTTTATACTAATGTAAACTACCTCAGTTGTTTGAGTTACAATAATGAGATTCAGAGAATTTAAGCAAAGGTTAGGTTAATAATCAACATGGTTTAACCAAGAAAACTTCAAAGCAAAGCTGATTTCTAGACCAACTGAAACATAATATTAAGATGATGTCATGCTAACATAAATCCACCAAATTCATCACTTTATTGTAATGCCTTTACTTAAAAAAATCCCACAGACACTTAAATGATTAAGTATAATTAAACCAGAGGCACAAATAAGGCTAGATTTGCCTGTATGTTAATTTCTGTAGCATTCTCTATTTTCCATCACCATCAGGAAATCATCAAGAAAGTCCTTAAGTTCAAACAAAAAATTCGAAAGAATTAGGTTCATAATGAACCTCTACAGACAATGAAGTTAATGCGCCATTCTCTAAATATACAGTCCTTCCTATTGACAGAATCCATTGCAAGCTTACTGCTTTCTAACACCAGAGAAAAGGAATAACTAGTTAAATGTTGAGAGAAACCAACGTTTGTGAGATATATTTGATTCAGTGTTAAATCCAACAAAAAGACTCCATATTGTGCTTTTCTCTGGTCCTGCTCACAAGAGGTGTTCTAGTGTAGGCACTTTGGAGAAAGAAAGATTTAGGACTAGGTACAGTAGAGACTATTGAGAGTCCCTTGGACAGGAGATCAAACCAGTCAATCCTAAGGGAAATTAACTCTGAACACTCATTGGAAGGAATGATGCTAAAGCTGAAGCTCCAACACTTTGGCCACCTGATGCAAACAGCCAACTCATTGGAAAAGACCCTGATGCTGGGAAAGACTGAAGGCTAAAGGAGAAGAGGACAGCAGAGGATGAGATGGTTAGATAACATCACTGATTCAATGGACATGAACTTGGGCGAACTCCGGGTAATGGTGAGGGACAGAAGGCCTGGCAAGCTGCAGTCCATGGGGTCACAAAGAGTCGGATACAACTTAGCAACTGAACAATAAAACAACAGAGGAGTTCAGGAAGAAAGCTTACCTTAAAAGCATGAGTGTGCAATTTGGGAGAAGTGTGAATAACAAAGAGGCCAAACAGGGGAAAAGATGGAGAAACAGCCGATATAAAAAAGCCATCGAATGGAAAGAATGTCAGCTGAGTAAAGAGGTAAACCTCATTTATCCAATGAATATTTATTGAGCAACTCTCTACATAGAGCCTAGTCTTAACTGCTGATATGAATATAAAAACTGTTCCTTCCCTCAAGGTACCTGACATTTAGTTGGGGAGATGAGACAAGCAGTAACATGATAATATGATAATAGAGAAAAAAAAGAAGAAAGAATTGAAGAGAGTGGGGAAAGTAAAACTTTTACTGATTCTTCTCTTTGCCAAGGTCTTTCACATAGTATCTCACTCAAATGTCATAGTGAGCACCACGTATGATTCTTCCCCAATAACAGATGAGAAAGTAAAGGCTCAGAAAAATTACATAAATTGTCCCAGATCATGCAAGTAGAAATCAGATATCTGTAATCTAAAGCTAGTTCTATCAGATTACAAATCTCTTTCTTTTTTAAAACAATAATTTTTCAACATAAGAAACTGTATATAAAGAAAACCAAGCATTGGAAAATGAGCAAAATATAATTCATTCATCTATGCATCCACCAAGTATTTATTAACTACCTTCTCTGTTGAAGTATGCATGTGCTGTGGGGAAATGATCAGAAAGAAAAAAATGTGCTACATTGTTGAAGCTTCTAGGCTATTGATAGGTAGTTGAGTAAAGAGAGACTGACAGATCAGCAAATGGGAATAATGCAGAGCTAAGTAAGAAAAGCACAAAAAACCCATAAAATTCTATACAGCTCCAATGAGGATAGAGACATTATTTTAAGAGAACCAACTAAAGCATAATAAAAGATGGAAAAGTGGGCAGGTTTATTATAACGGGAGTCAAAGACCCCAGTTATGAATGACACCAGGAGTAAACGATATATAAAGCAAGTACAGATCAGTGACTAACAAAAACAGTAGTTTAAACGCAGTATGAGATAAAGGAAGCAGGCTACAGGAGGGAAAGCAGAAAGGTAACTGGAGTCAGGCTGTGGGAGACTTCAAATATCTAAGTATTATTTTATCTAAGTTTCATTTTAAACACAGTGAATGACTGGGTTTCCAAAAAGAGAAGAGGCATTCTCTGAGTTATGCTTCAGAAGATACATTCATACAAAGTTATCCACATTGTAAAGAATAGATTTTAAAATGCTATTGAAAGAGTACAGGTTTGAATTGTCATGATGGCAAAAAGAAAGAAAAAAGGAGGGGGTAGGAAGAGGCACAGAACATTTAAGGGATAAAATCTAAAAAATTTGGCAACTGATAGCCTATTGAGTATAAAGGAGACAGAGGTCAGAGAATGGCTTCAGCATTTCAAATTCAGGAACCTGGGAAATGGTAATGGCAGTAGCAGGAGAAAGATGCAGAGATGGACAGCTGTCAGAGAGAAATCCAGAGTTCTAGTAAAAATCTCAGAATGGAAAGCTCCTAAAAGAGATAGAAATAACATGTGTGCTATTGGACCTAAAGATATAAACTTGAACCTCATCAAGCCAGAGCCAATCAGTGAATTCTACAGAGTAAATAGAGTTACTGAAAGAGAGAGCATCCGTTGAGGAAAGAAGAAAAGAATGGAAAGAAGGGCCAGGGACACAGCATGCTCTCCAGTGTCCGAATCATAGAAGCTTGAGTTTTTGAATCACAGAAGCAGCTATGTTATCCAGTTCCCTTAGTACTTATAGGAAACTGGAAGATAAGAAAAAAATGGAGACAAAAAAGAAGAAAAAGCAGAGTAATACAGTAGATAACATTCACTATGGAAATCAAACAAGGAAATATCAAGGAGAGTATGGTGAACAGTATCGAATTTTGTAGAAATTAAAAAGAATGAAGATAGGAAAGAGAATTTGGTGTGAAGATAGTCATCTGAGACTGAAGAAAGCATTTCCAGAAGCAGGGTGAGAATGATGCAGTGGCTTTGAGCGTTGGCTAAGGCAGACATCTGTGAGCTCAGCAGAACACGGGATAATCCCCAGTGTTCCTGGCCATCCAGTGGTTAGGATTCTGTGCTTTCACTGCTGAGGATGCGGTTTCAATTCCTGGTCTGGGAACTAAGATTCTTCAAGTCATGTGGATCAGCCAAAAGGAAAAAAAAAAAAAAATGTGTACAGGAGGCTGACACAGAATCAAGAGCAAACAGATCCACATGAAGGAAGGACTGCACCAAGCAAGTATCAAAATTAGTTTAAAAAAAGAAAAAAGAAAAAGGTGGGGAAGGAAGGAAGGAGAGGAAGAGAGACAGAGAAAGGGAGAAGGGAGGGAAAAAAAAATCCAAGAACAGGTCTAGAGTCCAGAAAGCATTTATCTTGAAATACAGAATCAGAAACAGCTTCTAATTAACTACTCGATTATACAAAGCCAAACAAAAGGATTGGCATGGTGAAATAACCTTTTGTTTAGGCAGTGATTAATTCTTAAGTGAGGCTGGCGCTGAAAAACTTTGCTGTTAACCTTTGCAGGAATTTGGCGAAGAGTTAAAAAAGAGGGTTTTTTTTTTTCAAAATGCCTGCAAGAGATGTTCTAAAAATGGAACAAAAAATATGATTGCTGATGACATAAAAATAACCATCAACCTCCATCAGACTACACCAGATGGAGCCTGCATAAACAAAAAGGGCACAGTCACTTATTATTAAAATAAAAAAGAAATGCTTGGGCAAGGGCAGAATGATGTCTCTGGTAAGGTCTATGATTTGCCAGGAGTCCTACAGCACCATGGAGGCCATAATTTTGTCAAACAATGTGAGTACATTTGGCAGTTATGTTTTATCACAGCCTGTGTCCTTGATAAGAGTATTCTGGTGGAGCAGAAATGGAAACTGAAGGATTCCCCTCCCCACTAGAGAAGAGTAAGATATCTATCAAACCAGTGAGGATGACTCAGTGCCACAGACCAAGAGACTGGAATAGAGATCAGAGCAGAAATCTAAATCAACCTCAACCAGCCAAGGTCTAAAATCACAACCTAAGTCTATACAACCAGACAATAGGACAAGGGCATTGCTGAGACTCCTCACTCAAGCTGAAACATTCTGAATTTAAAAGTCCTCATGAAACTTTTTGCTTTTTTGCCTGACAAAAGTCTTAAAAGAAACCTAATATTAGAAGCAAGTAAAATAATTGGCTTAAAAATTCTGGTAAGAATTATGAAATGTTCTGGTTTTATTTTAGCCCATGAACTTTTAAAAAAGTAAATTAAACTAAAAATTATACACATATATTTATTATATACATGATGAATATTATCATCATGAAAAGTAAGAAATATCAATAACCTCAGATATGCAGATGACACCACCCTTACGGCAGAAAGTGAGGAACTAAAGAGCCTCTTGATGACAGTGAAAGAGGTGAGTGAAAAAGTTGTCTTAAAGCTCAACATTCAGAAAACTAAGATCATGGCATCTGGTCCCATCGCTTCATGGCAAATAGATGGGGGAACAGTGAGAGACTTTATTTTGGGGGGGCTCCAAAATCACTGCAGATGGTGACTGCAGCCATGAAATTAAAAGACGCTTACTCCTTGGAAGGAAAGTTATGACCAACCTACACAGCATATTAAAAAGCAGAGGAGGATCTGCAAGGAGATCCAACCAGTCCATCCTAAAGGAGATCAGTCCTGGGTGTTCACTGGAAGGACTGATGCTGAAGCTGAAACTCCAATATTTTGGCCACCTCATGCAAAGAGCTGACTCACTGGAAAAGACCCTGATGCTGGGAAAGATTGAAGGCAGGAGAAAGGGACAACAGAGGATGAGATGGTTGGATGGCATCACCGACTCAATGGACATTAGTTTGAACAAACTCTGGGAGTTGGTGATGGACAGGGAGGCCTGGGGGACTGCAGTCTGCAAAGAATCAGACACGACTGAGCGACTGAACTGAATTGATGAGTAAGGGTGAGGGCTCAAGAAACAGACCACAAAGGCTTGAATTCTGATTTACTTACTGCCCACTGGGATGACCTACAGCCAGCTATGTAACCCCACCCCACCTCTGGGTCTTCATATGCCCAATGAGCGTAATAATATTAACTGTATCATGGGATTGTTAGTACCTGATACATGGCATGTGCTCAAGGTGAGTTATTATTTTATCTGTACATCAGTGAATCACATTCGATCTCTGTATGCAACTCACCACATTTACAACTAAGCATAGACAGGTCTTAAAAGTGGTTTCAGATAATATGAATATGCTCTGGGAAGCGCCAACCCTAACTTGGATTAATTATAGCAGCAAAGAAGGATGGGCCACTAGGAGGAGCTGCAGAGGGAAGTGTCGCGTCAGTCATGTCCAACTCTTTGCAACCCATGGATTGTAGCCCACCATGTTCCTCTGTCCATGGGAATCTCCAGGCAAGAAGCATTGGGCATAACACTGAAATTGTATCAGCCAGAAGAAGCCTGCATCTATTTTATGACAATAAGAAATCAGAAGGAAGGAGAGGCTCTGCCCAGTATATCTACCTGACTTATGGTTTAGCCCCTTCAGCCCTGGGGAACATATGAGTCCTGTGAGGGAGTGGGAAAATTGCTACAGATAATCTTTGATTTTTCAGTCCCAGGAACTGTAGGGAGAGCCCCACCAGGACCCAGCAGTTACATATTCCAGCAGCAGTGATGCCAAACACTTCACTGGGTTCGCCTTTCTAACAATGTAGAAAAATGTATGGGCTAAGATGTTCACATTGGAGTGATGTAACTAGTTTAAAAAGGTGGCATCTCATGAACATCCTAAATGTTCAACCAATATCAGGGTGCAATAAAGTGACAAAACCATGCAGCCATTAAGGTGTGTGTAAAAATGATGTTTAATGGCCTGGAATGGGTAGGACTATGATAAATATTGAATAGACAGTCTAAGTGCATGCTTATTCAGAGAAAACGTCAAAATATTAACACAGGTGGTCTCTAGATGAAAGGATTACAAGAGAAATTTTCTTCTCTGAATCTTGCTACAGTTTCTAAATTCTATACAATAGTCTTACTTTAGCTTAATAATTGAAGCAATTTTTTTAAGAAAATTAAAAGTTTAACATAGTTTGCGTTAAAGTCACTGAAAACATTTGGCAGTAAAGAGCAAACAGCTGGGACAGGGAATCCCCCCTCACGTCTCCATTTCCCCTTGAACCTTTCTCCCTCCAGGCTTTCCCTCTTCTGATGGCCAAAGAGATCAGTACAATCAGGTTGCCCCAAAATATAGCCAGAAAAAGAAGAATGAGTTAGTAGTAGCTATAAATTTGGCCTCCCCCTTTTCCCTACCCAGTCCTCACCCTTTCCCTGACACTATTCACCATAATGGGCGTGGCAGTTCTATCTCTAGATCAAATAGAACTGTTAGTGCTGAGGGCAGGAAGTAACAATGTTTGTAGTAGCAACAGTGAATTGTGATCACATCCTCCCATTTAAAAAACTTTTTCCTTACCCTCACTTCCCCTTCTATGTGAATATAATATATATTCAATAAACATTACCGGATTTTTCTCTCTTTCCTTTTCCCTTCCTCTGTCCCTTCCTCCCCTCCTTTTCTTCCTTCCTTCCTCTCTTCCTCTCTCCTTCCCTCTTTCCTCTTCTTCCTTCTTTTTTCTTTCTTTTAATAATGAAAGTGAACAATTCTTTATGCCCCCTTACCTGAGCAATCCTCTAATTAGGCAATTCTAGGGCTACAGCCAGTATCCTAGGACTAAGGGCAATAAACCCTTTTGTGATCAAGCAAGAGTGTTTGGCTATGCAAAGTTATCATTGCTCGGAATGTACATCAATTAGTATAAAAAAACTAATGGAATTTGAAGTTAGGGAGATTAATTGGTGGCTATGCAAAGTTATCATTGCTCGGAATGTACATCAATTAGTATAAAAAAACTAATGGAATTTGAAGTTAGGGAGATTAATTGGTCAGGGACAAAAAAGGGCAATAAAGCTCTAGAAAATGAAATTACGGTGAGGCAGAGAGAGCTGTGGGCTGATAAACCAAAGATGTCCAGGGTCTATAGAAGAGGAGTGATTCTGTCCTCCATTTCCAGCCACCGGTCACAGTGCTTGGACCCCCGGGGGCAACAGTTGGTCACGGGAGTATTAACTGAAGCGGAAACCTAAGTGTGGAGTTCCTCCAGTAAAGGTCCCTGAGGGGTGGGCCAAACCTCATTCTTAGGACAACGCGGAGGACCTGCACCCCGAGGGCGGTGCAGAACAGGGCTACCTGTGGGCCTGAGAGGGACTGTCATTCAATACTGACAGGGTGTGGAAGCAGAGAAAGAAATGGCGATAACACTGTTCAGGTATCAGTGCTTTGCTTTGGGGATGAAAGTCAATCAGACCATCGTTTTACAGTATAAGCTGCTGGGGCTCTTCGGCAACTCAGGAGGAGAAGGAACTCCCCAAGGAGATGCTGTATACTTTCTGATATGCCGATGTATAATTGGTTTTAGTTTATATTTTCGGGGGGGAGTGAATTTATATCACTGGGTATTATCAAGTGATCCATAACTGTTACATTATAAACAAGTCAAATAAGAGCAAATCCCTACTATCTGAAGCTTTCAGCTTCCTCTCCTTTCGATCCCAACATTCCCATATATCCCAGTTTTTTTTAGACAGTCAATCAATTTAAAATTGAGTTGATTTCACGAATGAGCACAAGAAGAATAAAGATGAAGCACTACTACTGCCCAGTTTCATCAATCCCGGCACCCTTCCACATGGAGATTTATCAGTTTGAGACCGAAAGGGTAACACACTGTTCCCCATGTGTCTCTCTATCACGCATTTAAGCAGAGGCCTAGTGCTCCAATGGCAAGAACTGTGTCTCTTCTGTTTGCCACCGAATACCTAGCACAGTGCTTGACACACAGTAGGAGCTCCATGGTGATCTGAGAAATGAATGAGTTAGTTCACGTAATCACCATATCATACTTGAAGCAAGGAAGAATAAGAAGTGATCACAGTCTCAAGGAAGAATGAGGAGTGTGTTCATTTTCATTGAGATTCTTAAAGAGACCTGCAGGTAGGTGAATGGGAATAAAAGACTTATGGAGAAGAAGAGGAGTAAAACCAAATCAGAGTCAGAACAAGTTTACTAACTCCAATTTTCCTCTGTAGGTAAGTGTTGCTAGCACCAAGCCCTCCAAACCTATTTTTCCTTACCCTCCTTCTTGGCTCCCACTCTCCCACACATCAATTACACATCAGGTTGCAGGATCTGGGTTTGCACTAAATTGAATGTAGCCCAAAACTTCTCCTGTGTTCCCCTGTCTACCCAGGATGCACCAGAGAAACAATGAAAAGGATAAAGCATTTCTGCCTTTCAAATCTGGGTACTTATACCTAACATCCTCAAAACATGGGAGAATTAAAATTAAGTCTATTGAAATGCATCATATAAATAGAAGATTTCATGATACCTTTTATCTTATCTGACAAGATATATTTAATATTCTTACTTGCAATACTGCTGCTCTCAATTGTATTTCTATAAACAAATAATTATTTTTCTTTTTGCCATGATGGAAGTGAACAAAGTGCTTAATGAAAAACAGAAGTCAAGAGTTTCCTTTATTCTCATATCAAAGTATATTGCATGACTCTGTGCCTTGCACAAATCCAATCTACATTGATTTCCTAGAGATAATATAGTCGAGCAGTCATGGCAACTTGTCACACAGTGGCAAAAATGGGTAAGATTCATAAACTTAAGAGAACAACTGGGTCTTAGATTTAAAGTAACAGTTGCACATGGTCAAATATACCTCTAACTGTTTCTGCTCCTCTGTGTCCAGTTCCCACGCAAATGCCACTTAGATAGTCCCAGCTTTCCATAAAGAAAAGTCCTTCTGTTAGCTCTCTTCCCCTTGGACATCATTAGGTCCTTTATACTACAACATGACAGGACAAATACCCAAGACAAATTTTATTAACTTCTGTAAACACATTGATAGTAAAAAGTTTAAAATATGATCATAAAACTATGACTTTTTTATCACTAGATACCATTTCACTTAATATTTATTAAGCATAAAGCACTTTTCTGTGGTGTAAGATGAATCAGAATGACACTGAGCTCAAAGATTTGAAGTTTGGTATTACAGTTATGCCCTTGAAGTCAGGTTATCTAACCAGAGTCCAAGAACCCATAGACAGTTCATGAATAAGCTTTCGAATCCAGGTCACCTGCATTGCAGGTGGATTCTTTACCATCTGAGCAACAAATAAGCTTTCAGAGGCTTATTAAGGCAAACACACTGTGTGTGTGTTAAATGTTGGTATGTCCATTTGGCAGGGTCGGATGTTTGATAGATAACAAATTTTCAAAAGGATTGGTGGCCCCAGTGAGGTTAAGAACGACAAACTTGGAGCTTTTAAAAAGAATTCCATCTCTCAAAACATTTCCAGTTTCTCAAAACATTTTTTGAACTTTTCTTTTGGAATGTTTCAAAGCCTAGGACATCTTTTGTGAATAATTTCAATGATGCCAAGTTTTCCTTGGAGTAGGGAAAGATAAGTTATTCAAAATCATAGTGAAAAACAATGATTGGTAAACACTTAAACTGTGAAGTTTATTTCTGGTTGAAGTGAAAATATAAAGAAATGAGACTAATTTCCTAGGACATTCAGGAGATGAAAGGCTACATATTAACTGAAAATCACATGGAAAACCACCATTAAAACACACATGTGCTTAGTCTCACCAACTCTTTGCAACCCCATGGACTGTAAACTGCCAGGCTCCACTGTCCATGGAATTCTCCAGGCAAGCATACTGAAGTGGGTTGCCTTTTCTTTCTCCAGGGGATCTTCCAGACCCAGGAATCGAACCTGCATCTCTTGCATTTCCTGCATTGGGATTCTTTACTGCTGAGCCACTGGGGAAGCCCCCAAAACCTCAGCACCTTAAGGATAATATTAACCAAGGGGGGCAGGGGGAAATCACATTTTTAATTCATTGAACAAATATTTATTGAGTGTCTACCATGTGCTGAGCATTCTTGTAAATGCTGAAAATACAGACAAAAATCCGAGTCTTCATGGAGCTTCCATTCTACCATCTTTATTTAATAATTCATCTAACATGTACTGATCAGCAGAGACATCACTTTTCCAACAAATGTCTGTATAGTCGAACTACAGTTTTTCCAGTAGTCATGTAGAGATGTGAGAGTTGGACCATAAAGAAGGCTGAGCGCCAAAGAACTGATGCTTTCAAACTGTGATGCTGGAG
The DNA here is from genome assembly GCF_019320065.1 of Cervus canadensis. Classification (NCBI taxonomy): domain Eukaryota; kingdom Metazoa; phylum Chordata; class Mammalia; order Artiodactyla; family Cervidae; genus Cervus; species Cervus canadensis. The sequence goes on along the minus strand of NC_057410.1, from coordinate 19,879,298 downwards.
AAGACTCTTGAGAGTCCCTTGGGCTCAGTCAATGCTAAAGGAAATTAACTTTGAATATTCATTGGAAGGACTGATGCTGAAAATAAAGCTCCAATATTTGGCCACCTGACTCAAAGAGCCAACTCACTGGAAAAGAGCCTGATGCTGGGAAAAACTGGACAGGAGGAGAGGGGGATGACAGAGAATGAGATGGTTGGATAGCATCACTGACTCAATGGGCATGAGTTTGAGCAATCCAGGAGATAGTGAAGGACAGGGAAGCCTGGCGAGCTGCAGTTCACAGGGTCACAAAGAGTTGGACATGATTTAGCAGCAGAATAACAACAGCATGCATAGATCAACTATGAATAAGTATTAACAGAAATAAAATAGTAAAAGTAAAATACAAATAAAAAGAAAAGATGTTATAAAGAAAACAGTGTTTAGGTAGAAAAGGTAGTTCCAAAATACAATGTAATATTTAACATGCTAGTAAAAATATTTGGTAAAAATGAACAGAATCATTGTAACCATAACATGAAAATAAAGAAATAAATGATATTATGAGCATGATAATGCTAAGAAAGTATATTTTCTTAACTATATTCACTAATCTGATCTGAACAAAACCAATAGAAAAACTTTTAGGGATTTGGGAGCAGAGGATCATAAGAAAACATGCAGAAAACAAAAAACGATACTGTCAATAAGAACAGACTGGGGGCAGAGTTCACTCCCTTCTCTATAAAGAATAAGTTGTTAGAACTAGACCCAGGAGTTCATGGAAATCTTCATGGAAAATGAAAGTTTTTGCTCCAAGCCTAAGTAACTTTATTAAATTAAATGGACAAATTAGTCTTCATCCTTCTCTAATTTGAACATTTCAGGTTATTTCTAACACACACTACATAGAAAAAGTCGAGACATGGCATTTTTCTGATGTTATTGTTATACACACACTTGAATAAAAAACAAGTGGTTTTAAAAGTATATGTGAATTGATTTAACAGTTAATGTAAAAAGAGCACTGTAATGGGAGAAAAGTCTAGACCCATGAAGTCTGTGAGGAAGAGAAGGAAGATGATCCTGCTCCCCACTCATCAGGACTGCCTCCTACACTCCCATCAGATAGTTCAGTGGCTCGGTCATGTCCGACTCTTTGTGACCCCATGAACCGCAGCACGCCAGGCCTCCTTGTCCATTACCACCTCCCAGAGTCCACCCAAACCCATGTCCATTGAGTCAGTGATGCCATCCAACCATCTCATCCTCTGTCGTCCCCTTCTCCTCCTACCCTCAATCTTTCCCAGCATCAGGGTCTTTTCCAATGAGTCAGTTCTTCATATCAGGTGGCCAAAGTATTGGCATTTCAGCTTCAACAACAGTCCTTCCAATGAACATCCAGGACTGATCTCCTTTAGGATGGACCGGTTGGATGTCCTTGCAGTCCAAGGGACTCTCAAGAGTCTTCTCCAACAACACCGTTCAAAAGCATCAATTCTCCAGTGCTCAGCTTTCTTTACAGTCCACTTCTCACATCCATACATGACTACTGGAAAAACCATAGCCTTCACTAGACGGACCTTTGTTGATGAAGTGATGTCTCTGCTTTTTAATATGCTGTCTAGGTTGGTCATAACTTTCCTTCCAAAGAATAAGCATCTTTTAATTTCATGGCTGCAATCACCATCTGCAGTGATTATTGGATCCCAGAAATATAGTCAGCCACTGTTTCCCCATCTATTTCCCATGAAGTGATGGGATCAGATGCCATGATCTTAGTTTTCTGAATGTTGAGCTTTAAACCAACTTTTTCACTCTCCTCTTTCAGTTTCATCAAGAGGCTCTTTAGTTCTTCTTCACTTTCTACCATAAGGGTAGTGTCATCTGCATATCTGAGGTTATTGATATTTCTCCCAGCAATCTTGATTCCAGCTTGTGCTTCATCTAGCCCAGCGTTTCTCATGATGTACTCTGCATATAAGTTAAATAAGCAGGGTGACAATATACAGCCTTGACATACTCCTTTTCCTATTTGGAACCAGTCTGTTGTTCCATGTGCAGTTCTCACTGTTGCTTCCTGACCTGCATACAGGTTTCTCAAGAGGCAGGTCAGGTGATCTGGTATTCCCATCTCTTTCAGAATTTTCCACAGTTTATTGCAATCCACACAGTGAAAGGCTTTGGCATAGTCAATAAAGCAGAAATAGATGTTTTTCTGGAACTCTTGCTTTTTTAATGATCCAGCGGATATTGGCAATTTGATCTCTGGTTCCTTTGCCTTTTCTAACACCAGCTTGAACATATGGAACTTCACAGTTCATGTATTGCTGAAGCCTGGCTTGGAGAATTTTAAGCATCACTTTACTAGCATGTGAGATGAGTGCAATTGTGCTGTAGTTTGAGCATTCTTTGGCAGTTCCTTTCTTTGGGATTGGAAAGAAAACGGACCTTTTCCAGTCCTGTGACCACTGCTGAGTTTTCCAAATTTGCTGGCATATTGAGTGCAGCACTTTCACAGCATCATCTTTTAGGATTTGAAATAGCTCAACTGGAATTCCATCACCTCCACTAGCTTTGTTCATAGTGATGCTTTCTAAGTCCCACTTGACTTCACATTCCAGGATGTCTGGCTCTAGGTGAGTGATCACACCATCGTGATTATCTGGATCATGAAGATCTTTTTTGTACAGTTCTGTGTATTCTTGCTACCTCTTCTTAATATCTTCTGCTTCTGTTAGGTCCATACCATTTCTGTCCTTTATTGAACCCATCTTTGCAGGAAATGGTCCCTTGGTATCTCTAATTTTCTTGAAGAGATCTCTAGTCTTTCCCATTCTATTGTTTTCCTCCATTTCTTTGCAATGATCACTGAGGAAGGCTTTCTTATCTCTCCTTGCTAATCTTTGGAACTCTACATTCAAATGGGTATATCTTTCCTTTTCTCCTTTGCTTTTCACTTCCCTTCTTTTCACAGCTATTCGTAAGGCCTCCTCAGACAGATATTTTGCTTTTTTGCATTTCTTTTTCTTGGGGATGGTCTTGATTCCTGTCTCCTGTACAATGTCGCGAAACTCCGTCCATAGTTCATCAGGCACTCTGTCTGTCAGATAGTCCCTTAAATCTATTTCTCACTTCCACTGTATAGTCTTAAGGGATTTGATTTAGGTCATACCTGAATGGTCTAGTGTCTTTCTCCACTTTCTTCAATTTCAGTCTGAATTAGGCAATAAGGAGATCATGATTTCAGCCACAGTCACCTGGTCTTGTTTTTGCTGACTGTATAGAGCTTCTCCATCTTTAGCGGCAAAGAATATAATCAATCTGATTTCAGTGTCAACCATCTGGTGATGTCCATGTGTAGAGTCTTCTCATCTTCTCTTGTGTTGTTGGAAGAGGGTGTTTGCTATGACTAGTGCGTTCTCTTGGCAAAACTCTATTAGCCTTTGTCCTGCTTCATTCCGTTCTCCAAGGCCAAATTTGCCTGTTACTCCAGGTGTTTCTTGACTTCCTACTTTTGCATTCCAGTCCCCTATAATGAAAAGGACATCTTTTTTGGGTGTTTGTTCTAGAAAGTCTTGTAGGTCTTCATAGAACTGTTCAACTTCAGCTTCTTCAGCATTACTGGTCAGGGCATAGACTTGGATTACTGTGATATTGAATGGTTTGCCTTGGAAATGAACAGAGATCATTCTGTCATTTTTGAGACTGCATCCAAGCACTGCATTTCAGACTCCTGTAGACTATGATGGCTACTCCATTTCTTTTAAGGGATTCCTGCCCACAGTACTAGTATAATAGTCATCTGAGTTAAATTCACCCATTCCAGTCAATCTCAGTTCGCTGATTCCTAGAATGTCAATGTTCTCTCTTGTCATCTGTTTGACCACTTCCAATTTGCCTTGATTCATGGACCTAACATTCCAGGTTCCTAGGCAATATTGCTCTTTATAGCATCGAACCCTCCCATCACATGCCTCAAAAGCTCAACTGGGTACATACTGGGGATGAGAAAAACAACAAGTACTCTAATGTGAGTACTAAGAAACTCATCTGATGCCTATCAACTGAAGCCACCATTTGAAAACTCTCACTGCAGATTTTAGGGAGCTAGAAATCTTGAGACTGGACACACACACACACAGAGACAGAGGCTTAAAAAACAGATTTTGATATGCAAATACTGAAGCAAATGCTATTTTTGGAATGAAGAAACTAGAATAATAAAGGGACTAACCTGCTTGGTATAATGACAAAGAGAAGTTGGTTTTCTTGGATACAGAGAGTATTAGCAGTATGATTGCTTTTCCATCTTCAGATGGGTAAAGGATTAGAGAGATGGAAGCTAAGACACCCACCTGGGATGACAAAATGGTACAAAAGAGTTGGCCAGGACCTCTCCTATGAAAGGACATGGTGAGGACTCTAGGACTAGTACTATCAAAATCTATTTTAATACATGCTATAGGTAATCTAATGCATTCATGCAATCTTTAGGCCTGAAGTTAAATGTAGGTTAATATATGCAGGTGGAACTGAAAATCATTTCCCTGGTGAGTAAAGATTTTTCTTCAGGCCATAGAGATTCAGTGGCAACTCTAAAATCAAGTCATCATCAACAAATCTCTCTGATTCAAACACATTCTCCTCTGCCATCTAGATTTAGAAACAGGATAATGCCTTCTCTGTCTAACCATGACTTTTCCCACTAATTTCAATGCTTGTTTCACTCACAAATGAAAGGGACATTTTCCCAATCTTTTAAAAACCAATTGTCCACATTATAAATAGCTGCCAGCAATCCAGGGTATACTGAGAAATTCCCATTTAAAAGATGAAAATATCATTTAAAACACTAATATCACAAAGGATTTTAAATTAAAAAGTTGTTTTTAAGGAAATAAAATTTCTTTTAGTGAACAACTTAAAGAATCTGGTTTAGTCTATGATTTTGAAAAAACAATTTCAAATAATCCTTTCTAATCTGTGAGGATGCTAAATCGCTCAGGTAAACTGATTTCAGAAAACCTGAATTGCTTCTTTTCTTAAATTATATTACTTGGCAAGACGATCATGCATTCACTTAGATAAAACACAATACTCTGTAAATGCATAATTATTAAATATGATAGTGATTAAAGAACTGAGCTTTTGTGGAAGAGAACTTAAGACAACAGAAGAATGGTACTTGAAAACATAAAGGAGACACTGAGGCAGAAGTTAACACTCATTCAACCACTCTTGGTGGCAGAAAGACTAAAAAGGATAGGATTCCTGTTTCAAGAGGTCAGACAACCAGATACCCATGGCTAGGCAAATAAGTGGCCAAGGCTGAGCTGAGCTGCCAGAAAGAGGGTTGCTTGGCTTGAATCACCTGCAAGTAAAAGAGCCCCCTGGCAGAAATTGGTTTTAAAAGCACAGTTATATCAGATATTTTTCCATTTTCTGTAATGTTAGGGCTCACGAAAAGCCTGTATCTCAGGCTATTAATGTCCGCTCATTCCCTTACCACTAACCTTTTCATCTTTATCTAAAAATCCACATCAGTGGGTTATATCTTTCAAGTATTATAAAATTTTTAAATGAAACTGAAAGCACACTATTAGTGCAACACATGAAAATCATCCTAATAAAATTTCCTGCTGCACTGATATTTCCATTTATAAAAAGTGGGATGACTCATTCCAATGTCTCCTCAGCTAATTTGTATTTTTCTCTGCTCTATATTCAATAACTCTCTTTTGTACTCAATTGACTTCAGGTCCTCAACACTCAATTTCTTAAGAAGTTTTTATTAAAACAGCAGCAGAAGCAGTAATCAGTACTGTTTAGTGACCTTTTCCCATCCAGCACTAGAGAAACCAGATTTTCCTTTTCATAATTTCATGGTATCCACTTTCTTTTGACTTGGAGCCAAAAAAATACAATACTTATTCTAAAAAGTACCTGCCAATTGGCACCAAAGAGAGGTCTGATACATATTTTATTCTTGTTCTAAATGTAACCGAACACTACAAAATCCAGTACATTTCAGGAGATATTAAAACTGCTAAGACTAAAGTTACTAATGTCTCAATTTAAAAATCCATTAATAGCTCATGAATTTTCCAGAAAAGGTCAACTAGAAAATAAAGGTCTTCAATCCTTTAGTCTGTAATTGAGTAGAAATAATTTATTGGTAGCACTTGTTTTTCTATTTATAGGTATTGTTGGACATTTGTCCTTGCCAAGCTACTGCTGGGTTTTAATCATTTACCCAGTTTTTCAAGATAATATTGAAATCTAATTTCCCAAATTACAAGCTACTATTTTTATTTAATGTCATTTGAATAGTGAATGGCTTGTTCTCTAATTTATCAATTTAAGAGAAGTGTTAAATAGCACTATATCTAGGTCTGGCCCCTCTACATCACCATATATCTCTCTAACGTCTTCTAAAACATTGATAGTCACCTTTAGTGATATTACTGTGGTCTGCCTGCTTCCAATATACTCCAACCCCATAGCTCCTTTCTGGAGAGTAGGAGCCACTTAATCTCTCCTGGATGTTCAGTCTTATCTTAGGCTTTGGACCAATAGCATCCTCATGAGACAGAAACTCTGGCTCAATGTAGGGCACTAGATATCAAGCCAAACTTACTCTTAGTCCAACTCTGATAACTGATCCTTTGGCAAAGTTTTAACAATTAGACTTCTGGCTTGTTCCTGAAACCTAGTCCCAATTGATCCTTTAGATGTGGTAACTGGGTCTCTTGCTCACATCCCTCTGTGCCTGGTTCTCTGTCCTAATAAAACCATTATGTCTGCGCTCTGTATACAACAGAGCACCTTCCTGAATGTACATCCTCCCAATGTCTGTAGTTATGTCCTGGTCCCATATCCCATCCCAACCTCAACCTCCTCCACTCAAGGGCATGTCTAGTTCCAACTTTCAGACTCCTTAAACTTCCTCTGGTCCAACGGACTGAGCACTGCCATGCCAGACTCTGTCTCAAGATACACAAAACCAACTGTAAATTCACCAACATACTGTTAAAAAGGAAGGCACCTGGGGAAAAAAAAAACAAAATTCTACTATGCTACTGGCAGAAATGCAACTTGTTCCATTCTTTTCAAAAAGCTATTGTATGATTTTTTTTCAGAATTTTTAAAAAAATCAATTATTTTGACTCAAATAATTCCCTAAGAGTCTTCGTTTAAAATGTTAGACATTCAGGCAAAGATTTATGCACAGAAACGCCTCATTTATATCAACAGAAAAAAATGACCTACGTAATCAATGAAATTTGGCTCAATAAATTACAGGATAGCTATATGATAGGAAACCATATAGTCTTTTTAAATTGTTATCTTATAAAAATAAAATGGAAAAAAATCAGAATCCAAATTGTATTCTGGTTAGGCAAGACTGGTGGAAGGGTTGTTCAGCCGCTAAGTTGTGTGTCCAACTCTGCGACCCCATGGACTGCAGCGTGGCAGGCTTCCCTGTCCATCACTATGTCCTGGAGTTTGCTCAAATTCATGTCCATTGAGTTGGTGATATTATCTAACCACTTCAGCCTCTGCTGCCCTCGTCTCCTTTTGTCGTCAATCTTTCCCAGCAACAGGGTAGAATGGTAGATGAATTTAATTTTCTTTCCTCTCTCTCTCTCTCTTGCATGTACATTTGGTTCTATAGATATCAAAAGTTCTATACTAAGTATTGCTGTTAACCTAGAAAAATATAAAGAATACAAAATATTTTTAAAGCATGAGAGGATCTTCAAGTATAATAAAGAATCTAATTGACTTCTCTTTTTCATTTGTTAACAGGGATGGTTTCCCAAAAAGAGTCACACTCAGTGCTGTAACTTCTTAATCTGCCTCTGTATATTACCTGCTCCTATCCTTAGAACTCTAAGGCCCCCAAGATCTTAAGGATCTTAAGAAAAAAGCAGGCAAGCAAACAAATACACCAAAAACACTGTATCTAAATACCTTATTCAAATGTAATACAATGTAGCAAGCTCCAGCTGCCTGATCCCACCAGTAGATTTTTTAGATTTTTACTGCTATTAGCAGAAATCAGACAACTTGAGAACCGATTGAGAAAACTGTAGGTGGGCTCCAAATTTCAAAATAAAAACTCACATTCAACTCTCACCCCAGGGATTAACATAAACACTTACTGGGTGCTGTTGATTTTGACCAGCTTTATATGAACATACATATGAGGATAAAACAAGCACACATGAACGGTATGACAAACCTCTCCAGAGAGAAGAAAAACAGCTGTATACGGTTACACATCTATACAGCGGTAAATCCAGCTCTGCTGGCCCCCAAAGCTCATTTTCTTTCTAATACACTACTTAGCTAATGAGTCTACTAATTCGAGATAGAACAACTGTAAAGTACCTTGAACTGTGCTAGGCGCTGGGCAAGTGCTTGATAATGATAGTTATTTTTACAGCCTCTGGAAGTTAGTGATTTTTGTACATTCTCACTTCAAAAAAGAATTAAAATGTGGTAAAAATATGCCTAAAATGAATTTCAAAGGTCTTCTATTCATTAAATTAGCCTCTATTCATTGCAAAACAGTTTTCCACATGAGTCCAATATGCAAAATTCACTATGTGGTAAATTTCTGTTTATTCAGAATGATCAGGAAATAAGACTGTTTCATACTGCTACTTCAAAATGCAAATATAGACTACCAATGTGTTTCACAATAAAATTCTCTAACATACACTGAAAATAAGTTTGTCTCTTGATAGTCCAGGAGACAGTTTGGAATCTTGCACAAATCATGAAATTGCCACTGTGGTCTAGACAGAGGACCCATCAGTAAAGACATTCAGGAAACTGTGCTCTACACAATCCACCTTTCTCTTCATGCCTTACAAAGTTCATTACTATTAGGATGGCTTCAACTGGAGCTAAAGAAAATATTTTCAGTTTCTTAATTAAACATACTCGGTACCCGACTTCAAGCAATATGAGTTTCAAAAAACAGCACCATCATCAACTCTCTCGTGTGGCTGAATTAGGCCTTGCATTGAATTCTCATTAGTCTGAAAGGTTCATGTATGGGGGCAGAGGCTTCATTCTCAAGATCTTTTTGATAACAGATATAATGCTCAGTTATCACATATATTTGACTGATACTCATTCACTGACAGCTGCTCCATGCCAAGCGGAAGAGGATTGCTGTCTTCTTTGGCAGGACTAAGAATCTGGAAGTTCCTGAATTAGTCAGATAGGTTGCTTTCCCAACTACCTGTAAAGCCGCTTTCATCTTAAAGTCAATCCTACCTTCTGCAGGTCTCAGACTGTCTGGTTCTACTGCAAAGGTTAACAAATCAGTTCAGGAGTTGAGTTTCAAGAGAAGTGTTGTATAAGAGGAGCAGTCTGGTAGAGCACAAAGAACTAGTGTGCTGGACGCTGTGAAGTCAGTCATTCAACACCAACATCACACGGCGCTCTCACCCACACAGAACTGCGGGCAGACACTGCATCAGGTCAACAAGGTCAACTCACCGCTGTGACTCTGCGGTCACTATTTTCCTACATCCCAGACATCTACAATGGATTACAGGTCAGATGAAAATAGCCTCCCACTCAGTAGACAGATAAAGGCCAGGTCTAGAAATGTGAACTTCAGGTAGGGTCTACTCTTACTAATTATGACTCAAGTAGGGTCTGTTGTCAATCATTCTTAATCATAATGTATTCTGAAAGTCTAGATTAACACTGAAAACCTAGAAGTGTATAAATAACATTCTTGTTATGTTACTAAGAGAAACATAACACTATTAAAAGAAAATAAGAAAGTCATGAGGAGTCAAATCCATAGGATTAATTTTAAAATTATCCAGTAGCTGTCTGAACTCATCTGGAGGGAAGGATTAAGAATTCTGTTTTGACTAATTACGTTTCATATGCCAATAAGCAAACAGTGGAATTTAGAAGTCAAGACTATGAAGGCTGTGTGCATGTGTGTATGAAGTATATTTAATAGTCACCTTCATAGAGATGACAGCTGACACCATGGGAACAGACAAGAACAAGAGAAAAGTAGGAGCAAAGAAAACAAAACCCAAAAGAAAAGCCACTGGGAATGCCTGTATTTCATAGGACAAAAAGAAAGGCAAGCACAGAAGGAGATGTCAGGTGATGGAGGAGTCAAAATAATCAATGTTTTAAAAGCCAAGGAAAACATAACATTTTTCAGAATGTGGTCCATGAGTTTTAAAATGTAGTGAGAGACAGAAAAATGTGGATTGAAAAAAAGATTGAATCTGGCAATGTTTTGGTCAAAGCATTTTGGGTTGCAAAACATACTCAAGTGAATGTATGAGATCAAGACCATGAGATCAAGATCTCAATGGTCATCTGAGAGGCAATCTCATAAAGAAAGAAACTATAAAGTGAAGTTCAGACTTACAGGAAACTGAACTGTGGAACAACTACAACCAAAGCCACACTCTCAGAGTCTCCAATTGTTGTCTCTCTCTTTGGGCACAGACCAATATGGTCGTTTGACTCAAAACCATATTCAATTATAGGGCAAACATCTACCACAAATGGAAACTTTCCAGTCTAAGTGCAAACTCATTAGAAAATCTGAAAGGCTGATAAGCTGCAGTTCAGCTAATGAGTTCATCAGCCTTGGGTCATGTGCATTTTTCCTAGTCCAAACAACTGCAGCAAGGGGAAGTCACAGGTGACAATGATCACAGGCCCTGGAGACAATCATAGTCACCAGGGCCTTCAGCAGAGGCCATGGCTGAGGCAGAATTCTTCTGTGTAGGAGGCAGGGACCAAAAAAGATATGTTTGTTTCTGGCAAACTGGAAGTAGCTGTTAGAAAGTCATCAGTGTTCCAACAGGTAGGGGTGCATATATCATACTAGATACTATAAACTGAATCCAAATTTTGCTTCTTGCTGAATATCAATAGAGTAGGAGACCCAAAGAAATTGTAGACAACCATACAATTACAAACTGTGAACGATACAAAACATACAATATAAAAATGACAAGATGACCAGAGAAACAAAAATGACTTCATAGAGCAGGTGACATTTTTTTCTGACATCTGAAAAATGAGTAAGGATTTTAACAAGAGATGGGAAAAGGAAGTGAAAGAGAGATGAGGCCCCAACTAGGAGACACCATCTCTAAATGCTAGTGTGAGAATCCCTTGAGGGTGACGAACATTTCCCACTCACCTTTATATCTCTAGTGCCTTGTATCTCACAAAGTAGCATCTCAATCTATATTAGTATTTTAATATAAGTATAAATAAAAAGAAACTAGAGGGAAATATCAGCAAAATTATGAGAAAGTTTTTCAGTCTGTTGATAAGACAAGAATACCCAGTACCTAACATGTGAAAAGTGAAAGCATAGTCACTCAGTCATGTCCAAGTCTTTGTGACCCCATGGACTGTAGCTCACCAGGCTCCTCTGTCCATGGGATTCTCCAGGCAAGAATACTGGAGTGGGTTGCCATTCTCTTCTCCAGGGGATCTTTCCAACCCAGGGATTGAACTCGGGTCTCCTGCATTGCAGGCAGATTCTTTACCATCTGAGCCACTCCACTTAAAAGTATAGTGAGAGGTATAAACGGAAGGGTAGATTTATGACTATCCTATGGAGGGCCTAGGCATTAAACCTCAAATGGTGTATCATTGCCCTGGAAATGAACAGGACAAATTACAGGCCTATATCTGCCAGAAGTTCTCTTGACTGGTCCTCATCTGTAATGTGAGGATGGCAAGTTCTCTCCATACACCTCAGACACGGTTATAAGAATCAGACCTAAAAATGGATGCCCCTGCTGAAGGATGAAGGATGTGGAGATGGAAAAGAGCCAAGAAGCACTGAGGGAGTCAACTAGCCATCTTGGAAATGGGTCCTCGAGTCCCAGCAACTCTTGCTGATGGCACACCGGATGAATGGTGTAGCAGAGCCCTTTCTGCATTTCTGGCCTACAAATCACGAGCAAAGTAAAACTAGTATTTTAAGTCACCAAGTTTAGGTAGATTTTTTAGGTAGCAATAAAGTAGTGAAATAAATAAATAAATAAAGTAGAAAAATCAATTCCAAAGTGGAAAATAGGGAAGCATTCATAGAAAAGGAGTTTTGAAGAATAAGTAACATGTGGATGCAAAAGAACAGTTAAAGGGGACCGTAATTTTTCATAAGAAGACTTGAGTATAAAATCAATCATGAAAGTGAGGGGAAATGTATCATATTTAATTAACAGGCAGAGACTTATGCTGAAATAAATATCGAATATATAAGAGGAAATTTTGAGAAATTTTTAGTGGGAGTAAGACTGGTTCAAGATAAAAAATGTGTTGAAGGCCAAAGTAAGATATCAGAACTGCATATTGTAGCCACTGGGTGGCTGCAGTTCTTAAGAAGTAAAGTGTCCTAATATCTTCTCATCACTCCACAGCTCCCTCTCTAGTGCAACCCTCCAAGACATCCTAAGACTTTTAGAACTGAGTGTCCTTCCACTCTTGCCCTAGTTTTTGACAGCAACCAATACGATCATTTAAAAATATAAGTTAGACTATGTTATTCACTGTTCCAAAAGCTTTAAGAAATTTCCATCACAGTTAGAATAAAATTCAAGCTTCTTACCATGGTCTCTGAAAAGAGCCTGTATAATCCAGTTACTGTATCTTCAAACTTAACTCCTTCTATTCTCTCACCTTTCACATTCTTCTCCAGCTACATTAATCGTGGCGGTTTCATTCTAGGCATTTCACTGGCTATTCTCTCTGCCTAGATGTTCTTTTGAGTCTCTACTAAAATTTCACTTCTTCAGACAGGCCTTCCCTTGTGACTCCATCTAACACAGCACCCACTCTATCTCATTGGTCTTTATATCTCATTAAGCTGCTTTATTGTATTTCATAACCTTGATTACCACCTGATACTGTGTTACCCAAAATAGGAATTTTATCTATTTTGCTCACCACTGCATCTCCAATACCTAACACTGTACGTAATGCATTTCAGATATTTACTAAGCTTTTAGTGAATGACTGACATCACAGCTACTCTTTAGGAGGAGTGCAGAAAAGAGTTAAAATAGCAGTCCTGAGCACCAATCTTTAGAAAGGCCAGCTGACAACGCTGGCCGTGGGCTGACACATGGGAATTTGGATGTTGGAAGAGTTCCCATCATCTATAACTAATAAGGCTGTCTCATCATAAACTGTTTGCATAAATAATATGACTATGCTAAAAGCATGCTTTCCTTTTGGGAGTCTGGAATTTGGATATACGCCAGAGGCAGAGGGTGCCTATGTGACCAGCCCTCAATTAAAACTCAGGGCACTGAGTCTCTAATGTGCTTCCCTGATTGGCAACACTTCACATAGTTGTTACAACTCCTTTCTGGAAGAATTATGTGTGTTCTGCATGCCTTCACTGGGAAAGAACTCTGGAAGCTTGTGCCTGATTTCCCAGGTTTGTGCCTCACGTAGCTTTTCCTCTCCTGGATTTTGCTTTGTATCCTTTTGACATAATCACAGCCATTGAGCAATACACACTGTGGCCTCTGAGTCCTGGTGAATCATCAAAACTGGAGCTGGTGTCAGGGAACTTCCCAATGAAGAATATTCTGCCAGCAGCGTATAAACTGGACTTGAGGACTGAAGTAACTATTGGCAAAGAGGCCAGTTAGGAAAGAATATGCTTCAGTGGTCCAAGAAAAAGGCAAGGTGGCAGCAGTGGAAGCTAAAAGAGATTAATATGTGAGTATAGTTTCCCAGAAAAAAAACTGCAAACTTTTAAGATAAGGTATTAGATTATAAGATTACTGGGAATGGAGAACTAAGGAAGATGGGATACTAGATGCAAACTACTCAGACAATGGAGGGAAAAATTAAGAAAGCATTGTGGTTTTAGGGTAGCCTGACTGTAATATAAATATATATATATATACACATATATATATATACACATACATACATATATACTTATGTATATTAAAGTGAATATCAGTATACATGTAGAAAGCTTGAAGATGCAATAGGTATTTTCCAAAGAAAATATTTAAGAAATGGAATTAAGAATGGAAATAAGGACTTATTTAGTACAAATGTAAGTTACTCTGTGAGCTCAGTGGGGTCAGGGACTTCAGAGTGTTTGTTCTTTGGCATGTTCTGAGCATCTAGAAGAGACCTAACACAAGGTATGTATTCTTCTACTCAAGAAAGATGAGAAACACACAAAGCTTGAAATATGGGAGGATGGAGAGACATCAAATATGATTATCTCATACCTCTCAGTACAGTAAGAGGCTGCTAGGTTTAGAGGAGGATGGCCCAGGAAGAGAAGAGGTAAGGTCCATGATCAACTCTCCGGGAAGGTCATTAAGAAATCAGTGAGAGAAACTAAAAGTACTTTCTTTCTACCCAGATTTCCTCTTCAGAAAAAAAAAGAAACATGAATCTAAAATACTCTTAGAATATATGTAGCATAATATCTAATTGGGCTGAACTGAATCATGGCCTTATTTAATAATATTCATAATAAAATAATCCTTAAAGTCCTTATCCCTAGGCCCAAAACCTGATGAAAAAAAGACACTAATTTTATCTTAAATCCATCCAGAATGGCTGGACATACAAATGACCTTCATTTAACCTGGAGAGGAAAACAATTTTACACTATTTTACACTACTTGGCCTGAGATTTATTAACAGATTTTCAACAATGGTCTTCAAAGCAAAACTAACGTGTGGAAACAGTCAACCTAGGATAGAAGTTGCAAAGGGAACTGTTACCATTTGAAAGGGAAACAAAGGGAATTAAGCTTCAAACAGTTTATAACTGGTAGGAAAACAGAACATAGGCAATAATTCCATGTGTGTGTACTCAGTCACTCAGTTGTGTCTGACTCTGTGACCCCATGGACTGTAGTCACCAGGCCCTTCTGTCCATGGCATTTCCCAAGCAAGAATACTGGAGTGGGTTGTCATTTCCTCCTCTAGGGGATCTTCCTGACTCAGGGATCAAAACCACATCTCTTGCGTCTTCTGCATTAGCAGGGGCATTCTTTACCTGAGCTACCAGGGAAGCCCATATTAAATGCTACTTGTCTCCTTTTTCTAAGTTACATGTCACCACAGTGTCATGGATGCTAGGAAAACATACCAGATTCCCCTTCAAAACTGAAGGGTCTGTTTTCCAAGCTGCTGGGAATGCTGTCAGCCACCAGCTCCAACTCTCAACCCTCTCGAAGAATGGTCCTTTGATGAAGAGCTACCTCACCCAGGGAATTGCTCCCTTCCCCACTCTCATCCAATGGTTTCCTGGAAGGTGAATGATTTACCTGTCGTTCTAAGAATGAAATGTAAATAGAATCTATGTATTACTTTTTTTTTAAACAATTTTATCAAAGTGGTTATTAAAGTATATCCACCTCCTAAATTTCTTTCATTAAAAAAATTAAATATGATGAAAGTGCAAAAGCATACACCTGACTTTTATTTTTTTTATTTTTATTTTTTTTATTTTTTTTTTTACACCTGACTTTAAAACCACTACTTCAGTTCCACCAAGAATCCATGTGAGCTTGAACAACTTAAACGCTTTGATCCCCAGTTTCTTCACTATAAACAAAAAAGATAATAGCACCCATCTCATCAAATTGTTGCATAAGTAAACTAAGGGGATGTACACAAAAGTGCATAGTAAGAGCTGGACAAATCCCCCTTCCCTTCTCTCCGCTCATTAGCAACGGGGCAGGAGCTCAGAGTTGCTTTCCCTTAACAGCCATGCATTTACGCTGACGATACAAACTCCTAATAATTAAGAGCATGCAACTACAAATCATGCGCATAGTTCATGGATAACACAGCTGATCATTAAGGTATGAGAAAGTAGTATTCATACTATATAGAATCTGATATATAATAGTCACTTAGCACTTACTGAGCATTTACAATATGGCAGGTACAGTTTGGATTGTTTTTACATACTATATTTAATCTTCAAAAAAAAGACACTATGAGGTAGGTATTATGCCCTTTGGCAATACAAAACTGATGATGCTTAGAGAAAGTAAGTAAATTGTTCAAGATTACCCATCTGTTAAGAGGTAGAATCAATATTTAACTTAGTTTTCCTGCATATAGATATTTATATTAATCCGTAAGATCTCTTTTGCTTTACTCTTCTACAGATTTGCCCCATACAGACCTCTGGCATACCAGCAATACAAAGACACACAGAGTCATCTTGGAGACCACAGCCTGCAGAGCAAAAAGAAGGAATCCTTAATCCCCAATTTGCTCTTCACTCTGCTCTTCAGTCCCACATTCCCTTTGCTTCCAGGCTTAGTCCATGGAACCTGTCTTCTCGCCCCTGTCATCCTTGAGGAGACTGACCTTTATCTGGGCATTGTAGTGTCGTGAGACTACAGCAGCCCTCACCTCTGATCCCAAATGAGTGTAATTTCTGCTATTCCTTCTGATCCTCCAGGTCTGGCAGTGAGAGGCAACACATTAGATCTGGTGGGATCAGAACTGTGAGGCCCCTGTTCTGAGCTCCCATGTCTACACTGGTTCAAAGTCCTGGTCACAAAGTAGACTGAACACTAAACAGACTCCAGTCATACCTTTTTAAAGAGCAGATTTAGTTTAGTTTCTTGTAGAAGCTAATTTGTCACCAAAGGTTGCCTTCCAACTGTTCAAATGTTCATGGTGCTTTCATGCATCATGAAAGAGCAACCTCCAACAATCTGTTTTAATCAGTTTTGTGTACATTGCAGAAAGTAGCAGGCAGAAAAGTACATTCTTTATTCTTAGCCTGCACTAATCATTACTCTCCCTAGAGAACAGCTATTTACAAGATACCAAATAACACTTTCTCCTAGGAAATCTCCCGAGAACTGGATTCTAGCTTTGTTTCAAGCAGTAGTCCTGACTTCCTGTCATGCCAGAGAACGACAGCAGGGGCAACCATTCAACGCCTCACTGAAAATAGGTGAGTCCCTTCCATCTCTATCAAGAGCAAGAGAACGTTGAGGGGGAGCTGTATCCTGTTCTCTTTGATGCACTCACGTGTTGACAACAAGCCTATCTGGGCATGGGGCACCTTGATCTCAAACAGTGTCCTTACAGAGCCCGCCCTAACTAGGACCAACACACACAGAGCTGAATTGTGCACACCAAAAGAGGCCAGCCAGCCACCCTGCGCTCAAGTGACTGAGATTGCTACTAATCCATGAGGTGTCTGTTGGCTCACTGCCTCGCTTTCACAAAGGAGATGGGATAGAAAAACAAAAACAGTAGGAAAGGAGCAAGAACATGGGAGATGATGGAAACAGTTGCTTGGAAAACTCCACTGAAATGGATTCTTTACCAAAAAAAAAAAAAATTTTTATATATATATATATATATATTTCTCCTGAAAGGACATGGGTCAAGGTCTCTCATCAACAGAAACTTTTACTAGAGGCTACGAAACAAGCATAGATTTCTGGAAATGCTAGACAGAACTGAACAATGGTCATCATTAAAACTAATACTGTAAATTTAAAAGTTGATTTTTCGGGGAAAGGGAGCTTAAATGAAATTCTTATTCCATTGAGAACTGATCCATCTAGTAAATAAATACTATGCAATATTAAATAGTGATTTTAAAGTCTGTTCCCACATTGAAATTTAGGAAGGCTTTTTAATTAATAAAGCAATAAATGGCAATAATATTTTCATAAGAATGGAACAATTATTTCAGCTCCTTGTTGTCAATTTGGGTAACTTACGTCTCCATTCTCTAATGTGGCAAGGCCAACCTTATGCTTCCTTCTTATGACATATTTGGTTGGCTAGTTCCTTGGTTTTGTTGTCCTGGTATCTGTGTTAGATTTTCATAATCAGAATGGTTTTTCATATAGTTATTGGGTTCCAAAAAATGTAATATGTATAAAACAAGCAAATTTTAGAAACAGGCTGCTATTGTCTCCAAATGAAAGGAAAATCAAAATGACCCATTCCCTCCTAGCCACTCTTTATATGTAGTTTCTCTTACATCAACTTAAAAAGGCAATAAAAGCTTTGGAGAATTTTGGTTAGGTGAATGGCTGGATGTCACCTCATCTACTAATTGTTCTGCTAGACTTGGTTATAATTTTGAATCATGAGAAATCTATTCTGTTCTCAGTATTAATATCTCAGTGATCTGGCAGTTACTTTTGACAGGCTTTGAATATGAAATGGGATGATGAAGAGATATAAACTGAATAATTAATCTTTATATGTACACATGATACATCAAGAAGAAACATTAAAAAATAATAAATATATGAACCAGACTCTTTCAATAGCTTCCCTTTTTAAAATTCACGTCTACAAATAACTAAAATCAGTTTCAGAGAATTTAATATAAATTGTTTGAATCTTTTCTCCCTCCATTATCCAACAGTGCTTACTTATTTGCATCAAATAATTTAAACACTCTTTGTTTTGCAAATAAAAAGGGCAAAAATATAGAACTCTTTTTATAATAAGATACAAATATCTCAGTTGGAAATTTGATAAAGGAAAAAATAGCTCAAGAACTTGAATGGGAGCTTTATATTTTTAAAAAGCACACCAAATCAGAATGCTATTATCCTGTCTCAACTTCAGTATCACATAACTAAGAAAAGTCAGTCCCAGAACTTAAATAAGCCCTAGTTATGAATGAAGATGCTACAGAGAAGTGGACATCTTTATTGTTGGTCTTAGTTTCTTTCTCCAAATGTCTGAAATAAATTACTTGACTATTCCAGGATCTTAAAATCTACAACTGATGGCTGAAATAAGCTGCTATACTCAGTACATTCCACAAGACGGTGCCCTGTCCCTAAGAAGAGCCTCCTTTCTGTACACAGCTACAGAACCACAGAACACTCACGCTCTCTGACCCAAAGCGAATTTAAAGTCGACTTTTTACAAATGAAACCTCTAAGAAATGAGTAAGCCCTTGAAATAATACAGTTCTTGATGTGAAACAATGAAAATTACTGCCTTTGGAAAGTGAACATCTCCCTAAATTGCTTTCAAATTCAGGGGTAAAATGAGGGAACTCAGTGAAGAGAAGGAGCTAAACATAATACAACTATATCAAAACTATTTAGAGCAGTACTGTGCAATAGAAGTATGAGAGTCTCACATGTAATTTTATTTTATTTTTTTATATCCTGTCTCTCTTTGAGCCTCTCATACATGGTGGGTCATTTTCCCCACCAAATGGCTTAACATATAATTCCATATAATGAGAGGCTTCCTATGTGGCATTTTAGTGAATTTCTCAAAGCAAGGATTGATTATCCCCTGTATCAAAATAATATGATGCAAACAAAAGATTTTATCAAACATTTACTGAACCAAAAAATTAATTTGCTGAATAGGACAACTTTAAGTCCCCTGAGAAATTTTAAATAACTTTTACTTTGAAGGGAATACATACCCTCTGGCAACCACTAACCTGTTATCCATCTCTGTAATGTCACCATTTCAAGAATGTTATATGCAATTGTAAATGTTTTAGCAATCACAATCAAAAAAATTAAGAGTGAAATTGATTGTAATACTATATCTTACTAAATTTATCTGAAATATCATTCCAACATGCAATCAACATAAAAATTATTAGTGAAATATTTTATATCTTTTCTGTGCTCATTTTGGTGTGCACTTTACAACAACCAACACATCTCAGCTTGTACCAGCCTCACTTCACATGTTCAACTGTCACATGCAGCTACTAATGCCCCACCCAGGTGAGTGATTATAACTACAGATTGAGCACAAGATTCCCATAACACTGCCCTATTACCTCACCACCAATCAGAAAAATGTTACATACCCTGCAGCCCTCACCCCAAATCTTTTCCAAAAGAATTATTCCCTGAAAAATCATCCGAGAGTTCAGCTTTTTTGGCATGAGCCATAAGCCACCAATTCTCCTCGTGTGGCCCTGCAATAAACCTTTCTCTGCTCTAAAAAAGAGAGAGAAAGAATCTAACCAAACAATTTACAATTAAAAATTTAAACATTCAGCCTATTTTTGAGGGTCAAATAATAGATACAAGCAAAAATGCAAATAGATTATTTCTTACCCTCACTACTGACACAAAGAAATTCACAAATGCTTTCTTCTTATAGATGATATAAAAATAATTGATCTAAATTCCCTCATCTCCATAAGCTTTGAACTGAAGACTAACTTGTGCACACTAAGTTGTTTAAGTCATGTCTGACACCATGCCTGATGGACCGTGGCCTGCCAGGCTCCGCTGTCCGTGAGATTCTCCAGGCAAGAATACTGGAGTGGCTTGCCATGCCTTCCCCCAGGGGATCTTCCTGACCCAGGGATCAAACCCATATATCTTATGTCTCCTGCATTGGCAGACAGGTTCTTTACCACTAAGGCCACCTGGGAAGCCCAAAATAGATCCTACCCTTATCTAATAATATCTGTTACCGACATAGCCAGGTATAAAATATTTAGGAAGATACGGCAGAGCAAATAGTTGAAAATTTACACATACATAAGACGGGTATTACATGTCATGCCTATAATAATAATAAAAACAAAGATCAAGGATTAAAAAGCAAATTTAACATGCACCTTTTCATTATGGGTTGTAGAACTCTCTATTTAACCAGCCCTGATAGTTGGAACTTTCTAGTTCCAGACAGAAAAAAAGCATAAATGGCCTATTTATCAATCCTGATTCTTTTTTTTTTTTTCATAATAGGCTGCACTTCTACATGAAGAATGGGAAGTTGATACAAAAGTATTCTCAACAAAAATGAAAAGGATTGACTTCTCATTAGGACATAAGAGAAGTTGAAACTGTTCATTTTTGCTAAGAATCCTTTTAAGGACCTAGAGTCCTGCCTGAAAGTAGGCTGGGTTTTATTTTTCTTGTCAACAGGAGCACAAGTTTAAAAGACAACCTTGTTTCTTTTACAAGATGGGTTTATGAGCACAGTGAAATACAATCTCTTTGTGAACCTGCAGCAGCAAGAGGTCACACATTGTGGCTCAATGGAAAAGTGCCTGAAGGAAAGAACTGCCTCTGGGCCTGCAGGCAAGTCTTCAGGGGCCCTCTGAGCCCAGTTCCAAGACATAACTAGCTGAAATTGGGCAATACAACTTTTTCTTTAGGATCTGAACATCCAGAACGAGTGGGCACTCATATGCAGGTCCTTATGCTCCCCAAGCTTCTGCAAAGCCTCAGCTACTTAATTTTACAAGACAATTTTGAAATTGGAAATCAGTGACTGCAGGCTGATTTTCTTTATGCACAGAAAAAAATAAAAGATAAAAATTCAAGTTAGTGAGAAATTAAATTTTTAATAATCCTTTAACCATGTAACATGGTTAGTTATATGTTATATTCAAGTAGTAGTATCAATATATAGTTCAGGAAGTTATCAAAGTAATAAAAAGAAAAAAAACTGAGAAAATAATGCCTTGGAGTGGCACACAAATTTATAGGAGCTTTTACATCCCTCTAACTACTTAATCTCACAAAACTGTAGAACTGAAGGCAGTTATTACTTCAGTTTATAAATGAGAAAACTAAGACTTAGAAAGTCTCCTACTGAAAGCTGATGAAATAAGGAATGTAAAAAGTAAAATGCCACTTGAAAAATGTTACAGACACTAGAGGGAGGCACTCCAGTGACTTGAAGGAAGCTTTCATTTATTTTCCTTATATATGAATCATTCTTCTGTTCTGGTAAAACAGATTTCCTTTCTCAAGGTCTGTTACAACCTTCATGTACAATTTTTCCAGCCAGCCAGAATCACTCTCAATCGAGCCATGGAGGTTCGGCAGCAGCTTCTATAGCAATGTGGCTCTGTGTACCAGCAGGCTCTCAATTATTCAAGACAACACAGAAAGGCCTGGGGATAGATTACCCCGAATGCAGTAGGAACAAATTAACAGTTAGCTGAATTAGATAAACTTGAATAAGTGAATGTTTTAACCTGGGCATACTGATAAAATATACATTGATGAAATCTGCAGAGAGGAGTCGGGGATCTCCTTAAAATACAGCAAATGGGTGAAAGATGATGATTCAGAATCCAGCCTCTCTATGGAAAAGCCATTGCCCACATCAGACCTGTAATGAGGAATAGGTAAGAACTGCCCCTCTCTGCGTGTTAACTGCAGATACACTTGCCTCACCAAATAGCAAAACTAACTTATTTCCTGCTTGGGGTCCTGTAGTGGCACAGCTTGTAAAAGGTTGCTTCAGAGAGATGTGTTACCCTCACTGACCACACCAATCTGAGGAGCTAGCAATGGGATTATAGATAGAATTATATACTGATATATATGGTGTCACCAACAACCACCATGGAAGATTTTCATTTCCATTTTACCAATTTCATTGAGTACTTTAAATTTTTTGTTCATAAAGTTTTATAAATTCCTTACAATTATTGAATAAAAATGCTTTAAAGTTTATTGATTATAAAGTTTTACAAAATATAAGACAAAAATCCGCCGTATTCATTTAACCTATGTTATGTCTCACATGAGGGCTTCCCTGGTAGCTCAGCTGGTAAAGAATCCACCTGCAATTCAGGAGACCTGGGTTCGATTCCTGGGTTGGGAAGATCCGCTGGAGAAGGGATAGGCTACCCACTCCAGTATTCTTGAGTTTCCCTAAGTGGCTCAGAATGTAAAGAATCTGCCTGCAATATGGGAGACCAGGGTTTGATTAGAGTTTAAATTCTGAAACTCTTACAGGAGAGGAATAATTTCAACATATACCTTGGATAAATCTATTTATATGTGCATCTGAAACACAACCATATTAAAATAATGTAGTGGTAGTGTTTGGTTGGAGAGGGAAATGGCAACCCACTCCAGTATTCTTGCCTGGAGAATCCCATGGACAGAGGAGCCTGGTAGGCTACAGTCCACAGGGCCGCAAAGAGTCGGACACGACTGAGTGACTTCACTTTCACTTTTCACTTTCTAGTGTTTGGATCCCTAATCTAATAATGTTTGACAAACTTATTCATGAGTCAGTCAGTATGTATGACTAGCATTTATGATCATCACTTATAATTCAGCTCAAATATATTTTGTTTTGGCTAATCAAGAATAAGCACAGCTTTCCAGGGACCCATTTCTATAGCTACTTTCCGAGTATCACTGGTACACATTTCTAAACTGATCATCTATTATATTAAGTCACTATTATATATAAGTCACTGTGCTGTATCTTCAGGGGTTTTCAATGATCAAACTCTTATCCATGAGCAATAATCAATTTTATTTTTTTAAATAAAGTAGGTACTTTATGTTTGCTCTTTAAATTACTAAAATGTCTCATTTGAAAATGATTTTTCTACAATACCATGCTTTAAAATTTCTAAAACATACAAAAAAATTTCCCTTTTAACTGTTTACTGTTTTCCTATGTAAAAATAAAATTTCAATCAAAATCTCATAAACCTAGTGAGTTACCAAAAGCACAAGTTTAGCTACATCTTATTGTTTCCACCCTATTTGATTCTCATATTTTTAGCTGCTACAAAATTTGTTCCTCCCACTTATCTACCAAAAATTATAGATTAGTTCTAAAAACTTCCTAAATTGATACACTTCTGCTATTTCATCCACTATTTCCATTTCTGAAAAACTGGTTGCTTGACATGAACCAGGCCAGGATGTAAACAGGTTTTTTCAGCAGTCTTTCTGAGAACATCAATAACTGGATAAATCCCAACAGTTTAGCTGTTTTCCTGTGTAAAATAATATAACAGTTAAGTTAACTATAAAAGTCACCCCGACTTCAGGGCACACTCTTCAAAGCTTTGAAATTCCTCTAGGGAATTTCAGAAAGCTCTCTAGTCTAGAAAGTAGTTTGCATAAAAGTTACAGCGGTTTCTCAGAGCTGTGATGTTTTCCTGATTTTTAACTTTTTATTACAAAAGTAAAATTTCCCTATTGTAACATGTGACAAAAAGATAACATTTTAAAAGCTGAGTATATCTTTTCACAACTCTATTTTCAAACAAATTTTAAATATATACATATAAAGTGTGATTCCTAGAGGAGGAATCGGCAACCGGAGGGCGCGGCAACCCACTCCAGTATTCTTTTCTGGAGAATCCCCATGGACAGAGGAGCCAGGCAGGCTATAGTCCATGGGGTCATAAAGAGTCGGACACAACTAAGCGACTAAGCACAGCACAAAGTAATTATATGTATATATGTGTGTGTGTGCTTTTTTGGTTTTATAAACACAAAATTACACATACATTATTCTGGAATTTGTATTTCTCCCTTAGCATCATGGACATCACTGTGGGTCAACAGATATAATTTTAATGACTACATAATACTAGGTAACATGGATAGTCCACATTTTATTCAACTTTTTCTTATTTGTTGTCATTCACATTGATTTCAGCTATTTGTTGCTACAAGTCCCATAAATGTTCAAACATATGTTTACATAAAGCCAGTTTTATTTCTGAAGTATAAAGTGTGACATTGAAAGTATTAGCCATTCAGTCATGTCCAACTCTTTGTGATCCCATGGACTATAGCCTGTCAGGTTCCTCTGTCCATGGGATTTTCCAGGCAAGAATATTGAAGCCGGTAGCCACTCCTTTCTCCAGGGGATCTTCCTGACCCAGGGACTGACCCCAGGTCACCTACATTGCAGGCAGTCTTTACCATCTGAGACATCAGTGAATAGATTCTTCCAATCAATAGGTCAAAGAGTACAGCTGTTTTTTAATAAACATACTTCAAGTTGAAAATCAAATTTATAGGACAAACTCAGGACAGATGTTAAGATTCCAATATTCCCACCAATAGAATATAACCAGAAATAATCTGTGCCACTCCCAAGCAGAGGAATTATGCCTTTTCCAGGGGCTTACTTGGTAGCTCAACTGGTAAAGAATCTGCCTGCAATGCAGGAGACCTGGGTTCAGTCCCTGGATTGGGAAGATCCCCTGGAGGAGGGCATGGCAACCCACTCCACTATTCTTGCCTGGAGAATCCCCATGGACAGAGGAGCCCGGCGGGCTACAGTCTATGGGGTCAAAAAGAGTCGGACATGACTGAGCAAATATGCGCAATACAGCATGCCTTTTCCATCCTCTTGTCCTCTATCTGACAGCTGGATATAAGTGAAAGGAGTGCCCTTGAGAACCATATGCTGAAGATCAGCCTAAGTTCCTGAATGACCCTAGAGATGACAGAACACCACCAAAGGAAACTGAGTGGACAGACCAAACCTGGCTGAGGCCAGCCATGGTGAGAAAGAGGTGGAACACTTTGGGTAGGAGCCAGCAGATGAACCAGTCAAAGACCCAGAGAGCCCAATCAACCACACCTGAATAATCTAAGAGAAACCAAACCATGAGTTTTATCAGCTGCTAATCTACCATACATGCAAGACAAACAAGAACCAGAATGAAAGGGACAAGGCCACGGAGACAGGATGAGCCACTGGACACCATGCAGATCATGAAAGGCATGCTCCTCTATCATAATTCAAGATGACATTTTGGAGAGGGACAGGAAATCTGAAATAATGAGTTTACCCAAAGGGACCAAGTCAATCAAAACTACCCCAACAAGGTATTTGAATTTGAACAGACTAAAAGTTTAAGCTGTTTAAATTATTCCACATGAGTAAGTTTACCAAATGAGACTAAAGGCAGAGGCTCCAGTGGATTGGGCCTGTGGACGCACATCATTCTGAAAAAGTAATACATAAGGGAAAGAAAAAAGAATGAGACATGAAGACGAGGCAAAATGGCCTCCTCACAGTTTTTTCCCTTGCCCGTTGTTACCCAAACTCAGCAATGGTATGATAATTTGTCACTCTTCTTTTCAACAATGTATAAAGCAGCCCAAAATGCTTTTGTTCTAGGCCCTGTCCCAAATTAGATTCTTTGAATTTTAAGCAGCTAGATGATCAATCCAGCCAAAATCACAGTCAAGGGAAAGAGCAAATAAAATAAAGAGATTGAGACATGAATTATGAAAGAAACTCTATTAGACACAATCCAGCATGACTTTTAGAATGGAAATGAGAAACACAGAAACCAAATTGAATTGCCTGAGCTACTGAAGCATAAAGCAGTAACATATCTCAGAAGAAAAGATGTGGATTTCCAGTTAAAACTCAGTTACATCTGGTCCACAGGTCTGAGCACCCAGGTCTATGTCTAGTAGGAGACACACAGCTACTGGATCTCCTAGAAACCTTAGATTAGCCCTTCTGGCTTATCCTCTTACCCCACTAGACTCTAACTCTATGTACACCTTGTACACCACACCACAAACACTCCACATAGACACATACACGTATTCTTCCCCATCATTCCTTTCAGCCCCTTGTCCTGGGGTTTAGCAAATGATACAAATAAACTATTTGTATTTCTTTTTTTAAAAATACATCATTTATATAATACTTTGGTGCAACTTGTTTCTAATAAATGATTGAAGGTAACTTGTTTTTCACAGAGAAGAATTAACACAGTTGGTATTAACCAGTCCAGCTCCCTTGGGGATCTTCCATTACTTGAGAAACCAGGAAAGAAAACTTATCAAATATCAAATGTTATTTACTAGTGAGAAAACATAATTCCCTCCTGGATCCCCAGAGAGTTTAGGCCATCCTGGCATCACTCCATCCCACAAGATCCAATTTGGTATCACCATTACCCTTCCAGAAATTAGAGGTTTAGGTGTGTATTTAGGTGGTGACAAAGCCAGTACATTAGACAGGAGCTCAAATTAACTTAACTGATATGTCCAGTGTGTTATTTGTGTGCCAAGTACTAACAAAGGACTTAAACTGAAGAACAAGTCAAATTAAAAAGAACACGAAGAGTGCAGGATCAACTATCCAAAAACTTGCTTAGATTAAAAACAAGAAGAGGGAATAGAGATTGGAGAAACAGACAAGATGAGGCTATCTTCCAGGATTTACTACTGCTGATAAGTCTTTCTGGCCTCTCACCCCTGAAGAGACAAAGTCCATAATACCTTCTTATTTACTGTGACAGAAAAGCAAAAGGTTCTCTTTAGTCTTCACTAAGTTTCTCTAATCTTTAGTATTTTCATTCCCTCCTACAGAATTATGAACTAAGAAAGTTTAGTCCATTAGTCCAAAGGAAAAAACACCAACAAGTACTAAAGTGGGAGAAACCAGGATAGGAAAACAAGAGTAAAATAAAGAAATGAAAAGAAGTCAAAACAGATGAAAGGACAGTGAGTGAAGATATGCATGGAATTTTCAGTTCAGAGTAAAAGTAAGCTACTACAAAAACAATGATAACTCATTACTGGCTGTAATGATAAATAAGGAAAAATTATTGAAAGAATAAAAAGAAATAAAGGCGAAAGCAAGTATATGCAGATAACTTTAAAGCAGAATAAAAAGCATGCAAGAAACAAAAACAAAATAGCAGAAACTCAAGGACTGATCTTGGTAAAAGGCAAGAAGAGACAAACTCTCAGAATGAAACAGGAAGTGACAAGAAAAGGTAAGGAATAAAAGCTAACAAAAAAAAGAATACTGTAAAAATGAGTAGAAAAGTAAAGCAAGAAAAAACCTTTAAAAGATTAAAATGAAAATGAGCAGCTTCTTTTTAATGACATAAAACTAACCAAAATGTTTTCCTGCTTTAGTGTAAGTTTGATTTTAGTTAATATCCATGACAAGCAAAAACAAGAGCAGATTCAAACTTTTTATTAAATTTGATATGAAAAATAACTGATAAATTAGAGCTTCATCAAAACTGTGAACATCTGAACGTATTGGATGAGCTTGATTCCTTCATATTACACACTAGAGTTAACAGATTTCAGAAATATATAGATATACTCTCATATATGAAAAGGTTTTGATTAAAGCAGATCCTTAAATAATTAACTTTCTAAATAATTCCTATGCTACACAGCCCTTGCTAAATGTGCCAGCTTATACTATACTAAGAAGCTTCTTTAAAAAGAAATGTAAGATTTTCTTCCATTTTTAAACTGAAGGATAACACTCTAAGAATTTAAATCTATAAAGTATTATCATTCCATAAAAAGGATAAAATAGAAGCAGTTTTGATAACAAACACTGTCTCTATTTTAAACTATCGGCACATTTAACGACTCTTTATTTGCGACATCTTCTGTCTTTCTTTAAGCATCCATCTCTACTGATCACCCACGTCTTAAATGTTTGTTTCCCATGGCATCTTTGAAGAATTCTCTACTGGTCTTCCTCCACCCTCTTCAGCTACTGCCCCTACATTTTAGACTCTGACTTTATGATCTTCTATTTCAATATATTTTCCAATGCAGTAAAATACCTCAATTGTATCGTCATTTGTTTCCTTCTTTCTCTTTGACAAAAGAGAACCACAAGAAGAAAAGTAGGTTATAATCTGTGGATATTACAGAAACTGCAGAATGCTTGCAAGGATATTAAGAATTCAAAGATGGCTAAATTTACTTCATGACATTTCTTTGCATCATGGAGCAGGTCACACTGTAACACTTGACGGTAGAGTAGGGAAACTCATTGTTATCTTAAATGTCATAATTTAAAGATGGAAAGATTCAAAAGTACCTTTGCAACTGGGGGATTGTCAACAAATCATGCTCAACCCCTTCAAGTAGGTCATAAAATGATTTATAATCTTTCACTCTTGAGTAAGCTAGTTCTCTGGTAACATTAAAACACTCATACACGGTAGATGAGAAGTATTTGGAATTTTCAACTAAAAATTAGCAAATTAGATGCCTAAAAGAATTTTCTTCCTTCTTAATACCTGCTGTGTCACTGTGTTCTCCATTGGCCAAATAGGTACAATGCCTTAGTCACAGGTTTTCTACGACAATTTTTTCATTTATTTTTAGAATGGTATCTGTGCTCATAAAGATGGTCTGTGCCAATACTGTTTTCAAGCCAATCCTTGATTACTATAGGATGTAAGCCAAAAATGGAAAATGATGAGCCTGTGGTTTGTATACGTAGCAAGTGGTTCTGAAGATAGGGAACTTTGAAAAGCCTTAGTCACAACTCACCCCATGAAATAGCAAAGACTGTTATACTCATTTACATCAAGTCTTTAAGAAATTACCACTTATGATTTAGTCCCAATTACATATTTAATAATAAACAAATATGTTGACTAAGGAATTAAGGAATTAAGATAGGACCTAGAAAGCTGATACGGTGCTTTTTTCTATCAGAACAACACCTGAATGAATTGTTGAAGATCCAATAAGACCTATTACTGTACTCTGAACACAGGGAAAATATATCCCTCATAAATGCTTAGAAAAATACCTCTAACTAATGTTTCATGAAACATTAACTTCTTGTTGACATACATCAATTATCAAATCAAATCAATATCAAGTCAACCTGCTCTCAAGTGTTGCAAAATTGCTCTGTAACAGCTTAAACAGCTATATTAAACACTAGTCACTGTTGTGCAGCCAAACTAGACATTTTATTCAGAGTTAATTTTTAGTCTTAAAGCACGATACCAATGAGGATGAAGCTGCAATGAGAAGGTTGCTTCTTTGAATCATCTAACATAATAGACACCGGCCTTCATTCACTCATCTATTCATGTGCTTCAAGAAATGCTTATTAAATCCCTACAATGTGCAATATGCAAAGGGTTTGTACAAAGACAAATCAGGAAGGAGGCAACATTTGAAATAAACTGTGATGAACAGATAAGGTTTGACATGTAGAGATGTAAGGGAACAGACAGCATGACTTCGAAAGGCAGAAAATGATGAGGCAAGAACAGGGAACAGAAAGCAAGACCACTGGGCCTCATATTTCAGACTTTAACCTATTGTGTTTTATTCTGCATGCAGAAAGAAAATGAGAATAAGACACTGACCGACTGATCACAGTATCAGAGTAGACATTTGGAAAGCATGATTCAGTTTGCCCACAAGTGTCTGTCACTTGGGGGAGGAAAACAGCCAGGTTCTGTTACGTTATACAGCACATTTGTAGGAGGTAGAATTTGTAGAATTCCTGAAATTCTCCTTCATCTCTCCATGTCCTTACCACCATAAACATCTGACATTTTGTTCTCATTTGTAAAGTGCTTCGAACAATGCCAGGCACATAACTACTATACAAGTATTAAATAAATGAATGAATAAATCCTTGAATCTCTCTTTTGCGTAGAGAATAACACTAAGTCCTCAAGGCCACAAGAAATAGGAACATTTAACCCAAGAAATTTCTTTGTGGATAGACTTTTGATAATGAATTCAATGTATTATATCGATATAAAAGTTATTCAGATTATTTATCCTTATTTCAGTTTTGTTAAACAAAGTCTATTAAGAAATTTATCCATTGCTTTTGTGGGGGTTGGGGGAAGTTTATTGGCATAAATAAATTGATATTCCCTGTATTTTAACATGTTTAGAAATTGTAGTGATATTCCCTCTTTAATTCTTGATATTGGTAAACTGTTTTCTATCTTTGCTTCTTGATCAATCTTAGTGTAACTTCAAGTCTTATTTTTTCAAGATAATCAACCTTTGGCTTTGTTAATTTTGTCCATTGTTTGTCCTTTTTCTCTTTCTTTTCTGCTCTTATCTTCACTGTTTTCTCCTTTCTGGTTATTTTTTGTTTGTTTTTCTTTTCCTAACCTCTGAAGATGGGAACTTAATGCAGTGATTAAAAATCTTTGTTTTTTTTCTAATATAAGCATTTAAAATATAAATTTACCTCTAAGCATTACTTTTGTTATATCCCATAAACTTTGATGTTATATTTTCATCATCATTCAGTTAGAAATATTTGCTAATTTCCCTTCTAAATTCTTCTTTGATCATAGGTATTTAAAGCATGTTTTTAAATTTTCTAATCTCTTCTGATTTCCTGTCTGCATTGAGTGCTATGTGTTTTTGTTTATTTCTAATTATAATTCCATTGTGATCAGAAAACATACTCTGTATTAGTATCTTCTGAAATTAACTTGAACTTGTTAAACATTCCAAGTAGTAAATAAATTAAATAAATAAAAAATCCTTGATTCTCCCTTTTCCTTAGAGAAGAATAAACCTTGGTGAATATTCCATTCCACTTGAAAAGAATGTATATTCTGATGGTTTTTGTTTGATGCTTGATATTAGTTTTAAAATAGCTTATATTTTTATTAAATATTCTGTCAATTCTATAAATTATGAAAAGAACAATAAATCTATACAATTATATTTATAGTTTTGCTTTCCTCCCTTTAATTCTGTTAGTTTTTGTTTCTGGTGTTTTGAATCTCTATATATGGGTGCATATATATTTGCTGTATCTTCTGGATGAATTGACCCATTCATCATTTTGAAATATATGCCTTGGTTACTCCGTCTGATAGTAAGACATTCACACCAGTTTTCATATACTGTTTAGATGATATATTCATTTTCCATCCTGTCAACCTCAGTTGCTCTATGCCTTCATACTTAAAGTACATCTCTTACAACAGTGAGCACATGCTTGGATAAAGCTTTTTAAATTCGGTAATGACAAACTCTGCCTTTTAATTGGAATGTTTAGCCTTTTTGCATAGAATCTAATTATAGATATCATTGGATATAGGTCTACCACTCTGCTATTTAATTTATCCTTACCCCACCTGTATACTTTGCTACTTCTTTCCTGTCTTCTTCTAGCATAATCAAAAATTTTTAATTTTCATTTACTTCCTATTTAGATTTCTCACCTATCCTCTTTGTATTATTTTTCAGTGATTGTTCTAAAGATTGCAACATGACTTCCTAACTTACTGTAGTCTAAGATTAACATGGTGCCAACTCATGTAAAATATGAGAATCTCACTACAGTATAGTTTCATTTACTGCCATCCTTTGTGTTATTACTGCCATATATTTTACAAAATTTCATAATATTGTATTTTTTCCTTTATACATCTGATTTTAAAGAAATTAAGAAAAGTTAAAAAATCAGTCTTCCAATCTATCTCCATATTTGTGATTTCTAGTGCCCTTCAGTCTCCCATACACTTCAGTGTCTGTCTGCTCTCACTGCTTTCCAGGTTAAAGAAGCTTCTTAAGCACTTCTTATAGTGAAGGTCTGCTAGAGAGAAATGTCTTTATTTACCTTCATTTTGGAAATGTATGTTGGCTGGATGTAGAATTCTGGATTGAAATTTTTATTTCAGTACTTTAAAGATATTTTCTGGTCTTGTTCACAACAAGAAGTTAGCTATCATTCATACCATTATTCCCCTACATAAAATATGACTTTATTCACCAGCTGCTTTCAAGATTAACATTTTATCTTTGGTTTTAGCAGTTTGATTATGAACTTGCTAGTGGTCTTCTTTGTATTATCCTACCTGCCAACCAATAATCCATAAACACTGCTTTGAAGTCCTTGTCTGCTAACTGAGTTCTAGGCAATCTAGGTATCTGTTTCTATTAACTACTTTTTCTTTGGACTATGGGTAAAACTGTGCTGGGCTTTTGTTTTTGTTTTTGTAAATAAAATCAATTTTTATTTTATACTAGACATTATATATGATACATTGTAGAGACTCTGCATTATGCTATCTTCCTCTAAAGAGTGTTGATTTCTTGTTCAACCATTCACTTAAATTATTGACTAATTATCTTGAACTTCTGTAGGTTTGATTTTATACCTGGATAGGAGAGGTCTGTGTTGGTTTCCTCCTCAGGTCTGGAGAAATCGCATAGCTCTAGGATACAGCCTTCTAAGGGGTAGCCCTTCTAAGTTTCAGTGGAAAGCCCAAGATGTTTACCGATTCGTCTAACTTCAGTTCAGTTCAGTTCAGTTCAGCCACTCAGTCGTGTCCGACTCTTTTCGACCCCATGAATCGCAGCACGCTAGGCCTCCCTGTCCAACACGAACTCCCGGAGTTTACTCAAACTCATGTCCATCGAGTCGAGTCGGTGATGCCATCCAGCCATCTCATCCTCTGTTGTTCCCTCCTCCTCCTGCCCCCAATCCCTCCCAGCATCAGGGTCTTTTCCAATGAGTCAACTCCTCACATGAGGTGGCTAAAGTACTGGAGTTTCAGCTTCAGCATCAGTCCTTCCAATGAACACCCAGGACTGATGTCCTTTAGGATGGACTGGTTTGATCTTGCAGTCCAAGGGACTCTCAAGAGTCTTCTCCAACACCACAGTTCAAAAGCATCAATTCTTTGGCACTCAGCTTCCTTCACAGTCCAACTCTCACATCCATACATGACCACTGGAAACACCACAGCCTTGACTAGACAGAACTTTGTTGGCAAAGTAATGTTTCTGTCTTTTAATATGCTATCTAGGTTGGTCATAACTTTCCTTCCAAGGAGTAAGCCTCTTTTAATTTCATGGCTGCAATCACCATCTGCAGTGATTCTGGAGCCCAAAAAAATAAAGTCAGCCACTGTTTCCACTGTTTCCCCATCTATTTCCCATGAAGTAATGGGACCAGATGCCATGATCTTAGTTTTCTGAATGTTGACCTTTAAGACAACTTTTTCACTCTCCTCTTTCACTTTCATCAAGAGGCTTTTTAGTTCCTCTTCACTTTCTGTCATAAGGGTGGTGTCATCTGCATATCTGAGGTTATTGATATTTCTCCCGGCAATCTTGATTCCAGCTTGTGCTTCTTCCAGCCCAGCGTTTCTCATGATGTACTCTGCATATAAGTTAAATAAGCAGGCTGACAATATACAGCCTTGACATACTCCTTTTCCTATTTGGAACCAGTCTGTTGTTCCATGTGCAGTTCTAACTGTTGCTTCCTGACCTGCATACAGCTTTCTCAAGAGGCAGGTCAGGTGGTCTGGTATTCCCATCTCTTTCAGAATTTTCCACAGTTTATTGTGATCCACACAGTCAAAGGCTTTGGCATAGTCAATAAAGCAGAAATAGATGTTTTTCTGGAACTCTCTTGCTTTTTCAATGATGCAATGGATGTTGGCAATTTGATCTCTGGCTCCTCTGCCTTTTCTAAAACCAGCTTAAACATATGGAAGTTCATGGTTCATGTATTGCTGAAGCCTGGCTTGGAGAATTTTGAGCATTACTCTACTAGCATGTGAGATGAGTGCAACTGTGCTGTAGTTTGAGCATTCTTTGGGATTGGAATGAAAACTGACCTTTTCCAATCCTGTGGCCACTGCTGAGTTTTTCAAATTTGCTGACAGACTGAGTGGAGCACTTTCACAGCATCATCTTTTAGGATTTGAAATAGCTCAACCGGAATTCCATTACCTCCACTAGCTTTGTTCGTAGTGATTGTTTCTAAGGCCCATTTGACTTCATATTCCAAGATGTCTGGCTCTAGGTGAGTGATCACACCATCATGATTATCTGAGTCATGAAGATCTTTTTTGTACAGTTCTTCTGTGTATTCTTGCTACCACTTCTTAATATCTTCTGTTAGGTCCATACCATTTCTGTCCTTTATTGAACCTATCTTTGCATGAAATGTTCCCTTGGTATCTCTAATTTTCTTGAGGAGATCTCTAGTCTTCCCATTCTGTTGTTTTCCTCTATTTCTTTGCATTGATCACTGAGGAAGGCTGTCTTATCTCTCCTTGCTATCCTTTGGAACTCTGCATTCAACTGGGAATATCTTTCCTTTTCACTTCTCTTCTTTTCACAGCTATTTGTAAGCCCTCCTCAGATAGCCATTTTGCTCTTTTTCATTTCTTTTCTTCTAACTTAGCAGGACTCAAATTCCAAACTTTTTGTCCAATGATGGACAGTCAGTAAAATCTCCATCCAGCTCTTCAACCAGCTATAGTGCTTTTATTGGGATTTTTGAAGATTCCTCTAGAATGTACAGCTCAGAGTACATTCAAGCATAGTTTACACATAAAATACAGGGCATGCCACTCTGTGGATATGACTTTCCCAGGATTTCCCTCATTACATTGCAACTGCTCTATCAGCCCTGAATGGCATATTCTGAATCCTCAAATCTAAAGAACTGTGTCTTTCTACTGGAGTTATTGCTCTTCCCCTACTTAACAGACTGAGAAATACCTTCAGCATTAAAGCTATATATACATGGATCTCACCAGTATGGCTCCCTTTTATCATAATTAAATCCTCTCCTGTTTCTGCCTTCTTTTGGTAATTCTCCAGTACCTTAAAATAGTAGTATTGGGGGAGGAGGAAGCATAAAACATTAGAATTTCTATCTGCAGGGAAGTTAGTCTGATATAAGCTACTGCATATTACTAACTGGAATCTCAAACACATCCAATGTGTATTGAATAAATATGATTATAGATAGGAATTTCAAAATCAGTGTGTCCAAAACAGAGACATGATTTTTCATATCCAAATATTTTATTCCCCCAATCTCCCTACCTTATTAAGTAGCAACACAATCTATCCAGTTGCTCAAAAATGTACACACACACACACACACAATCCCTCTTTAAGTCTTATGAGTATCACCCACATTCAATCTATCATCAAATCATACAGAATCAACCTCCAAAATGCATCCTAATCCCATCCACTTCTCTCTATCTCCATACTACTCTCCTGAATCAAACCATCATATTTTTTCATGAGGACCAATACAGCAAGCAGTCACCAAACTACCAGTTAGAAGTTAGTCTCCCTGCTTTCATTCTTTCGTCCATAAAGCCATCCTTTTCAGAGCAATCCAAATAGTCACTATAAAAACCTAAGTCAGGTAAGGCAATTTCTCTGCTCAAAACCCTATGCTGGTTTAGTCTTAAAATGAAATAAAATTTCTTTACTATGACCTGCCAAGTCCTACAACATTAGCTCTTAACTACTTCTTCCTCCTCCCTCTTCAGCCTCCTTGAACATCCTTGATGTTTCTCAAGCATACCAAAAGAGATTTTTTTCAGTTTTTGATTTTTTATTTGCTGTTCCTTTCATTTGAAGTGCACTGCTTCAAGATTTCCCTTGGCTAGCTCCCTCTCACCATTCAGGTCTTAGTTCCAATCTACCCTAGTGAAAGGGAGCTAATTTGACCACTGTATTTAAAGCAGGCCCCACACACACCCCAAGCATTCTCCATCAGCTCTCTGCCTTGTTTTCTTTATATAATTAGCATTATTTGAAATTATCTCTTTGTAAAATTGGGTTTATTTTTAAATTACTATATCAGTCAGGTTATGCAATGACAACAAACAACTTCAAAATTTCAATGGCTTTAAACAACAAAGGTTTATTCCTTTCCCAAACTACATGTCCACTATGGGAAAGCTAAGAGCTCTATTCCACACTGCCTTCACTCTGGGACTCTGAGCAGCAGCTACCTGGAAGACTGCTGCTTGCTCAAGAAATGAGGAAACAAAGCTGGAGGGTCTTGCACGTGCAATCAAATGCTCTAGATCAGAAGTGCTACACACCATGCCTGCTTACAACTAACTAGTCAGTGTTAATAACAAGCGTGATCACAGAGTTAATCACAAGACCACAAAGTACAATCCCAATGGAGAAGGGTGAGACAGAAACATCTGATCAACTGCATGAATGACCACAACTGTTTATACCCCACCAGAGTATGTGACATATGAGAATAATAATCTTGATTTCTTGTTTCTATTATTACTTACCATTGTCTCCCCAGTGCCTAGATTTGGGTCTCCCATATAACAGGCACACTAGGAATATCTTTTGAAGGAACATGTAACATCTCTTTTATTAATCTTTCTTGGTTATCTAAGACTAGAAAATCTAGATTTGCTCAAAGTATTCTGTCTGAAAATCTTCCTCCACCCACTGCTGGTAGTTTTCTGAGAAAGAGTAAAAATAGTCTTCTTTCATTTTCAATTTAATCTACCATCTAGAATTTGGCTGTTAAATAAATTCTCTGTCTTGGTTTAAACAAACGCTTATGTTTACAAAATTCAGTGATCTGTTTAGGCTCTCAATAGAAGCAGGAAAACAACCTAGGAATAAATGAGTAGGGTCATTTTTCATGTGACTAAACCAACAGACTTATGGCTGGGGTTATAAAGCAGAAAAAACCGGGGAAGGGCTGTGAACCTCCAGCTCGATAACACCCCACCCCCTAATATGGACTGAACATCTATTCATCCCAAGAGAAAAAAAAGATGCTTTTTCTTACTCTATGGGGGAAATATGAGAGTTAGGACAGACAGCTGGGACTGCCCCACAACTGATGCCTTCAGTAATGTCTTTCCCCCTGTACTGCTAAAAACACTACCACAGAGTTAACACTGCCGGCAGAGGCATACGAACAGGCACAGAGCTGGTGTTGAGCGGCTAAGACACGTCCGACTCTGCAACCCTACGGACTGCAGCACGCCAGGCAGAGGAGAGTGCCTTTAAAATTACTTAAAAACTCACCCATCCTTTTAAAAAAGCAGCTTTCTTCTTTTCTATATCCCACTGGAGGGGGGTGGGTACCCCCATAAAGGAGCAAAATGGGGAGTTCAGAAGAGTAAAGAAATTGACAGAATAAAAGTCATTGATTGTGCAGTATTTCAGAGTAAACAAGCAGCAGGGCTCAAGAGTTTCATTGAAATACCAATTTTAAATACAGTATAACTATATTAGGAACTAAATTCTTAAAGCTACACTGATGTATCTGCTTATTAGCATTTCCCTTTTACTTAAGGGAGAAGGACTGTTTACAATGAAATGACTGTAATCTTGTCAGCACATGTCAACCCCACTCCTATTTTCTGCTCACAATGCTCAGCCTCTTTGCTGTTCATCAAACACTCAAAATAACCTACTGCCTTGGGGCTTGCTCTGCTCTCTTCTTTTTTAGTTTCCTCCCCAGAAAGCTTCTTGGGTTTCTCATTCATCTGTTTCAGGCCTTTGCCCAAATGCCACCTTTACAGAGAGGGAATTTCAGCAACTTCCCAGGCCCCTCCCTAAAGATCTCCTGCTTTATTTGTTGCCACAGAATTTACTGCCCTCTGACACAATATGTAATAACTTGCTTATTGTACATTTTTCCCCCTAGAATGTAAACTCAACCAGGGCAAGGACTTTGTATTGCTCAATACTGGATTCCCAGAGCCAAGACAATGCTCGGTAAGCATTTACTGAACAAACAAAATCAAGCCCTAAATAATTGAGGCTGCTATACTTTTCAAGTGAATTGAGACAAATCAAAGAGCATGATTCAAAAGATAAGACAAGAGCAGGCAAACACTAAGCTTCAAAACAGAAATTCAATGCTGTAAGTGTCTT
Source organism: Cervus canadensis (assembly GCF_019320065.1). Taxonomy (NCBI): domain Eukaryota; kingdom Metazoa; phylum Chordata; class Mammalia; order Artiodactyla; family Cervidae; genus Cervus; species Cervus canadensis. The sequence goes on along the minus strand of NC_057410.1, from coordinate 19,841,094 downwards.
CACAGCTTTATACACACACACACACACACACACACACACACACACACACACACACACACACACACACACACACACATAAAAGCATAAATCTACTTTTTCCTAAAGGTCTTCTAATGTTACAAATAACCAGAAAAATACATTCATTTCTTTCAGCAAACTGAGCAAAGAAGGTAGGGTGATCTAATGATAATTTAAGTTTCAATCTTAGAAATAGATCAATATGTTTTATGTCCAATAAATGACGGGGCATGGACTCAGGAAACAGAAGTACTTAAAATGAAGATTTTATTTTAAAAGGAAAAGAAGAGTGAGCGGGCTAGGACTTCCCTCACACCCTCTCTCCCGTCCTTCCCTGATACTCCATCTTCATTGCCGCTTCTAAACCAAGCCTTGCTTATCTGAGGTCAGGTGTACCCGAGCCCTTGCAGCATACCTCCTGCCCCAGGGCCAACTGATCCTGTCTTCATCTTCCTACAACAGTATCTTGATCTTGTCATCTTGTCGTCAAAATGTTTGATTTTCTTCTTTGATTTCACATATTTTGGGGGTTGGGGTTTTTCCTCACTACAATATTATACTACTTGTGTAATTTAAAATTAAAATGGGCTGGACATGCTCCATGACTTGCTATGTTTCCAAAGTAAATTTTAAGTTCCTGAACTTTAAATTCAATACTCTCCACAACTGGCCTTGCACCTTCCCTTTCCTGCCTCCAGTCAACTCACATCTGCTGCTACAGATTCTCACTCTATCAAAACCATTCCCAACTTGGAATGCCCTCCTCTATCCAGTAGTGCTTGCTCCAGCTTGGAATGCCCTCCTCCATCCAGCAGAATTCTACCAGAAGTGCAAGGGAAAACTCAGATTCAGAATCAAGAACTGTTGTACAAATGTGGTCAGATAACACACTTCCTGAGAGATGGTGAGTTTGCCACTATTAGAGATGCTCAAATGCTGGCTGAAAATATAAAAAGGATGCTCTCACTAAGTCCATTCACACGAAGATTCTATGGTTCCTGTGAATTTCGAATTCTATTACAGAGACTTTTTTAACCATTTCTGTTTAGAATAGACTGTTCTGTTTAGAATAGACCCCTCAAAATAGACTGCCCATCTTGCTTACATGGCAATTTTCACATGCTGGGACTGCCATTATAGTACAGCTATCTTTTCATATATGTGTCTAATCTCTTAGCTCATTGCAACCTCCTAAAAGACAATGTCTCGTGGCATCTAGCAGTGTCCTTTGCAAATGATGTTTATTACTGATGATGCTGAAAATGGTACAGTCCACACAGGAAGAAAGAGCGGATAGGTCAAGAAGCTGCAAGAAACACCATTTTATATTCTCCCATGAGATGGTCAGCCAGGTGCAGTCACAAGAGGAAACACAAGGAGAGACACAGGAAAACATTATACTCACATGTTCTAGAGGGACAGTCACTGCATGCCACAAGGGGGCCACACAGGGACAGGGGCATGGGAGGCCAAGGGACCAGGCTCAATCAGCCAGGCAGGGAGCGGAGAGTAAGGACCCATGGGCAAGTACCTTTACAGGGGGGTCAGGGTCAGGTACACAAAACGCGTGATGGATTTTACTGGTGTGTTTGAATGCCAGTAGGGCTTCCCAGGTGGCTCAGTGATAAAGAATCCGCCTGCCAATAAGGGAGATACAGATTAGATCCCTGGGTCAGGAAGATCCCCTAGAGGAGGAAATGGCACCCCACTCTAGTATTCTTGCCTGGAGAATCTCATGGACAGAGGAGCCTGGTGGGCTACAGTCCCGGGGTCGCAAAGAGTCAGACATGATTTAGCAACTGAGCATGCATTCACTGAATGTCACCAGGTCACAGTCCAGGGAGTTCAAGAAGAGGGGCTTGTGGCAGAGGCCAGCCTCCTCACCCTGGTGCCCCTGGTCACCTGGGTCAAGTGTCTGCAGGAATGTGGCAGCAGCAGGAGAATGTGAAGTTTAAAATTTACAAACAAATATTCAACTTACAATGCAAACACTCCGGGGCTGGTGGAAGGGAAGTTCTGACTCACTTTCCCAAGTTTACATGTCTGCTCACACACTTACTCTTAGCGAGTCTCTCCATTTCAATGGGCATGTTCTGAAGAACACACAAATAATCACACAAGCACAGACAAGCTTAGGGAAATCCTGACATGTGATCACATTCCTCTGGAATCTGGGGAAGAAGTGAAGTCCAACAAAGCTGTGAGATTACTGATGGCTGCATAAGCAGACAGCATCATGCTCAGATCTTCCAGGTCAGCACCAACCACAGGCTCTTCCCTGGAAACTGCATGACATTCTGCGGGATCAGCTAAATGACATTTTTTGTCCAAAAAAGAGGGCTGGTCAGGCAGAAGGAGGTGCCAGGAAAGATCCCTGCACACGGGCAAACTGGAACGAAGCCATGGGGAGTGGCCCTGCAAAAACCAGTCCTGAGGCAGGCGAGGCTGTCAGTTCACCATCTGGGAGTGGCCCTGCAAAAACCAGTCCTGAGGCAGGTGAGGCTGTCAGTTCACCATCTGAGAACCTGAATAGGCGCCTGTCCAGGCACCAGAAGACTTCAGTTTGTGTTCCAATTTTACAGCTGGCTATTGTTGTGACCTTGGAGCCAAGCTAATCAACCCTGAACATTTCTGTTTATCCATCAGCAATAAGTCTGGGTCTCAGCCATGAGAAAAAATACCGAGAACAAGAGGACTACTTCAACCACCACTGATTCAAAATCAAACGTGCAGTTTCAGGTCTACCACTGAGAGCTACTACACTTTGTCTTTGGCAAGGCTGTGCACCTCATGTTCCAGCCTGATTCCCTGTGTTCCTCCAGTTTTTCTCATGGGTTTTCTTCTCCTCTTCTACCTAGAATTCTGCACAGCAACCCACCTACCACATCAGAACACTCTCCAGCATTCTCCCATCCACCAGCACCTATCCTTGGAACCTAGATCTCCCAAGGATGTCAACTGTTAACATCTCTGTTAGTTCATCACCCTCCCAAGTAGCATAACACTTCGACCCAGTAAAAAAATAAAAACATTCAAGAAATGATTCTAAGGTACAGGTATTAATAAAAGAGAAAAGAAACAAATCAGGGAAAACTTTTATTTGTCAGTACTCTTTCAAATCACATTCCTCTCCCACCCAGGGCTATTTTACTATTTGAAAAACAAAACCTCAGCAATGTGATTCTAAATGAAAAGTGATCAAGCACTCTTCACTTCAAATTTTACTAAGTATTGTTTAACTGGCTAGTTATATTTCGCTCATCAGTGGAAGCAGTTTCTCTTAACACCATGTGTGTGTGTGGGGTGGGGGGCGTCTCTCTGCTGCAATCAATTCCATTTGATAGTTGCTTTCATAAGAAATTTCTACCATTACCTCCCATAAGTAGGAAATGAGAAGAGAAAGTGGAGGCCACTATTGACTCTGGAAAGGAAAGAGTGCCTTGGCCCCTGAATGACTCATCTCTACTAAGTACAGTAAAAAAGTACCTAGAAAGGTACTTGGTTAATAATTGCTTAATTACCATGTCCTAAACTGAATTGGTTTTAGTTAAGTCCTTGAGGTATCTTTTATAGTGTTTGTATCCTCTGTCCTATGGGAAGCAGAGCAGCCAGAGGATCCTAACACACTGGAAGCTGCGGCTGATGGCCCTTTGGTGCTAATGGAAGCACAGCTGGCTAAACTGCAAACTACGGGAAGGCACCTAAGAGGCAGGTGTGGGAAGAAATGGCCACAGACTTGCAGTCTCCAGCCTCACCTTCCTTTCCTGCTCAAAGACAGAGAAGAACGTTAAAGTAATAGAAGTTTCTTGGAAAGGGCTGCCAAGTTTAATAACTCTCAAACATCAAATTCCCCTATGAAGAGCGGTGTTTCTTGGGGGTTATTTTAATGCTAAATGTCAATCATTTTCCCAGCTTACATTTCCTAACTTCACATATCAAAAACCTTGCTTCTTTCCTCCCATATTAAATGCCACTCCACACAATGGTGTAACATTTTCTTCAATATGAACTCTGTGGTCACTCTGACTCTAAAATTATTTTACTCTGCAAAAGGAAATTGTGTGCTGATAATTCAAGTGTCTAGAAAAATGAAGACTCTGGCATTGTGTATACACTGGTTGAGAACAAAGATGGTGATAAACATTTAAACAGTATCTATCATGAGTATCAAACATGATCTTGTATCTTGAGAAGACAAAGTTGAAAACTTTAGATATTCTATGTAAATAGCATTTGGCTACATGTATGGCATTTGTTCTCCTCCAAAATGAAGGACCTAGCATCTGAGAATGCAATACTAAAAACAAGTCAATCAGACAATCACTTTGGGTAATAATAAATACACATATTTTTAATGTCCTATAAACTATCAGGATAGTTACTATCAACTTTCAGGGTCATTTATACCATTCAGCTATTGAGATCTCAAATTAGCACAAAAGAGACTGGATCATATTCACATCATTGCATTAAATTAATAATTTTTCCTTATGAGATATCTGATTAAATCTGTTCCTTCATTTATTGACATTCCTGTATCCTGAGGACTATCTTATCCACACTTTCTGAAACGTCTGAATATTTTCTATTTTGAAATGATAAAAACATATGTATAACTCAAATACAAAGAATAAAATTTCAAATTAGACTTAAAGCCAAGACAACAGAAAATAAACAAGCTTTTACCTTTATTAAATCCATTAAGTGACAAAACATTGTTGAGTTACTTGATATTTTATAGATGACAGACTTTTGTTTAAATAAAATGAAAGGAAAAAAATTCCTAGAATTTGTCTCCTCAAATTTCTAGATGTTTTGAGAATGCTTTATTTAGAACTTCCTGTTTAAAACTAAAACAGACCTAGGTACACAGAAGACAGCAAACTCTTAATATTTTGCATAATATAAACACAAGAAAAAGAAACCTTCAACATGTATTTTTCTTTTGTTTCTTATCAGTCAAATCACTACTTTTTTCATTACAACCTTTGAAAAAAGAATTGTGATTTCTATGCAGATAGATATCTTGAGGAAAACAAAGATTTATATGAAACTTTGCTTATAGTCAAGTACAGATCCATTATCCAATTTTTGTAATTCTTAAAACCAAAAGTCTCCATCTTTGCAACTGATTTACTGGCAAGACCTGACCAAATCTGAATTCTTGTTGCTGTTCAGTTGCTAAGTTGCATCCGACTCTCAGCCACCTCATAGACTGTAGCACTCCAGGCTCCTCTGTCCTCTACTATCTCCCAGAGTTTGCTCAAATTCATGTCCATTGAGTTGGTGATGCTAATTAACCACCTCATCCTCTGCTGCCCCCTTTTCCTTTTGCCTTCAACCTTTTGATTGAATTCACTTCATAGCAAACTTAGCAGCAAAACCTAACCTGAGCTGATCTGAGGGTGTTTATAGCCTTTATACCACTTCATGTGACTACATATACATTCACTACAGATATATTGATGTATTTGATGATGGAGTATTTCTTCAGTCCCGTAGGGGAACCTACTAAATATTAACATAAGTACAAACACTGAAATCTTAAACACATCTGGTCTCCAGGTTTGGGTAAGCAGTGGTGGGCCTGCATTAAGATAAGTGAATCCAATCTGTGCTTACTGAGTATGGGTCAAGGTAAGTTAGCTTTCACCTTTGTTCTCATTACCTGAACCTATCATTTACTGAACTCTAACTGGATTCTCCTAATGACTTTCTTTTTCTAATAAGATTATCATTCCCTTAGTCAACCATCCCAACTTTCCTAGATCCCCATTACCTCACCCTTACTCTCACCTCCTCACATCTCATTAGCTATGGAAGCTGCAAAAGGTTCCAGTACCTCCCACTCTGTTGCCCACCATCTCACCCCTATGCCAAACTGGCCTGAGTGAGAAGTCCCAAACACGAGGCTCCCAAAATACTTTCTTACTCCTTTCAGTTCAGTTCAGTCGCTCAGTTGTGTCCGACTCTTTGCGACCCCACGGACTGCAGCATGCCAGGCCTCCCTGTCCATCACCAATTCCCAGAGTTTACTCAAATTCATGTCCATTGAGTCGGTGATGCCATCCAACCATCTCATCCTCTGTCGTCCCCTTCTCTCGCCTTCCATCTTTCCCAACATCAGGGTCTTTTCCAATGAGTCAGTTCTTCGCATCAGGTGGCCAAAGTATTGGAGTTTCAGCTTCAGCATCAGTCCTTCCAATGAATATTCAGGACTGATCTCCTTTAGGATGGACTGGTTGGATGTCCTTGCAGTCCAAGGGACTTTCAAGAGTCTTCTCCAACACCACAGTTCAAAAGCATCAATTATTCTCCTACTTCTTTCTACTCCCCTAATCTCTGCCTCTCCAATTTCCAGTAGATTCTGTTTCAAGATTAATCCTGTCATCATCTCCCATCTTGTTCGGATACTTTCCTTGATTCAAATATTGCAGTGATAAAGTCTGAGACCATTGTATAAGACAAAGAATTTAGACTCAGCCTACCTTTCCACTGCATCTCCTGTTCTTTCCTAACACAAACCGTTCACTCCAGTCAAAATGAGTATGACCTCCTCAGTTTTCCTCCACTCTAAAAAAAAGTTCTCATCTCTTCTGCCTACACCATCTACTTCATGACCTGAAATCCGTAATGAATCCTTGGCTTCATATTTGATCATTTTAAACTCACTCATGTTTCAGACTCCCTTAAATCTCACATTGGCAGCAGTTTTCTTTCCCCTTGTTGGTCCATTATGACCTCCCTTTTTGAATTCCCACAGCTCTCACTATCTGTTCTATTCATTTAATACTTGATATGCATTTCCTGTATTATCAGAGTAATTAATTTTTCATGCATATGCATCTTATCTTTAACCAGATTTTAAATTCCCTGAGAGCAGGGACCATGTCTGATATCTTATAATAAAACAAATGAATACTCTTCTATAGCTTACAATAAAAAGGCAACACTGGCAAAGATAACATGTAAAAGACAAAAAAATTAATGTATATATTCATTCAAATGTATCAAATAATACTATGTTCCAGGCATTGTTTTAGGCACTGAGGATTAAATAATAAGTAACAAAGTATAAGTCTTGACCTTGTGAGGCTTATGGTATGGCTAGGAAATAAAAAATTAATAAATAATTTATACAAATAATTATGTATATGTATGTTTGAAAAAAAGGAACTACACAATATTAACAGGCCCAGAGTCATTTTTATACACTATCCCATCAGTTCATTCTTAGTGGACCTTCACTTCATCCACTTTGCCTGCCCTTCATCCAAATTAAAAAGAAAATTGCAACTAATAGAGAGGCTCTCTGCAGATGTTAGAAAACAAAAAGAAACAAAGGAATACAAATAGTAGGAGTGGTTTGTTTGAGGCATAAGTCTGTCACAATCTTGATGTTTTAATATCCATCCCTAGATAAAGCTATTCAACCAGAAGGCATTACTTAGACTGATCACTTTTGCCTTTCATAGAATTCCTTTCAGGGAATACAATATCATAGAACTGCTTTTAGGCTTAAAAGTTATACTCTAAACTTTTAAGAAAGTTCGTTTTAAAACACAATATGAAATCTATTTCTGCACTTGCCACCTCATCATCCAGTGTTTTCTATAAAAACAAACTAACAAAAAACAAAAACCAAAAAAAAAACCAAAAAACTCCTTGCTAGAATTTAGGGCAAGAAATTCCAGAATTTACTGCACAGAAAACTTCCCCTATGAAATGCAATTTGCATCATTTCTGATATCCAAAGCTACATAATGTGTCACACACTCCCTTTTGCCCAGCCTCTGCTGCTGCTGCTAAGTCGCTCCAGTCGTGTCTAGCCTCTAAGAAAGCGCAAAACCTACAAGGTAGCAAAACTCATGAAATCAAAACATATTTGATTCTATGGAATGATTTTCTATTCTAAAAACATATGTGCTAAACATAAATGCTTTGTAAATCATTTCAGTGCCTTTTTTTGGAATAAAAAACTTTCTTGGATAAGTTTAAAAAATCAAGTTCCCCTTTTTATACGTCTTCTTGTTGTTATTCAGTTGCTCAGTCGTGTCCAACTCTTTGCAACTCCATGGACTGCAGCACACCAGACTTCCCTGTCCTTCACATCTCCCCGAGTTTGGGGCATAATAAGTCTTACAGGCATAATAATTTAAGGTTTCTCTATTCATGGATATCTCAAATGTACAATCCTATAAAAGGCATTATTTAAATTCATGCTTAGTTTTTTAAACAATGGCATCATCCAGAAAAATGGAAAACAGAGGCACTGGAAAAGTACAAACTGATAGTCCAATGAAATCCAATTTTTGTAAATCCTAATATAATACCTCAACAAGATTGTGTTAAACCTAAAGAAATTTAATTGAAATGTATTAATTCTGATTTCACATGTGCTCTTAAATTATGTTCTACGTTTGGGAAATTTGGGATTTGTGACCAGTCTGAAATCTTACAAGTTTAGTGCTAATAAGGAGGAAAACCAACTCTCTCATTTTATTCCAGTCATACAGCACAGGTGAGAGGGGACAGTTTTCAATGCATGTAATCATCTCTGTCTCTGATAAAAAGCAGTTTCCAATTTGCAAGGGTCGGTATTTTTATTTAGGACAAATCCAACTACAAACTATAAATCATGACAGGGTTTCATGTTATGAACTAAATTGCTTATAATTTTCATGTCTCATAAAAATAAGATTTATAACCAATGAACTGGATTAAATTGTGTGCTCATACCATCATTCACTCTTCCTCACACACACTTTAAAATGGCAATATTGTGTTGGCCTTCTGAAATATACTAAGAGGAGACTTTTCATAATAAAATAAATGAGGGGAAATTCAACAAATGAGTGAAATGAAAGGGGTAGAGACGTTCTATTTATTATTTTTATTTCATTAGAGAATTACAAAAAAAGAAACTGTTTACTTGGTCAACAATAATTTTGATTATTTTGTAAAGCATTCCCACAAAAGTGTCTGTGCTTATACTGAATAATCCCATACCTCTTAAGATACATCAACCATCATCACCATTACCACCACCTACCACAAGCTTGCATCTACAAATTGTTAAAGGTTTAAATATGGCCCTTTTAAAAAATGAATTATGTACAAAGGGGAACAAAGATGAAAACATTCATCACATTCCAAATCCCTGAGGACAACAAGTGTGCTGCATTAAAATGTGGGCTCTTCCCACAGGGCCGCCTGGCTTTCGGTTCCAGCGTACCCTCCTGAACGTGCTTTGGTGCCCGTGGACACGGTGGGAGCTGGAGCGAAAACAGCTTCATCTCATAGGAGGGAGTCAGAGAGAGTGTCACAGAGAACACAATACTTGAACTTGGATATGAAGGAAAAAGAGAAATTGGCCAAATTAACAAGAAGGGGACAAGCATGATGAGCAGAGGAGAGCACGCATGCAAAGGGACAGAGAGCTGAGAGCAGACAGCAGGTCTGAGAACTAGCAAACCGACCCAGGGCACGTGGAAAGAGACCAGTTACAAGTCAGGCAAGAGCAGACAATGATGTGCTTTGAAGTTCCGATTTTTTTCTGTAGCTGATAGGAGCCATCTACCCACGTAAAATAAATATATATGTATGTACATATATATATTCATTCTAGTAGCAAAATCCAGAATGAGTTGAAGGAGGAGAGAACTATCAGGAGCAAATGACCAATAAGAGTTTGTGAGTGAAGGAAGAAACAACTGCCATGGAGAAAGAGAGGAGGAGACTGGAGTTCATTAAAAAATTAAATCAGGAGCCCAGTTATCTTATCCAGTAATCACCAAGAGTTGCTGAAGATTATTATCCCTTTTCTAATACCGCACATAATTTCATAGACTTTTAATAAGGGGAGAAAAGAACAAAGTAACTTACCAAATAGAAGTGAGAAAGCTGACTATTCTATAAAATCTTATCTACTGTAAGCAAAAAAAAAAAAAAACCAAGGACACACTTTTGCATTATTTTAAAATAATTTGTAGTCAATAAACTACATGAAATCTAGAGTGATTTTTTTTTCAGGGGTGAATTATATCAGTAAGAGAATTAAAAAGCCATAATTAAATGTAATTTTAGTATAAGAGATAAGACTGCAATAGAGTAACTTAACAAAATGTAATAATTACAAAGCCAAATTATCTGCCTGTATTATTAAAACCATTACCTTCACCTATAATTTTTTTTTCACCTTATGATTTTCATTCAATCTTTTATAATATAGGCAGATAATCCAGACAAAACTGGATATTCTGGTCTGAATTTGCATTAGTTTTCCATATTGAGCAAATTTATGGAATGGGTTACAGATACATGCAGCCATTGCTTATAACTGACATCTATTGTTCTGTCTGTCCAGCACCTTTCATCCATCTTTGAAAACTGATCATCTCCTGCTTACCCTTCCTCTTGACCTCTTATATCCATGTGATTAGTATCATAACACCACACCTGCTCAATGTTCAGTGGATGGCCCAGCGCATATCCAATTCCTAGTTATCCTTCGTGTCAATGACCCATCTCTCCATTTAACTTTAGCACCCACTATCTTCAGAACACACCCTAGTTGGGAACCACCACTAAAGCACAGCTCTACTTCTGTTACAACATGCCATCTTACCACACCCATCAGTCCTTCCCCTTCTCTGAACAGGAGTACCTGTTCATCAGTTAGGTTTCATCCACATCTTCAGGCCCCTGTCCACTCCTCCCAAACCATTGTCTTCCCCACCTCCTTTCCACGTCCACCCAGAACCCTCTGCCAATCACATCAATAACTCTTTCCCTAGAATTCTCCATTTGTTTTCCATCGTTTGTTTCTAATACAGCAAGCCTGAGCATTCCCCAAACAGATGAATCACTCAAATTCTGTTCCAGGTGACAGAGCTCTCACAGAGAAAGTTGCTCCACTATTCAGACTGCTGTCATTCAGATGTATAGTGACTAATCACCACAGCCCTCGGCAATCATCAGTAACCCTTGTCCTAGTCAGCTCACATCCACATTCCCTACTGAAACTCCTTCAAACGTTGACTACTTTCTGGGATAAGAATCCACCTTCCAATGCATGGGACATGGGTTTGATCCCTGGTCAGGCAACCAAAATCCTACATGCCTCAGGGTAACTAAGCTCATGAGCAACAACTAGAGAGAAGCCCATGCACTAAGACCTGATGCAGCCAAATAAATAAATAAGATTTCTTTAAAAAAAAACAAAAACAAAACACTTTCTTAAGCCCCTTGTTCATCAATCCCTCCATCTTTATCTTAAGCTCTTCCTTCCTCACAGTGAAACAGAAATCTCCAGGTGGGAGGACAGTCACCTCTCCACTCCTCTGCCTCAAATGTACCTACTAGAGTACCAACCTTGATCTCACTCATGACTCTCTCTGAGGAACCAAGTCTCTCTTACTGTCCTAAGACCACTATTTGTGCCTGGGTCCTAAGTCACAAACCAAAGAAACCTTCAGAGATACTGTCTTCCTTCTATATCTTTACCTGTGCTTCAGTCTAACTTCTTCCCCCACAATGACATGCAGATCAATTAATCTCACCTCTCAAATAAAGCCACCATCACCTGAAATAACAACAAAATCTCCCCTTGGCCCCTTTTCCAGTTTTAGCTACTTCCCATTTCCTCATCAAATTTCTTGAAACCACATATTTTATAATAAATATAAAAGATGTACATTTTCTATGTTTATGTAATAGAGACAGATGGCTACAGTTTGAGGAGCAGAGATTGAGAAGAATATAATATGTAACATTATGTGTATGTAGGTACATATATTTTTGTTTATTTCCTAAACCACTGCCATCTGTTTCTAACCAAACCTCCAGACTGAAAATACCCACACTAAGTTACCCATGATCTTATAATTGCTAAGTTCAAAGTTTCATTGCTAAATTCTCTTCCTAACTGACCCAGGAGCATTTAAAACTTTCTTTTCCCCCATAGCACTTACCACCTCTTCGCATTTTATACATTTAGTTGATAAGAACCTTTCTCCCTCCTGTAGGATGTGTTTATGAGAGTAGATACCCTGCGTTTTTGATTCAGAGTCTAGAATAGTGCCTGGCATAATAAGTAACCGATGAATTTGTTGAATAAATAGTACCCACCTCCTGGCCAAAATAGTTTGGGCCAGAGGTAGGAACCACACCCAAACTGAGTCAACTTTGTTTAAACCTAAGAGTTTAAACTCAGGAACAAGAGTCAAGACACTCTAAGTGGATGAAAGGTGAATAAATTTCAGGGTGAAAGGAGAATAAATCAAATATGATAGAGAAGTTGAGACAAAGAACATCCTTTGTCTCATCATCCAGATAGAATTCAAGCCCCTGTTTCCATTTATTGCAATTATCAAAACAAATTCTATCCCTGGTCTCTGTGAAATATCCCAAAATCCAAATAGTAAGTTATTTTTAAACATAAACTAATTTAGTCTCTTATTCTGTTGCTTACTACCAAGAGATTCCTTGGTACTGGTCTCTGGTTGACCAGAAGGCTCAAAATAAACATCTAGAACCAATATTCAAAATTATAAAAACAAAAAGGAAAGAAATGGAAGTAACAAGTTAGAGTTCCCATTCTAATTCCCTGAATGAACAATAGGTGTAAATATATGGGCAATGGTTAGCCTACTTTAATGATATGGAATCATTCTGTTTATGGTTTACAAACCCTTTATGACATCACACTTAGGTACTACTTCTGGGAAAAGAGCTATTTACACATCTTTCTTAAGTAAGATTTCACACACATTCATTTTAGATGTAACACCTTTTTTTTTTTTAATTAAGTTTAGAACTAATTTTACTGCATGCTAATATTCCTCAGGCCATAGACAAGTATACCATTCAACAGAGAATACCTGAAGAGCCAGAGCTACCATAGCACATAGCAAATTAACGCTGGAAGGCAAATGAAATGCATTCTAAACTGGCATTTGGAAATAACAAAGCTCTATCTTGGAGAATAGAATTTAATAATTACCTACATTACATTTCATGGGTACTTACCAAACAAACGCTGATGGAATAGAAATTTGCCAGCTATTAGTCCTATGAGAATGGCAAGTAGCCATAGAAGCACCTTCAGAAGCCTCCAGCCAACTCCTCGAGGATATTTATTTGTTACAAATGAAAAACAGTTTCCAACAACAATAACATTGGCTTCTGTTTGGCTATGAGAAACTGGGTCCTCCGCAAATATCAAGAAGTTAAAGAAGATGACCAAGTAAGCCACGATCATGCGAGACCAGGGGTGCTGGAAATAATAACGAAAGTCTTTACCCATCCTTCACAACTTCACTTCCACAGGTTACCTGCATGAGAAAAGATACACAGGGTTAGAGCGAAAAAACAAGTAGTCCCTCTCTTTCTGTTATCTGTTCAGATTTACAACAACTCAATAAAGAGGGCTTTGGAAAAGACCAATTCCTGGTTATGGTACCAAGACAAGTCTGAGGCTGAATAGAAAATACTGTCCCTTCCCTGTTATCTCATCATACTTCTGATCATATGAGCGAAGTAAAAGAGCAGGGAGACAGAAACAGATATGAGAGGGCAGAATGTGGTCTGACATTGGGGTGATGACTCTTCCTATTTTAGATTATCATTTTTATGGTTTAATCATAAAACTGATCATTTAAAAATTAAAGAAACACAGAGGTAAACTGATCACAAACTATCACAAAATAAACATCCTCTTCTGCTCAAATCCTTCTCCTTGGAGTTAAGATCCCTTAATGATTTTGTGCCATATACTTTCAGATCTTTTTTTTTACATTGAAAAATGTGTGCACATGTACAGACTTTTGTAAAAATGTTCAGTCTTATTCGTCAAATAATTTCAGCACGGAATAAGTTTCATGAAATAGCTAAGTCTGTGGCAGAATAGTTGCACGCAGGAGAACTTGGGCAACTCTGTGCGAACTGAGAAGGCAGGCAAAGATTTCACAGAGGAGGACATATTCAAATTGGAGTTTGGAGGATCGATAGAATTTTTTTCCCAGTGAAGAATGCACAGATGCTTAACCTAGGTTTATGCAAGGGTCCAGAGGCATTGCAAAATATGTAACATGCCTAAAGAGCTAGGCCCTAACACAGATGTGCACTTCAAGTACAGAAGCTTTCTTAAAATGCTGATACCCGGGCCCCACCCCTAAGTCTTGCTCAGCTCCTCTCTCTTTCCTCTCTGGGAGCCAGTCTGCCCATAAGAACAAAAACCTTTCTGGGTCCTCCAGGGCTGGAACTGGATGACTAATTTATCTAATTCTGGGGTTCAGTCTTGGTGAGCCCATTTGGTGCTCAGACTAAGTTGTAACTCTTTTCTTATCCAGCAATAAAGCCGATTAAATTTATAATAATAAAATTCTCATTTTACATGTAGCTAAAGATACAAAGATCAAGTCACAAGCCTGAATTAACTTGAAGTCAACAGAAGATCTGAGAATAGGCTCCAAGGCTGCCTCCCAAGTTCCAGTCCAACATTCTGGGCTGATGAATATCAATTAAGACCACAATCAAAGCTAATGAAGACTTGGCTTAATTATTTAGAAAAGTTATGGAAACACACAAAAAGACTGGCAGGAAAATTTAACAACACAAACAGTCATTGTGCCTTGTATTCATAAAACTTTTTAAGCAATTTCCTTCTTCATAAATACTCTGAAATATCTGTTCTTAAGGGCTGGAGCTCAAATCACTAACGGATGGCAATTTTTTTTTTTTTTTTTAATGTGAGGTTCATCACCCAGTTACAGACCTACATTGTTCTTACACCAAAGAAAGCAGATAAAAGTGGTTAAGAACAAAGACAAACATCATGCATTTTCACAGTATTCAATACGCAAGAATGCCAGAAGGGGCCAGCTGTCAACTCGATTTCATGCAAAATCTTTGGAAGTGTCCAAAGACCACTTTTAGAAGAGAATACACAGAAACACCTCAAGGCCAATGAGTCCTGAAGCAGAAATAGTTGCTACATGCCCATCAGAACTGGACAGGGCCGTCAGTTAAGAAGTTAGTTTCTCTGAAACTTCTCCTACCAGTGAGGAATTCTGGTGTGGTTCCCCCATCAACTCCCTTCGCCACCCACATACAAGCAAGGCAGCTGGATGTAGACGACTAAATACATATAACTCTGATTCACTTTTAAATAAGTGTTTTGTGGAAAGCAGACATATATTTATTTTATTGTTGTTGTTTTTAACTTCAGAATCTTGCTTTGTGGGCTCTGTAATTTCCACATGTCCAAACTGAGTTACAACATTCAAAAAAATTTGGAGGTAGCTCTTCCTCTCCAATATTTATATTCTTTCAAGAGAGAGCTGTACTACTGAGCAACAATCCCGCCTTAGTACAGGTCCTAACTCCCGCAGCCAAGCTATGCATGCTACTACCACGCCCTTATGAATGGTAAGAAAACAAAGCAGGGACTTCCCTGGTGCTCCAGTGGCTGGGAGTCCACCAGCCAATGCAGGGGACATGGCTTCCATCCCCGGTCTGGGAAGATCGCACAACTAAGCCCAGGAGCCACAACTACTAAGCCTGTGTGCCTAGAACCTGTGCTCTGCAAGAAGAGAAGCCACCACAACTAGAAGCCTGCTCATTGCAATGAAGAGCAGCCCGCCTTACCTCTCTCTTAACTAGAGAGAGGCTGTGCCCAGCAACCAAGATCCAGGGCCGCCACGAATAAACTCATATAATAACACTGATAAAAGAAAACACAGGAGCAGAGCAGGTGCTGCCTATTTAATTAACAGATCCATGAGCAGAAGAGCCAGAACTTGAATCAAAAGCCATCCCTGGCCCTTGAGCTCTCTAACATACCCCAAAAAATCTGGAAGCGTTTCCAAAAATATCTCCAATCATGTTTACAGCTTCATCTCCCCTAACAGACTCAGTGACTTAGACACTAGCCGAGTGAATGGGATCATCTGGTCTTTTTCTTTTATGGTAAACATGTTTATATATCCTTGCCTCATACTCCACAGTGGAATCAATGCATCTTAGTGGGCCCCAAATTTCAAAACTTACATAACCTGAACAACAGCGCTCATCTCCGCTTCCTGACTCCCTACATGAGGAGGTTGACAGAAGTTTGCCTAGTGATATCAGCCTGTTGTCCAGACCACCAAAACTGCTTTCCCCTCTGTACTTCCCATAAAGCATTCTGATAATCAGTACAAACGTTCAGTGACTGTACTGTTAATCCAGGATTGAGGCTGTTCAAACTGACTATGCTACATGGTATACACAGTCTAAAAACATTTTTTAAATTTTTTAAAATTCAATTCTGCTTCCATATTGAGCTTTTATCTTAAGTAAATGTGCTTTTAGCTCTTAGCAGATCATAGTGAAATTATATGTTTTTGTCTTCCTCCCTAGATCACAAAGTCCCCAGGGAAAGGGCTGTTTACTTTCAGGGCATAGCACAGTGCTGGCTTCATAGTGGGCAATTAATAAACTGGATAAACTGAGTGGAACTACAAAAGAGAAGCCCCCTTGTATAAATGAGATGAGAGGAAGGCAGAGCAACCTGCCATTCCTTCCACTAAGGAAAGAGAAGAGCAGCTGAATCCAAAGACTGCAAGAATGATGGGCCAGTAACAAGCACTGATACACCCTCAACCCCATCCCTACAGCTACCATCCCATTTCAGCACCAGTTTCTGCACTGTTCTCATTATTACCAAGGTTAACACTTACTAAAGACTTACCATTTCGCAGACACCATGCTGAAGGGCTTTACAAACATCTCATTCAAATTTCATAGCAACCTAATGAAGAGATACTCTATTGGAAGCAATGTTTAAACTGAGTTTAGTAGCTTGCATCAAAGAACAGAACAAACCTACGCCAGAGCCAGGATTCAAATTCAAGCCACATGCCTTCAACATTCTATACTACATCTTCCCCACACAAAGACATAGATTCCAAAATCTTGCCTTTTTCATGTTGTTTAGAAAGTTCCTAATAATAAGGCCAATTGATATTAAAGATTCATAGTACTTCTAAGATAAATGAATCTACTATTACTATTCAAACTGACTTGATACCATGATTGGAAAGCACTGGGATCATGTGACTGACCAGGATTGCCCTAATTTTTTCCCTTCTCCTTTGAGCAACAGTATAAGTAGTTGAGTTGATCTGACTGTCCTTTTGCAATGCATCACTGACATTTATTCGGATTTTCCAACTCTACTTATACAGAACACTGCACCTCTGAGAACTAGACTAATTCACACTATTCAATTTTCTCTCATAATAATAAAATCATGAGATAGATGCCACCATCAGAATCTTGGAAGCCGCTGCTTTCACCTAACAGCAGTGACAGGCTGAAACTTTCTACCCTGCCTGATAATCCATAGGCCTTCAGTCATGGTTTACACTCTAGAGGGACTGGTATTTAGTGTAGGTATCAGAAATGTCATGCATTTTACTACAAGCCAGTATTTTACCTGGTGAAGTAAAGTGCAAGTGTCAGTTGCTCAGCTGTGTACGACTCTGGATCCCATGAACTGTAACCCACTAGGCTCCTCTGTCTCTGGAATTCTCCAGGCAAGAATCCTGAAGTAGGTAGTCATTTCCTTCTCAATCCAGGGATTGAACCTGGGTCACCTGCATTGCAGGCAGATTCTTTACCAGCTGAGCCACCAGGGAAGCCCCATTTCACCTGGTACTAACAGCTAAGAATGGAAAAGTGGAAAGTAGGTAATTACATGCAAGTTGGGAGGAGGAGCTCAGCAAAGGCACAGGAAAGGACGTCTGGGACAGAGAGATCCATCAGTAGTTCTGTGTGGCTGGAACACACACAGCACTCGGGGGCACCCTCAGATAGTTAAGGATAATCTGGGGCTATTTTAAGGAAGATTACACAAAAGTAGTGTTCTTTATTTTACTGATTAGAGACTACAGAATCAAAGTCTTCAAAGCAGAAGAGCAGTACAATTGCTTGCAGCAGGATTTTGAAAGATTTCTCCGCCTACTTGGAAAATGACAAACTGGTTAAGAGGCATGATGAAAACGGCAACACTCGCTGGGAGGCAGCTCCAACAGTTTACATTAAAGATAATCAAGTACTGGACCAGGAGAACATCAAAGCCCTGATAATTGTTTTAATCATTTACCTGATTGGACCAAAGCACCCTGCCTTCTTGACTTACTGGGGTTTTTCCAAATAAGTGAAACTCTCAAGGACTTCAAGAGTACAAATTTCATGTTTCCCTCAGCAGGAACCCTGGCTCGGGTGATGCTTTATGCATAATGACAAGTATGAGCAAGATGGAGTGTATCACATCCATTTAAAAAAAAAAAAAGTATGAGTTCATGTGGCAAAGTCCTTGATGAACTAAAAAAATTATGCTATACAAAAGACATCATTACTAGCCAAGTGCCCCCAAAGTCCAGCTCTGCTAATGCAGGTCTTAGCATCTAGTGATACCTAACCAGGTAAAATGAACATCATTTGCACTGTGCAGCACTGTGCTAGGATAAAAAAAAAGAATTTCTCCAAATGTTTTGAAGCTCCTTGGTATTTCTGTCTGAAAATTCACCTGAAATCCTTCTTAGCTCTTGTCAAAGGGCTTATTAAAGATAACCATGTCTGTACCCTGCCAAAAGTGTGAACTTTATTTCAGCACTTTGAATCTAATTTCTTGAAAAATAATTGCTAAAAAGACTCCTTGTACTTTGTTTTTTGTGGTATGCACTTTGTGCTCCAGACAGCTGTATTTGGGATACTTCTTGGCTGTTTTAGTATAAGACAAAGTTAAAGGTTACTTTCTTCAGTTACCTAGCTATATAGTATTATATTAATGTATGTAAAGCTCTTTGCAGTTGACAGAACACTATTTATTGATACAATCATTTCATTTACTCCCTGGGAAATAATCACTTCAAAAATTGTCTATCAAAAGGGCAGACAGAGCTTTAAATCATTTAATACTATTTCCTTAAAAGATAAATAACAATAGCCTATGTTTATATCACATTTTACCTCTTAGTGTTTTTATTGGGTGAAATCACATCATTAGAATGACTTTACCCAAATGATCAAAAGCATCAGAAAGGCAAAACAAATGGTGATGGGAGAAATATGGTCCATTTCTACCTGAAATTTCTACCTGCTACTCACTAGCTCAGTGACCTTGAGCAAATCCCTAACCACTCTGAGATTCCACTTCTTCACCAGCAGAATCCTAACGAAATACTTTCCTCACAGGTTGGCAGTGGAGACTAAAGGGGATTTCATTTGTAAGTGCCTGGTCACTTTCAGACACTTCCTTACCTGAGGACCACTATTAAAATGCAAGTGACTCCTGGTCATTCCCATTAAACATGAGCATGGAAATAACATCAACTCTATATTACATTTACTGAGTGGTTTTTATATGCTATTCTCAGTGTCTCGGGATTTTACCATAACAACACAAAGGATGAATATCATCCTACTTTACAAATATTGAAAACGAGGCTCGGAAAGCTCAAGCTACTTGTCCAAAATCATACATAGAAAGTGGTGAAGTCCAGACTTGCTAATTCCATACTAATTCCATAATTTCATCATTCATTTGTTCACTAGTCACTATTCACATGTTCACTGTTGCATATTTGTGACAAGCACTGGCCTACACATGAAGGTTACTAACAAACCACACCCCTGTTGCTTTGAACTTTAGGATCTAGATTGAGAGAAAAAGACATTAAACAGAGAAAAACAAAACAGACAGTATTTCAGAAAGTTACAAGTTGATGGAGAAAAGGAAAAGTTCACATGGGGTGTCAGGGAAGTTAAAAAGGTCTCACTATCAGGTGACAATTGCAGACGTGTAAGAAGGATGTCAGGCAAGCAGACATCTGAGGAAAGAATGATCCAGACAAAGGGAAAGGCCTGTGCTGCACATGATTAGAGCATTTAAGGAAAAGCCAGGAGACTAGTGACTGGACAGCATGTGGGTGCAGGGGAGTATGAAAGGACTAGAGATCTGGGAGGCAGGATCCTGATCAGGCCTTGAGGCCATCCTACCACATGGGCTTCTCTCTGTGCAAATGGGGGACAGAAGAGTGACACAATCTGACCACTCTGCCTGATGCTTGGAAATGTACCAGATTCTGGATACATTAAAAAAAGAAGAGATGACAAGATATCCTGATGGACCGGATGTGGACGTGGCCTGACAAACCCCAGAATGGATTTGCCATTTCCTGAGATAGGGAATGCATTTCCTGAGATGAATACCTCTGGAGCAGATATAGGCGACATAATGACTAACATTTTGGAGTGCTTTTTATATTTGGGGCTCTTGGCAAGTACTTTTCATGCATTATCTCAGTCAGCCCTTAGACCCAACCTTTGGATTTACCAGTGAAGAAACAGAGTTTTTAAAAGGTCATCTGCCCAAGGTCATACAGCTCCCAACTGGGGGAAGCAGGCAGAACCACCTCTTTATGACCCCAAAGTCAATTACTGTGTATTTGCTACACTGAAAAGGGTAACCTAAAAAGTACCAATGGGAAGGAAGCAAGGGTAGGAACTAGGTGGTGACTTACACCTACGGGGCACTCAAAAAATCTTTGCTGATGGATGAATAAGTGAAAAAGTAAATGTGTGGATGACAGTTGGGTAACAGACCAGACTTGTGTGAGGAAAAAAAAAAGCACTGAAGATTCTATACCAGACAGAGCAGACTCTTGATAATGTGATATCCAAGTCTGTAAAAAGAGAAATGGCAGAAGGTGAGAAAACCAAACATACATATTTGCCTGGACCAGTCCTGAGGTAAGAATAGGTCTTAGTTTACTATTTGAATTGTTAGATGAAAAGGCAAGCATGAGGAAATGACATAGTATTTTATGTAATGCCAGTGCTTAATACAGGTTTTAAAAATACAAACAGCAATAACAACAGAAGTAAAGTTAGAACTTCTCATTTTCAGTCCAATACAAGAGACCACACAGCCTTTTAAATAAAAAGCAACCTTTTAAGTCAATCAATGAAACCACTATAAGTGGCTTTGCACAGATATCAGGTCTGTACTTGTGGTACCCTAGCTAATTTAGAGGATCACATCCATAAATCACTTCCTACACTTTCTCTTCACATTGTTCCAATTTTTAAATTACTTTTTTTCCTTGTTACCCTCCAGTCTTTGGGATAACAAAGCACTGAACCAATGCAAGTTTTTAAAATAGAAAAACCTGAAAGCAGAGCAGGTCTGGGGTTCCCTCTAAACATGACATTAGCCAATTTTCCCATCAAAAACAGCCTTCTCAAGTCCTAAGTCGAAAAATAATAAACAATTAATTCTTTTAAAATATTCAGATTGTCTCTTCAGAGACATGTGTTGATAAAGAATTAATATCATATTCCAGACACAACACCAAAAAAAGTAAGAGTTAATGAATAAAATAAAATTTACTCATATCCAAAATTGCTTTTTAACTGACTGACAATTTGAAGAAGCAAATTAAATACAATAAACAAGTACTGGTTTCTGAATACAAGGCTCAGATGAAGGTGGAGTGGGGTGAGAATAAGTATCTGAGCCAAAATGTCAAAATCCATAATTACCTTTAAAATACAAAGATTGGGGAAGGAAGAATGGAGTTAGAGAGTATAAACAAGACAAAAATTCAGTGTTTCACAACAGAAATAGCTCTTACAGGGACTCTTACTACACTTTACATTCAAAAAACGGGAAGAACTTTATTCTGAAGACAAAACAAAACCCCGAAATCTTCCTAGAAGTCCTTCTCTGGATTTCAAACAACGTATCATTTATAACTAGAGGGAAAACACATGTATTCAATGTACTTTAACTCAAAAAAACACTTGGTCAATCAGGAGACTTCTATCTACACATAAATACTAAAACAAGCATGTGATGTTTACTAGCATCCCTCATACCCACACACTCGCCTATTGTTCCACAGCGGGTAGAATGAATAAGGGAGCCAAAGTGGACCCACATGGGTCAAACACACTTGTGGGCCTCTGGCACTGTCAAAAGTAGGAATAGATAAACAGCTTCATTAATCATGATGAAGGCAGTAAACACTCAAAAGCGCTCAAGTTTTGTGCGGTCTGGGGGGAGGGGGGGTTGTTTTTAAGGAGAACAGTCCCGAACTACAACCTGTTAATTTAATTAATGCACCATGCTGGGGCTTTCACTCTGTCCGCATCCTAGGAATCACTGGAGCGAGGAAAGTTCGCCGTGCACCCCGGTGACGTCCCTCACCCCCCGGAGCCCGGAGTTGGAGGGTACCCCCGCCCCAGTCCTCCCCCGAGCCTCCTCCGCCCCTTCTCAGGAGGGCAGGTGCGCGCTCCCCTCCCGGCCACTTCGCCGACCCCTCGGCGCGCCGGCCCCGGGAAGGAAGGAGAGGCGGCGCAGGGCAGCCGGCCGGGGGCCGCGGCCGGGGCCGCAGTCGCGCGCAGGGACGAGGCGGCGGCGCGGCTGCGGGCGGCCGGGCCGGGAGGGCTTTGCCGCGGCGGGACCGAGAGGCGGGGTAGGCGCGCCGGGCGCCCGGGCCGCGTACTCACCGAGGGGGCCGCGCGGACTCTGGGCGTCCGCACTCGGGAGACCCGGGGGAGCGAAGCCCTCTGCCGCGCCCGCGGCCTCTCTGGGACGCGCGACGAGACGGGCCAGCGGCGTCGCTGCCGCGGCTGCTGTCACCGAGCTATAAATACCGGCTCGGCCCACACCCGCCGCCGCCTACGCCGGGCGCCCTCCGCAAAGTCCGCCGGCCGCGGGCCGGGCAGCGAGAGCGGGCGCGCGAGGGCGACGGCGCCGCGCCGATGACCGCGCCGGCTCCAGCTGTGCGGCAGCCTCGGCAGCTGGAGGCATGGCCTCCCGCCGCCCCTGCCCCCGCCCTCCCCTCCCGCTCCCTCCCCTAGCGCCCGCGCCGCGGGCCGAGCGCCGGGGCCGAGCTGCCCGGCCCGGCCCTCCTCTGCAGAGCGCGCGGCGGCGAGCGGGGGCCGACTTTGGTACCCAGAGCAGTGGGGGTGGCGGCCGGGGGCGGCCGCGCTCCAGCCCAGCCTGTCAGCAGCAGTCCCTTCCCGGGGGAATAGGAGATTTCTTATAAAACCCACCATCCTGCGGGGAACCAATGAGGTTCCCAGGTGGAACGTCCTGCTAAGAGCTGCAAACTTTCTAATGCAGTCAGGTCACAGGGCATCCTTTCTGCTTTTGTCTGTTGGTGTGGAGGAGTGGGGATGGGGAGAGACAGAGACCAGAGGATGTGAAAAAGTCTTAAACTTACTTTCCAGCTTGTCTGGTTTCTCTCCTGCTCTCTCTCTCTCGCTTACACACACACACTAATATATTCACACATGTATACACATGTTTATAAGCACACACATTCATACATACATAGAAATGAACAGATAAATGTACACATGCAAACATATACATTAATATATACACATATAAATGCAATGGTACACACACCTGTATACAGAAGTATATGTGTATATACATATGCTGCTGCTGCTGCTAAGTCGCTTCAGTCGTGTCCGACTCTGTGCGACCCCATAGACGGCAGCCCACCAGGCTCCCCCGTCCCTGGGATTCTCCAGGCAAGAACACTGGAGTGGGTTGCCATTTCCTTCTCCAATGCATGAAAGTGAAAAGTGAAAGTGAAGTTGCTCAGTCATGTCTGACTCTGCGCGACCCCATGGACTGCAGCCCACCAGGCTCCTGCGACTGTGGGATTTTCCAGACAAGAGTACTGGAGTAGGTTGCCATGTCCTTCTCCAGTATATACATATACACATATGTATATGTGTATACACATACTTTTGCAGCCTGAGGCTCAGAAAACTAACATTCTGTGGTGCTTAAATGATTCACTTGCAGCATGCAGGAGGAAGACCCTCTGACCACATTTGACCGGTTCCTTTCTTCCTGATGTACCATCTCTCCTACTGTATGTATATGTGGCCTTTGTTTCTCTCCCTGCCCAATAACAACTGCTGCCTCAGTTTACAGGTTGCTTATAATGTATTAAAAGCTGCTGTCAGGGTTACTGATATTCCATGCTAATGGAAGTGGTCACTAGTTTGTCTAGTCAAATGGAAAATGGGACAATTTATAGCTACTTCCAGTAGCAAACTTGGGAGGAGACTAGCCTCTCTCCTGGACTATCAGCATGATTCAGGAATGGATTGGGCAGCAAGAGGGAGAGCTGAGATGTCAGCAGATTTTGAAATGGGCTAGAGAGAGCCATTCCCAAGTCCTGCAGTGTAGCTAGTGTACACAGGGTTTACTGGGCGTCTACTGCCGTACTTCTCACTGTTTGACATTTGTTCTGCTTCTGAGAATGACCACATAAATCCCCATTGTAGTCAGTTTGTGATCATCTTATTGAACTCAGCATAGTGAAGCTTTCACATGTTTTCCCAGGAAGAGCTGTTTCCTATGCTTGCACTTTGTACATTTTACTGTGACATTTTTTACATTTGCTGTACTTTTTTATGTCTTTTCCTCCCCCATTAAGCTATAAATGCTTTTGAGGGCAGAGACTAAATCTTACCACTGCATCCTCAATACTGAACATACTGAGTTATGGTAATGGTTCAATAAATAGCAGATTAATTCCACAGTTTAACCATTCAAGTCTACCATCCTTTTATATTTAAAAAAAACTTGTTAAACCATGTAACTAATTAACATGAGCTCCATATGCTGTATATGGTGCTTCCCAGGTGGCAAAGAGGTAAAGAATCCTCCTGCCAATGCAGGAGACACAAGAAATGTGGGTTTGATTCCTGGGGCAGGAAAATCTCCTGAAGTAGGAAATGGCAACCCACTCCAATATTCTTACCTGGGAAATTCCATGGACCGAGGAGCCTGGTGGGCTACAGTCCATGGGGCTGCAAAGAGTCAGACATAACTGAACAAGTGAACACACACACACCATATGCCATATATATGCCACTGTACCAGCAGGAAAGTCCTATATTTTAGCTATAGTTGATTTACAATATTATATTAGTTTCAGATGTGCAGCAGAGTGATTCAATATTTTTATAGATTATACTCTATTTAAAGTTGTTATAAACTAAGGGCTAAACAATATATAAGTGCTGTACAATATATATTTGTAGCTTATGTATTTTATACATACTAGTTTATACCTCTTAATTCCCTACCCAATGTTGCCCCTCCCTCCACCCCTCTCCCCACTGGTAACCACTAGTTTTTTCTCTATATCTTTGAGTCATTGTTGCCTTCATCCATTTGCTTTATTTTTTAGATTCCACTCCATGTAGGGGTGACAACCTACAATATTTGCTTTTGTTTGACTTAGCGTAATACCCTTCTAGGTCCACCCACACCGTTGCAAATGGCAGAAATTTATTCTTTTTTTTTTTTTATAGCTGAGTAGTTTACTGTTGTAAATATATACCACATCTTTTTATCTATTGATGGACACTTGGGTTGCTTCCATATATGTCTTGGCTATTGTAAATAAGGCTGCTATGAACATTGGGTTTCCCTGGTGGCTGAGACCGTAAAGGATCTACCTGCAGTGTGGGAGACCTGGGTTCGATCCCTGGGTTGGGAAGACCCCCTGGAGGAGGGCATGGCAACCCACTCCAGGATTCTTGCCTGGAAAATCCCCAAGGACAGAGGAGCCTGGCAGGCTGCAGTCCATGGGATCACAGAGAGTCGGACACGACTGAGTGACTGAGCATGCACATGAACACTGGGGTATATGTAACTTTTTGAATCCATGTTTTTGCTTTCTTCAGATATATACCCAGGAGTGGGATTAATGGATCATATGCTAATTTTCCTTTTAGGTTGGTTTTTTTTTTCTTTTTGAGGAACTGTTTACTGTAGTGGCTGCACTGATTTACATTCCCACCCACGGTGTAATAGAGTTCCCTTTTCTCCTTATCTTCACCATGTGTTATATTTTCCTTACATCTTCATTTAGAGCAAGAAGTCTTTAATCAATTAAAACTGGAAAACCTTAAAACTTCAAGAACTGTGCAGCATAATACTGAGGCCTGTGGCTTACTAACTACCCCACCCCCCAAAACAAGCCAAATGAAAACAAAAGGCACTTTTCCTATCCCTGAAAGACAGAGTGTACAACACATTGTATTTCAGAGGATAATGGGGTGAAAATCATTGAGCAACTTCTCTTCAGATTACTTGAGAGACAGAACTTGCTCCACTCTATGACTGGTTGCATTACACAGGTGTCTACTAGAATGAACTTCAGTTAATCAGAACTGAACTGTCTGGCCTCTTTTACATGGTGCTGTTACCCTACCTTTAGATCCCTATCTTCTTAACATATGGTCTGGCTTCCTTTAATAATAATTTTAAGAATAAGATTAACCAATGCTTACTAGTTGTTCTTAACTGAGAGGTCTCAAGCTTTAAACAATACAGTTCTCCAGAACCACTTCAAGGCAAAATATTGAAATGAGCAGAATTTTCTTCAATAACAATGTTCCCTTTTTACCACTGATCAAGAGGCTTGTGTCCTTTGCTTTGGTAAGCCACCCAGGATCTCCAGTTCAGCCCTAACAACCAGACAGGGCAATAGCCTCTACATTTGATCTTTCTCACTAACATGCAACAATAAAAGCTTGATTTATTGAAGGCTTATTGTGCACCACACCCATTTCATGTATTAAAATGTTGAAATCTCTGCAACAGGCCTGTGAGATAGATAGCTGCTGTTAGTTTCCCTTCCATGTTGCCTTTGAGGAAAGAGACACACAGAGATGGCGCAGTTCACACTGGATCTCATGACTAGTCCGAGTGGTGGGGTCAGGATCAGAAACCAGTCAATGGATCTCATCAGCCCACATTTCAACCTCTCATCGTATACTTCCTCCTGTGTACCTCAAAAGGGATATGGGTTTTTACAGTTAGGAGATCTGGAATAGGGACTATTGGTTTGAATCTGGTTCCACTACAACCCTAGCCACACCCTGAGCAAATTGCTACTATAAAATTACAATAAGAATCCCTAGGGCTTCTTTTCTTCATCATTAGGTTACTGTTATCCTTATTCTCTAGTCACTTTCCATCCCAGTTGCTACCTACCACACAGACCTATTGGGAGTTTTAAATGCCTTAGTTTGTATAAGACACCTATACAATACCAGTTACATAATGGGTGCTCAATAAAGGCCATTCTTCCTTCCCATCAAACTTTATTGTGCTATGAAAACCTTTTTTCAGGTCAGAGTCTATTGGTCCAGTACACAGATGATGATTGCTTACTCATAGAAATTAATCATTTGTCTAGTGTTGGCCAGCAGTGTTTGAAAATGGTATAGCTACAAGCCCCAGAAAGAAGCCAAGATAGCAGGGCTATGTATCTCCCATTAGCCCATCCATATTTTAACCAAACTACTCCATTTCGTTTCTTTATAGGCAGCAAACTGACCCCAGTTTCAGACAATGTCTGGGCAGTGATAGAAATAGTGGAAGTAGGAAATTCTCAAATGAAAACTCTCCAATCTGCCTACTCCACCTCCTCAAGCAGAGTCAACCCTGCCGATAGACAGGCTTAAAATGTGTCTTGTTTACATATAATTTCTTTGTAAAATCCAACCGAGTGCAGAAATTAGAAGTAACCACATGAGATGATGTTTTACTGTTTACCTCATCCCATTAGACTAATAATAGAGCTATACTCCATTTGAAAAAAAAGAAAAAGACAAATTCAATATACATTTCAAAATTTGGTGAAAAGTTTTTATCAGACCAAATGATCCTCTCTAAACGGACCTTTGAAACCAAAAGGAAACTATAGGAGGAAGCATCTGTAATCCATACCAAGTGTATCTGGAAATCCTTTCATCAATGATTTGATGAACTTCAAGCAAAACTATTTTTAACCTCCAATAGGTCAGTCAGGATGATATTAATTGCACACTCCAAACATAAACAGCATAATTTCCTTATTGCCAAAGAGGCAAGAAGAGAAGTTTGAAGCTGATCCATAATTTTCTTCTGGTATTTAAAGGCCAGTGACTCTATTGCCAGGATTCTTCTCAGCAATCCTAACTGTGAATGTCTATCCCCATGGTACCCAGTGTACTCTGATATATTTTAGTTAGTCCGCATGTCCTGAATTTTGCTTGGGGAAAGATGATCATCACATATCTACTGCTTGGACCATTAGAGCCTTTGCTGTGGGATCTGGTTCTGCCCAGATAGTGGCAATGTGATAATAAGCAAATTCCTGGACCTCTGTACATTAGTAGTACTTGCCTTATAGGTTGTTAGAGGGATTAAATAATGTGTCTTACACTTTTAACATTTGGCCTGGTTCATATTAAGTTCTCCATAATGATCTTCTTATTATCATAATTATTTATCTCCTTCCTGCCCTGCTTATATTTCCATGGAGTTTCTTTTACCAAATGACTGATTCACCTAGCCCCCACTTTAGCCTATAAAGGGCTTGGCAGAGGGATTTTTCTGTACAGGTTTTAAAACAAAAGAGTCATGCAAACAATGTGTAGACTAGCAGTCATAGGAAGACTAGAGCTGTCACCTGCTTGCTGACCAGCATCTGCCCTGTCTCACGCCCATCCTGAAGAATCTGCATAAATGCAGCAATTCCTTCAAAGAGCCATTTCTGCTATGATGACAGAGAGGGTCAGTTGTTTCACTGCCCACTCACTTTCATTGTTTTTACTGCCGCTTCTTGATCTCTCCCCTCTGCCTCACACCCACTCTTACATATACAGAGGCCCTAAGAACTGACCAGTCCTTCATTTCCAGGAAGCAGCGCTTGACTGAGGTTGGGGATGACTTCATCCACAGGAATGTGACTGCTGGTTTCAAATGGCAAATTTACCTTTGGGAAGTTTTGAGCTGACCTTCACTTTCTTCCTGCTTCATTTCTCATAAAACAAATGGCCTTTTTTTTTCTTCTTCAGACTGTTTCCAGTAGATCCACTAGACAGGTTTCATAGACAGCCCAAGGGGGAGAGACTAGATTTGAGGGACTTCAAAACTCTTGATTAGCAGCTTCAGCTGCATGCAACAAATTCTGATAAATTCTCTTTTCTTTTTTATTCTGTTAAAATATTTTCTAATTTTCTTTGTTATAGCTTCTAGATACACCTATCATTTTAGAGTGGATATTTAATTTCCAAATACATGTTTTTTATTAAGTATCCTTGATATTAATTTCTCATTTTGATACTAATTTCTCATTTAAATGTTTTCTTCCCTGCAATCACCCTCTGTGTTTTTTCAGCCTTCTAACTTTATTGAGGCTTTCAATAGTTAAGTCAAAGATCTCTCTTGGTAACTGTCACATTGCACTTGAAAATATGTGGGTTATTTTCAAATATCTTTTGATATTGATTTCTAACAAAATTCCACAGTGATAAGAGAACAGCTTCTGTTTGATTTCAATACCTTTAGAGCCTGAAATTTTTGCACCTTGTTTTATGTCCCTAGAGATGTTCCAATGTCTCCTGGTTTATGGTCTGTGGGAACTTGAACAGAATTTGTATCCTACTCTTGTGTGAAAATTGTATAAATCTTAACTATGTTGAATTGGTTCATAGTGCTTTTCAGATCTACTATCTACTTTTCCAAATATTCATTCTGTTAATTTTTGAGTTTGATATTGAAACTCCAACTAAAAATCTTAATTTATCTACTTAAAAATAATGGTAACATATAGTGGAATATATGTGACTATGTTCTGTATTTTCCAAGTCTCCTGTAAATGTGTTATCATAATTTAAAAAAATACAAAAGAAAGAGAAAAAAATGAGAAAAAAAAAAACCCTCTTGATTTCATGTAAAGTATCAAATACACCACCCAATCTATAAATCTATGCAAAGCAACTAGTCCATTAAAGCACTGCAAGGTGCTGAGGTTTCAAAGATAAACACAGCATGTCTGTTTCCTCAGGAAACTCAGGATGTAAATAAGCAGACAAGAGATGGATTAAAATCACCATAAATACTAATGAAAGGTGACATGTGATGAAGGCCGAATGCATTTAACTGACCATAAGGTCTATAGAAATTTGAAATGGAGAAAAAAGCCATCCTTAGGAATTGCTGTATCACACCAGATGGAAGAAGATGTTTGAAGCAAACAATGAAGGATAAAGAGAATTTAGATAAGCAGAAAAGGGAGAAGGAAGAAATTCCAGGCAAAGGGGAATACACAGAAACAATGCTCATTACTCATAAGGGTTTGAGTCAGTACACACTGAAGCAGGGGAGAAAGAGAGAAAAGATCAGTAGGAGAGAAAGTGGGAAGAAGAGATATGGAGAAGAAGCTGGAAGAGTCAGGAACGTTATGGCCCATTCACAGGAACAGGTTGTATGCGGTACTGAATAAAGTCTTTGAAGAAGTAGGGAAAGCCAGTTTGTTGAAAACGGACTTTTCAGTTCCAGTTATTTTAGTGCTAAGAGCTTCAGGGCAGGAAGATAGGATATGGGAGAGTAAAACAAAAGGTAAGAGAAATAATTAGCAGCAGGAATTTTTAAAATTAAGAAATGAAAATGATTTACTTCTGTATTTTAAGACAATAGCCATGTGTTCATGTAGCCATGAAATGAAAAACAGAAGCTTAACTCTACCCATCGACTAGAAGGACTGTTCTCCCTGCCTCCCTTAAGGGTTAAGGGGAGCCATCCCCGCCACCCTCGACTGTCTCAACTTTTGGAAAGATAAGGAGGGGCTTTGCAAGCCTTTTTTTCAGTGCCTAGGTCCTCTCTTCCATCATAGCTGCTCAGCCCAGAGGCCTGCCTGGCCCACTCCTCCGAGTTTTAGGATATCATTAAAAAGATAAGTCTGTGCAAACAATGACAGGTAAAAGTGTCACTATTTAAGGATGACATAATATTCCATATAGAGAACCCTAAAATCTCCACCCAGAAACTATTAGAGTAAATGAATTCAGTAAGGTTGCAGGATACAAGATTAATCTATAGTAATCTGTTGAATTTCTGTATGTGTGTATGTGCTCTGTCACTTCAGTTATGTCTGACTCTTTGCGACCATTTGGACTGTGGCCCACCATGCTCCTCTGTCCATAGGATTTCCCAGGCAGAAATAGTGGAGTGGGTTGCCATTTCCTTCTCCAGGGGAATCTTCCTTACCCAAGGATTGAACTCTCCTGCATTGGCAACTGGCTTCTTTACCACTAGCGCCACCTGGGAAGGCTGAATTTCTCTATACCAATAATGTAATATCAGAATGAGAAAATTTAAAAAAAAAAAAATTTTTTTTAAATCACATCAAAAAGAATAAAATATCTAGGAATAAACCAAGGAGGTGAAAGATCTATACTCTGAAAATGATAAAACACTTATGAAGGATTTCGAAAATGATATAAAAAATGGAAGATAACCTATGCTATTGGATTGGAAGAATTAATATTGCTGAAATGGCCATATTTCCCTAAGCAATCCACAAATTTAATGTAATCCCTATCAAAATATCCATGACATCTTTCACAGAACTATAATAAATAATCCTAAAATTCACATGGATAAGAATATATGGTATACGTACACAATGGAATTTTAGCCATAAAAAGAATGAAATTATGCCATTTGCAGCAATGTGGATAGAGATGCAGGTTCCATCACTGGGTCGGGAAGATCCTCTGGGTAGGAAATGGCAACCCATTCCAGTATTCTTGCCTGGAAAAATCCCACGGACAGGGGAGTCTGGTGGGCTATAGTCCATATGGTTGCAAAGAGGTGGACACCACTGAGCGACTGAGAGCGCACATCCCTGACATGGGCCTGTACACTGTAGAAGAGAATGCTGGAGCCTTATGAGGTTAGACTTTAAGATAATACTATACTCAGTGAAATAGGTCAGACAGGGAAAGACAAAGACTGTATGCTATAACTCACGTGTGGATTAAAAAATACAAATGAATGTATATGCAAAATGGAAACAGACCCACAGACATGGAAGACAAACTTGTGGTTACCAAAGAGAAGAGGGGAGGAGAAAGGACAAATTACAAGTATGAGGTTAACATACAAACTTCTATACATAAAACATAAGCAACGAGGACATATTTTACAGCACAGGGAATTATGATCATTATCTTGTAATAACCTACAATGGAGTATAATCTGCAAAAATACTGAATCTATGCTGTGCACATTAAACTAACATAATATTGTAAATCAACTATATTTCAATAAAAGTTAATTAATTTTTTTAAAAAGGATAAGTCTCACAGAGAGATTTCTTCACTTAGTGAATTAGGTATTATGATACTTAACTTCAAAATATTGTAGACTAATTTATATGGTACAATCCACATTCTTCTATCTACAAGTAAGCAAATTATCTCCTGTCTTCATTGTATTCGTTTCTTAGGCTGCTGTGACAAATTACCACAAATGGTGGTTTAAAACAACAGATACTTATTTTCTCACAGTTCTAGGGCCCAGCACTCTGAAGTCAAGGTGCCATCAGGGTCTTCTCTCTCCAAAGACTCTAGGAGAGAATGTTTTCTTACCTGAAACTTCTAGTGGTTCCCGGTGTCCCTCAGCTTGTCAGCTCTATTACTCTGATCTCTGCCTCCATCTTCATGGCATCTTCTCTTCTGTGTCTTTGTGTCTAAATCTTCCTCTCTTTTCTCTTATAAAGATACAGTCATTGGATCCTTATAAGTGAAATCTAAAAAGAAATGATACAAAATGAACTTATTTACAAAACAGAAACAGACTCACAGGGTTGGAAAATGAACTTACGGTTGCTGGGGGGAGCGATAGGGGATCAACATGTATATATGTTTTCCATGATATGGATAACCAATGGGGTCCTACTGAATAGTACATGAAACTCTGCTCAATGTTATGTGGCAGCCCAGATGGCAGGAGGGTTTGGGGGAGAATGCATACATGTATACATACATATATATATACATATATATAGCTGAGACCCTTTGTTATTCACCTGAAACTATCACAACATTGTTAATCAGCTATACTCCAATATAAGATGAAAAACTTTTAAAAATATAAATAAATAAATCAGATACAGTCATTGAATTTAGGACCTGCCCCAAATCCAGCATGGTTTCATTTCAAGATCCTTAACTAATTACAACTATAAATACCTTAGTTTCAAATATAATCACTTCTGAGTTACCAAGTGAATCTGAATCTTGGAGGAATTCAACCTATTATGTTTGTATTCACAAATAAGTAAGTATCCCCTGTCCAAATGTCATGGTTTTACTTGCAGTACTGGGTTATTCCTCCAATATAGGGTAAAAATACATGGGAGAAGTCATTTACTTAATGATAAAGTATTTTTTGTAAATATCCCTCTGAATAATGTTATCCAATCTCTCACATTACGACTCCAGCATTGTACAGCCCTGCGTCTTTTTTGCTTCTATTTGGAGAGGTATATTATGCCTCTCGGAGAAGGCAATGGCACCCCACTCCAGTACTCTTGTCTGGAAAATCCCATGGATGGAGGAGCCTGGTAGGCTGCAGTCCATGGGGTTCTAAGAGTCGGACACAACTGAGTGACTTCACTTTCACTTTTCACTTTCATGCATTGGAGAAGGAAATGGCAACCCACTCCAGTGTTCTTACCTGGAGAATCCCAGGGACAGCGGAGCCTGGTGGGCTGCCGTCTATGGGGTCGCATAGAGTCGGACACGACTGAAGCGACTTAGCAGCATTATGCCTCTAAGTGCCAAAGTGCTGAATGTTATTTAAGTTTCCATTCCAAAATGTAAAACCATCATTTTCAGGAAATTCTGCTGTGTCAGATACTTCTGTTGATGTGGTGGTGAAAAAAAACAAAGCTAATGCTCTCATATAGCTTGTTTTAGTGCGTGTATAGGTGGTAAACACAAAAGGCATAATGATACAACTTCAGGTAGTGAGAAATGCTATTAAGAAAAGTAGGTAGTGGTGGGAGGGCCAAATTAGGGGTATGGGATTGAGAGATACAAACTACTGTATATAAAATAGATAAGCAACAAGAAGATAACTGCATAGCACAAGGAATTATAGCCATTATCTTGGCAATAACTTTTAATGGAGTATAATCCATAAACATACTGAATCACAGCGCTGTACATCAGAAACTAATACAATATTGTAAGTCCACTACACTTCAATGGAAAAAAAAAAAGAAAGACAGGCAGAATCAGAGCATGGAGAAAGATATGGAAATTTTAGAAAGGGTGGCCAGGGCAGATTTCTCTTGAGGGACATTTGTGCAGAATAATCAAGGTAGGTCCTTGCTGCCACAACCTTCTGTCTATTTCCTACATTGCATTTTTGCTAGAGGTGCTAAGTAATCCACATACTACATTAAACATAATATTCCTGCAACATAGTGACAGTCCTTCATGTCAAAGGGGTTTTCTGTGTTGCCAACCTAGCATAGATCAATACATCTGTGGTGTATATATTTGCAATCACTGCACTGTTCCAGGCACTATTCTACATGTAGGCAGATACAGATAATAGACAGCAAAACTCCCCTGTATCATGTAACTCCCCTAGAATGATGGGAACTTGCATTCTATCGTTCGACACAGAAACGGAAACCTGGGGTTTGATCTCCAGCTCTCCTACATCTTTCTTACCCTTAGAAAGCCACTACAAGCTCCTAAGCCTCAGTTTCCAAGTCTGTAATATAAGGAAATTGCACTGGACAATCTCTGAATGCCCTTCCGACTCTAGCACTGCACTGTTTTAGAGGACATGGCAACCTGATTTACTACACCATAGTTAAAAATGATTTCAATTCAGGCAGCCATCAATATCCCTGGGATCCTAGATCCTAGGGGGATCCCTAGCAGGGATCCTAGATCCTGGGATCTGTAGTTAGGTGAGTGGTATGATTGTGGGAAGAAGATGACAATATCTATTTTGAAGCAGAAGATCCCAGTTGGCAACTGGTTAGATGGGGAGCAGATTTAGCCTCATGGCGTTATGGAGCTGCCAAACACTAGACAGAATTCAGTGGCTTCAAGAAAAGATTGAGTTAATACATATGAAACACTTAGAATAGTGCTTGGCACAGAGTAAACCTCAATAAATAAAGTTGTTATTATTATTGGCTTGTCCCAGAAGAGCTAGGTTACACTTAGAAAGCCACAGGAGGATAGTTAGCAGACAAGGCAGAGAACTGGATAGGAAAGCAGCTGATTGGGGGGCATGCCGTTGCCCACCATATACCCTTGCATCCTGAATGCTAGTCCCTACCCACCAAAGGTACAAATGCAGATTTCTAGCTTGGGCAACTATGTTGATGATGACACATTTTAGGAAATAAAAAAATAAATGTGCATGCAAGCTTTAGAAAAATAATACATTTGGATTCAGACAATAAGTTTGAGACATCCAGATAAAGATGATGATTTCCAGCAGGCAGTTGTGTATGCAGACCTATAACTTAGGCAAGAAACTCAGACTGAAATAACAGATGTGCCAGCCAACAGTATCCATTATGAGTCAGTGTTTCTAAAGTGTGGTCTCCAGACCATCTGTGTTACAGTAAACTAATGTGAGTGTTAAGAGCAAATTCCAGAACCCACCTACTGAATCAGAATCTCCTGCAGTGTGTTTAGTAATCTCTATTTTAATAAGCTCCTGAGTGATTCTTATATACAATTGAAGTTGGAGAAACATAGATAGAGGGAATTATTGAAGTTATAGCTCTGTTGATGAAGTTGCATAAGAGAATGCAGGAGAAAAGGCAGCCAGGGAAGCCTTGTTGATACAGCCTTGCAGCACCTGGAATTCCATCACTTCATGCCACCTATTAAGTGAGTAGGGCTCAACCTCAACTTCACATTTGGGTAACCTGATGCTTGGGACTCATCCCAGACCAATGAAATCCCTCTATCAGAGGGAATGTGGCAGGTCCTTTCCCTCCAGAGTCCCAAATGGTTGCCCTATATCAAAGCTTGCAAATTGGTAAACAATTAGGCCTGTTAAATTATTTCGTTTGACCTCACACTACTCTAAAACTCTAACTTGGGGTCCAGCAACTAGGACCCTGTGGTTCCATCAGCATAGGGCACAGATTCATCCCTAGTCAGGGAACTAAGATCCTGCATGCCACATAACGAGGTCAAAAAAACAAAAAATTCTAACTTAGTTGCAAATATTTAAAAACAAATAGATTTCACATTTTAAAAAGTGAATGCCTAGCTTGTCAGAAAACTTGTCAGAAGAACTGGCCTTGCTGCACCTATATTCTTAAATGGCAAAACAGCTGCTCCAAAATGGCCTTCTCTAGTCATTTGAGTTACCTGCCTGGACCCCTGACCTCTGAAGTCATTTTGAGTCCTATAATAAACTCTATCAAGGGGCTTTATCCTCTCAGTTTTCCCCACCCTCTGCATACCAGTCCCCTCGAATTCCAAGTACCTCTTGTCACTGACCCCAGTCCCCCTGAGCATGGCACAGAGAGAGGAAAATCACATAAAACAGGCCCTGCCTCACCTTCTGGTTTTATCCTCTGCTGCACAGGCCACTTCCTGGAGCTGGAGTCACCAACATCTCAGGTCACATGGAGAGAAGTGGGGCAGCTGTCCTGGGAGCAGCACGCACCTCAGGCCAAGGTGAAGTCTGACACCGACATTGATACCACTGCCTTCTACAGCAAGGCCAGGCTCCTTGCCACCGCAAATCAGCGACATCTGGGTTCCCCGGAATGAACCCTCCCCTCAGTAAATCACTCTTCTTTGGGATGGAGCAGCGCTGGTTTGGAACCAGAAAGCTTCCTTAGGTCCCTGGAAGGCTGGATTCGGTAAGAGAAATTTGAGAAGCAGGGCCTACTCTGTGATAATGAACTTCCTCAAATCTCTTGTTTCCCTTAAATATACAAACACCAGCTAATGGATTAGCCATTATTTTTGAAAATAGCAATACTGGACATCTGCATATAATTTTTAGTGTTTTAGTGCTGGGAGGATATATACATTAATATAATTAATTTGTCACTTAAAACTGCTAAGCTGGCACAAAGTGTTTTCTATCTGCAATAACAGGGAAAAACTTGAAAATTAGCATTTAAGCTGATGTGGAAAGTGTTTCAACTATTTTGTTATCAGTACACAAAAAATAAATTTTGTTTTAAATATTTATTTTTCAAAATAAAACTTACTCATACAATTTTGTTTGAGATAGTTTTCTGCCTTACTCAAAAGAGTGTTTTTGACCATCTCATCTCCTACCTTGAGTAAACAGGTATAATGAAGAAAAGATTAGTAGAGGTTTTGGAGTTATTAATAGATAGACAGGCCTGAGTTCAAATCTTATTTTTGCTATATACTCTATCTAAAACAGATATTCTTATCTAAAATATTTAGCTAATAATGTGTAAGTTATGGAACACAGTGAACTAAACAAAATAATAAAATATCTGGCATATTCTGGTACATCCATTATTTTCTTTATAAGTTTCATTTCTAGGGATAACAGATCTCATGAAAGGTCTCACATTTTTACAATAAAATT
The DNA here is from genome assembly GCF_019320065.1 of Cervus canadensis. Taxonomy (NCBI): domain Eukaryota; kingdom Metazoa; phylum Chordata; class Mammalia; order Artiodactyla; family Cervidae; genus Cervus; species Cervus canadensis. Next base: position 19,803,578 of record NC_057410.1, on the reverse strand, counting down.
CCTATATGAATATCTCACCAAAATTTTAGTGAAAAAGTTCATCAACCCCTTGGGGTCCATGACTTTCACTCAGTTTCTCTAATATATTTTATGGGTTCAATTTGTACAATAGGTCTAATATTGTTATAATTACCACTATTGAATAGAATTCTCTGTACATAAATAGATTGTCAAATTTCAATGGATCACCACTTCAAACAATATTTTAATTCATTCTTCTAGCAAGCATTTACTGTGTACTGTAGAAACAACTAAGATAGCATTATCTTACATAAGATGTATTATATAAGCTCATCTTTCAAAGAAAAAGACCAGTATTATTATCATTCTATTACAACATAGAACCTGAGGAATGAGTAGTCTATGAACCGCTAGCTTTGCCTAGAGACATAGGACTCACAGTAGTAACAGGTGACAGTACAAGATTACTATGCAAAGAATTTTATCCTTACAAATAAAGAATATTTTAATAATATTTTACTTGTACATTATTTTATATTAATTTGTTTTCTTTTCTGTGAACCCATAGGTTGCTTTGTGTATGAATGCCTTGTCCCTAAATAGATTTACTGCATTTAAGAGAGGTAAATCCAGGGAACTTATAAAAAAGATTCTATTTCCAAAATATCATACCATATAACTTTTTCATATTTGTTAAACATAATAAAAAAATGTTACAGTGCTCTTTAGACCTTTAAGAATTTTATAAATATTAATTATAGCCATTTTTAAAATTATTAAAGTCAGTTTTATCATGTAACTGGCTTATGTTACAATATTATCACTACTGAACAAGCAGTAATCATGAATTTACCTGAATCTACAAAACCAAAGTTTTTATTACTTCATATGAATTTCTCTGTAGGACTTAAGAGCAAGAAAAGAAAAATCTTGTTTTAATGTGAGTGTGGGTGATTATCTGGGTTCACACAACCCAGACAGCTATGTGGCTGTCTTTCCACAGCTGGCCTCTCATAGAAATCAGTTCACATTTGTCCCTTCGTAAAGATACACATGGGGCTTCCCTGGTTGCTCAGTGGTAAAGAATCCGCCTACCAAAGGAGGAGACACAGGTTCAATCCCTGGCTTGCAAAGATTCCCTGGAGGAAAAAATGGCAACCCACTCCAGTATTCTTGGCTGTGAAATCCCATGGATAGAGGAGGCTAGCGGGTTACAGTCTATGGGGTCTCAAAAGAGTTGAACATAACTTAGTGACTAAACAACAACCAAGATACACATAAGCATGTGGGCTGAATCTTGTGTGCTCAGAGAGAAGTCTTGAATTCTTGAGTATCAGTTCCATATCCACAAATGCCCAGCTCTCTTAAAGTTTATGGAACTTTATGAGGCTCATCATCTTTTACTTCTTTGTAGTTGTCCCCATGAAAGAGACAAACAGAATCATGCTAAGCCCACACCCACATGGGGACACCCACATCTAGTTCACCCACCATGGTCTTCTTCTATAACCTCATGGCTGACATTTAAGAAATACACAAAATAAATTACTAGAAAAATTTATTTTCCTTGAGGAGGTCCAAATTCCTGTCCTTCCCCACTAATGAAACACAGTGATTTAATAATTCAGTAGTCTTGCAAATAATCACATTTGAAGTATGACAAAGGAGAATTAAAAGGGGAGTCAGGGGACTTTCCTTGTGATGCAGGGGGTCTGGGTTCAATCCCTTACCAGAGAACTAGATCCCACAAACCACAATTAAATATCCCACATGTAGCAACTAAGACCCAGTGCAGCCAAATAAATAAAATAAACAAAAAAAAATTTTTTTAAGATACATCCCTTTAAAAAAAATAAAAAGAAAGGAAGGGAGCCAAGAAAGGTGGGTTTAGTCAGCTCTGCCAATACAGATCTGCCAATCTATATCACCATGGATAAATTCATAAATCTCTGTTCCTTAGGACCTCACGGCACCCAGGTTTGGAATTCCATGTACTTATGTGCACTTTTACTAACATACATACACAAGATTTCTTCATGTGAACAATAGGGGTATTGGACACACAGACAATTGAGCTTATTTAATCTGTAAGATTCTATAGTTCTAAATAATTTATACCAAGTGGTAATAAATGCAAATTTTATTCATTTTGTTTTTTTAAACCTCTCATAGATAGACAGGTTTGTAAAGATTTAAATCATTTATTTGTCTCTGTGTATTTGAGGTTAATTTGTCTTATATTTATGGGAGAGCAGTGCTCTTCCTCCCAGTGATTTTTGATTATGAGGACAATAACATGGGCAAGATGCATGAAATTGCACATCTGCAAAATAAAGAATGCTTGTTCCTTATTTTTCTACAGCAATGCACTGATTCTACATTGATTCCTTTAATTACATGCTCATAAGAACCAGAGAGCTGGAATATCTGAAAAATATGCAATGGATAAACATAGGCTTTTTCTTCTTTTTCTAATTTTATCTTACTATATTTATGCAACTGCCTTTATCTGGGAAACATAAGCTTAGATCGCTTCCATATAGAAAAGGACCACAAAATGATTAGAATGACAATACTACTCTTTCTAGAAGTCCCCATCAGCCTAAAGAGTTATGTGCTGTAATGATGCATATTTCAATTTAACCACCTAGTCACAACTAGGATAATAGAGAAAATCAATGCTGTTGGATCAAACATGCCTTCTGAAATATCATAAGGGGAAATGCAACACTGTTCCAAGAAACAAGATAGGGAAGTTCGTCTTACAGTGGAGTCTGCCACCAATCAAGCTTTAGAATTGAAAATCAGAAAAACCTGCATGCAGTAGATAGAGACTCAGAGACAGGTAGAGGCCCGTATTCTTTTTTTCCTTCACTAAAGTTAAGAAAAAAACAAGTAAAAGCATGGCATAGACTGTGTCTACACCACTTCATAGAAAGTGAATGATTAGGTCAACAAACTGGTTCAACAAAGACTCCTCCCCCAACTTGTTTAGTGACTTAATCAGTGGCCGTGACCTAGTGCTGCCTCTCCCCCTACATTTCAGTCTTTGGCTTAGTGTTACCCTTGTGTTCTCAATGTATGTGGTTCATTATGGGGAATTAAGGAAACCTCATACTGAGAGGTAATTCAAGTTGAAAGAACAAATGACAAGGCAGGAAAGGGAAAGTGATGAAAAAAAATCAAGAATGGAGAGATATTATGAAGATATGTAGTTCTTTAAAATATCATGGACATATACATCCCTCTGATTTCTATTTCTCACTCCATTAAAAAATAAATCAAAATCTGAACTGAGCCCACCAAGGTGGTATTAAAATGTTAAGATTAAGAGAACTGATAAAAAATTAAAAAGAGAAGGCTAACCAACAGACTGGTTCCAAATAGGAAAAGGAGTACGTCAAGGCTGTATATTGTCACCCAGCTTATTTAACTTATATGCAGAGTACATCATGAGAAACGCTGGGCTGGAAGAAGCACAAGCTGGAATCAAGATTGCCAGGAGAAATATCAGTAACCTCAGATATGCAGATGACACTACCCTTATGGCAGAAAGTGAAGAGGAACTAAAAAGCCTCTTGATGAAAGTGAAAGAGGAGAGTGAAAAAGTTGGCTTAAAGCTCAACATTCAGAAAACTAAGATCATGGCATCTGGTCCCATCACTTCATGGCAAATAGATGGGGAAACAGTGGAAACAGTGTCAGACTTTATTTTTGGGGGCTCCAAAATCACTGCAGATGGTGATTGCAGCCATGAAATTAAAAAACGCTTACTCCTTGGAAGGAAAGTTATGACCAACCTAGATAGCATATTAAAAAGCAGAGACATTACTTTGCCAACAAAAATCCGTCTGGTCAAGGCTATGGTGTTTCCAGTGGTCATGTATGGATGTGAGAGTTGGACTATGAGGAAAGCTGAGTGCCGAAAAATGGATGCTTTTGAATTATGGTGTTGGAGAAGACTCTTCAGAGTCCCTTGGACTGCAAGGAGATCCAACTAGTCAATCCTAAAGGAGATCAGTCCTGGGTGTTCATTGGAAGGACTGATGCTGAAGCTGAAACTCCAATACGTTGGCCACCTCATGCGAAGAGTTGACTCATTGGAAAAGACCCTGATGCTGGGAGGGATTGGGGGCAGGAGGAGAAGGGTACAACAGAGGATGAGATGGCTGGATGGCATCACTGACTCGATGGGCATGAGTTTGAGTAAGCTCCGGGAGTTGGTGATGGACAGGGAGGCCTGGCGTGCTGCGATTCATGGCGTCGTAGAGTCAGACACGACTGAGCAACTGAACTGAACTGAACTGAAGGTGGAGAGGAGGGAGCGTAGATTCCTTATAAATTAGAAAACATTTGTTTAAAAGCTCATTTTTTTTTTTCATTATGTAATGTTTAAAAATGTCAGCACATACTTTTATGTACTTTTATTCCCCACAGAAATTTTGATTCACTCAAATATCTAGAACTAATCATGCATAAATGGGTAGAAGTGAGAATCTATTTGTATAACCTTATCTGCAAGTTTTAAAATGCAAGTAAGGAAAAAATCTAAGTCCTAAGTGCACTCTTAAGGTGGACTTCAGATTCTACAAATTCATTAAAGAGGCATCTTTGAAAAGCAAGACCTTCTTGTCCCGTATTTTTGAGCTGATAATTAAATGCAAGCATATACCTGTTCTCTAAGTACACATCTTTAAGAAGATAAGGCAAAGTGGCCATAAAGTTTCTTTGCTTCTATGTTTTTTTAAATAACATCATCACTCATGAGATAAACTGAGAAGCAGCTCTAAATTTAGATCACAAAACTAACCTCTCTGAAGAATAAAACTCTTATGTTTGCATTAATATCGCTGATATAAGTAAATTTTATGCTAATTGGAAATAAAGAAATAATTCAACATTCAGCCTGAGTTTAGGAAAAACTGTGCTTTTATAAATTCTGCACTGGTGCTAAGCAGAATCAAACAATTTAATGAGTGTTCCATCCAAAATACCCCAAGACAAATGTGTTCATATACTAACATAATTTATAGTCTGAAAAATAACTTTTAAAAAAGCTCAAAAGAATGGTGTAGTCCTTGTTCATTGACTCTAAATTATTAAAATAGTTTCCATTGCCTTCAGGAGGAGTGGAAGCCTTCCTTAGTTGCTGTCTAAATTCATGAAAAATCCTAAGCCCATTCCAGTCCTTTAAGACCATACACTCAACTTTTGCCCTTGTCAAGTCAGGACTTCAAAAGGAAATAAACACATGTACATATTCTTCTCTATCATACAACAAAGGGAGTATCTCCTAAACCACTCTTGATTCTTCTTCCAAGAAGAATTTTTATTCAATACTTACTTTTTAAACATAACTCTAACAGGAATATATTTCCCTTATCAGCTTGTTATCCTTTCAGGTAAAGCCAATGCCTTTGATAGAGATCCATTAAAATTACTTGCTGAGAGTAGGTTAACAGTTACACTGTCTACACAAACTGCTTTTTCCAGCAACTTAAAGTTATATGAATTTTTATTCAATTGAATCAATTAGTCTTATTTTTAAAGAGCATATCTGAACCAATATTTATATTCATTTACTTATTGACTTTTCAAAGGCCCTTTATCTGCTCAAATGCTCCAGAATCCAGTGTGCTCCTTGACAACTGAAAGGGTTAGGGAAGCTAGGATATTTCTGTATCCTTTCACAGTCCCTAGCTTCTAGATAACTTCAATTTATTTTAAACTCTTCATGAATTTAGGTTTTGTGAAATTTCAGTTATACCCTTTTTGCAATAAAATTAATATTAATATATATCAGACGTCAGAGAAAATAATCCTAACATCATACCACAGTTTGGGTTTCAGAAAATTTATTTTCAGTAATTTCAGCAACATTATCCTGGAGGAGGAAATGGCAACCTATTCCAAATATTCTTGCCTGAAAAATCCATGGACAAAGGAGCCTGGTGGGCTACCGTCCAAAGGGTTGCAAAGAGTCAGACATGGCTGAGGCACAAGCTCAACAATATTAATATGTTACTTTAAATAACTCTTTAGTTCATGATAGGTAAGTCACTTTTAAAAAGTAAGAATCATAATGTAGCTAGTTTCAGAAGCTTAAGAAATTTGGAGAATTTGCAAGACACTAGCCATGTGATAGCTAAGTCTTTTCTTTCTTTGCAACTAGCTTCTAAATCCAGGGTTCACCAAAATCGCTGTTCCCTCAGCTACTCCTATCTCAGTCATCTCCCCAGAGTTTTAGGCTGTCATGGGTAATGCGCAGGAGGTGAATACTGTAGAAGAGAGAACTGTGGGATGACGGTGCATGTAATGGGGCAGAACGCACAGCCCACTGTTATCCCTCACCATCCAAACAGCATTTTGTTTACCTCCTCCCTTCCCCCAAAGCTGACAATCCCGGATGACTGCTCAAATGCCATCTGAAGTGGCAGCCCCCAGCTTTGAGTTTAAAATCCTTTACAACCTGCATGCAGAGTAAGTATTTATAAATTTTTTTCACAACACAGAAGCATCCTACCACAGTAGAAGGCTTACTCAATGTATTAAGAATCTGCAAACAAGCAGATGTCTCATTTAGGCACCCTGAAATTTGACACACTATAGCTTGAAGCCATAAACAGTTAAAAAGTACAACACACATTTAGGTGGCAAACCAAATAAATGGAGAGCTTTACTCCCACTTTCTTTTGCTCTGCCCTCCTGCCCTTTTGCATAACCAGCTGTCTGGTCTCTTGATTTAGCATTGTCCTCTGTTCAAAATGATGCTGCGGATGGCTGATGGTGTTGTTTTGCATGTGTGCAAGTGTGGCAAAAAGACACTGCATGACCAGCAGTTCTACCCATCGGGTGTATGTGGGAAGGCAGCCATTTGGTTTACGGCTGCGGCAGCAATTTTCACAGCCTGTTACTGTTTATGGCTTTGGGCTCTTCACCTTGCATGCTACCTGACACCTTGACTCCAAACAAGTGACCTATTTTTCACTTCATCATCTGCTGTTGCTGTTTCCGGGCATTTTAGAGCCAGGCTGCCTCATTAGAAAACATACCTCTGTGTATCCTTATAACACCTCTCCTGTCTTCAGCAATCCACTCCACTTCAGTTCCTCAGACAGCTGATACTTGGGTATTCTAGTGTCAGAACTGAGACAACTGGTGTGGGTGGGAGGTGGGGAAACACTTCTGACTCCCTAAATGTCTCTCACAACCTGTTATATGTATGACTTATAATTCTCATTATTGCTAAGGCACTGGCAATTTACATCCAAACTTAAAGTGTTAAAGGTCCCCATAAATGATATCTGGAAAGGATAACCAATAATGTCATTAAAGTCACTATTTCTTTAAAATCTACTCTGAGCTAGCCACTGTATATAGTTGTCCTTAAAACCCCAAAACTCCTGCAAGGAGTTATCATAGTCTTGTATCCATTATACAGATGAGGAAAGTGAGACTTCCAGAAGGGCTAAGTAAATTTTTTCAGGATGATATCTAGCAAGTGACAGGATGTGATTCAAACCCAGGACTGATTGATCCAAAGCCCAAGCTTGCCACAGGATACATTGATAATGCAGCTGAACAGCCCTGGTCAGTCATTCACGCTGAGCCCAGGAGCTGGACCGCTCTGTAAATGTTTAATGAATCTGTGAACGAGTACCTTGCTGTGAATTACTTTACCGGACTGGCTTCCGGTTACCTGGCAAGTATTGTGAACAAGTGACAGCCTGGACAAATTCGCCGGCTAGGAGGAAGGAGTGGTGCGGTCCAGAGCAGAGGGCCCAGCACCAGTAGGCGCGCATGAGACACCCTCCAGAGAAACCAGGGGAGAATCACAAAATTACTGCAATGTTAGAGGATGGCAGTGAGAACAGAAAGGAAAAAAAAAAAAACCAGCAAAAATAAGAAAGTACAAAACAACTTGGGGCTCTGTTGTAGCTCAAAGCTTACTACAGGGCGATCACCCTTCCTTACCTGCTTCGATGTCTCACTTTCTCAATGCCTTGAGCAGCTTCAGCGTCTCACTGCCATCACACAGTGAGGCAGTCATGGATGAGAGCTTAAAAGCAGAGCTTTCCCCTCTGGGAAATACAGCCTCCCATATGCACATTCAGACTTTAAATTCTAAAAATGCAATTTACCTCACTTTGAGCTGTATTTTTCTCATGCCCATTACCATTATCTCAATGTATTTCTCTTCTGGACTTGAATCGTAGAACAGAAAGATCTATATCCTCTTGAACACCATATAATTAGGTTACCCACGGTGGCTGTTTTCTTGCTTTTTGTACATTCCTGCTTGACCAGACCTTACCTCACCTACACCCTACTCACAGGGATGACCTTTCCTCTTTAACTATAAAGCCTAATTAGTACATGCTAACATACTTGCTCTTGGCCCCAGCTAGAGGTATTTCTATCTTTAGATCAGAACGTCTCCACCATGATAGCTTATCAAAGGCGGGGGTGAGGGGCCTGCTCCTCCACTGGTTTTCCTGGTAACTGAAGAGTCAACTTGATGTCAGTTCCCCCATAACTTCATCCCTCCCTGGTAGCAAAGACTGCCAGCATATCCTGCCTGCTGTCCATGGTAGATGTTACTCCAGGACCTCACCTCTAACACATAAGCTCCCGCTACTCGTGAAACTTGGCTCTTTCAGAGTCTAGGCCCTTCAGTCTTCAGGCTGAGCAAGTATGGGGCTTGCAGTGCACAACGCTTATTCTAGCACCATAATAAACATCTAAGATGTGCCACGACAATAAGAATCTACCAGGGGATCCACTGGGGAATCTCTATTTCTCTTCACTGTTAACAAGCTAGGATAGTGACATGAAAACATCAGGGCACTGAAAACGGCTGTACGAGGAAGTAAGGGAAGGAAGGCAGATGGGGTAAAAGGCTAGAAGGAGGGAGGAAAAACAACTTTAAAAAATGAACAGGATCAAAGTTAAAGTGGGTTGGAGGTTACTGTGTCTAGAGACAGGGAAAGTGAACTGTGACTTAACTGGACCTGTCCTGTCATCCTGTGAAAGAATGGTTCAGGAAGAAACAACAGCTAGTGAATAAGGGCTGTGAAATGAGCCTCTCTGAGAGGGAGCCTAATGAACCCTGACAGGAGAAATGGGACTGCTGTGGGCTCATATGAGCTGCAACAGCAAAGGGCTACAGTATGAAGAAATAAGCTGGGATGTTATTTCTGAGGCAGGAAAAAAAAAATTCAGGATATGAAAGGTGAGAAGGAAAACCAGTTCAGAAAGCCTGAATGAAACCCAGCATCGTCGGGAAGGCTGGTAAAAGTATTATTGTGTCGGCTCAGGGATGGACATTGAGCCAGTGACTCATGTGACTCCAAGTAGAACAGTTCTACAGCGAAGCTGAATGACCTGGGAACCAAGTGGCAGAGTCAGCTTCTTCTTAATGGGAGACCAGCCCAGCCCTAGGATCAAAGTAAACCAATTTAAATAAGATTCATCAGGGAATCTCCTGGCAGTCCAAAGGTTAGTACTCCACGCTCTCACTGCCAAGGGCTCAATCCCTGATCGGGGAACTAAGATCCCACAAGCTGCACAGCGTAGTCAAAAAAACCACAAAAAAGTAAAAGGGCTAGTGATGGACTGGCAGGTAGGAATGAGAAGTACATGGAAGGATCTAGTAACCAGTGAGACCTTGGTCAACCTAATAATTGAATAGCAAGCACAAAAGTAAGAACTTGCCATTTCTTTCTCTGGTATACCAGAGGAAGTATAGCTGGTATACCTCTGGTATACCAATCTACCCTTCACTTTCCTTTTACTGTATTAAATCCAAGGTACACCTGACTTGTATTCAAATGTGCTGCATGGCAGTGAGTAAAGAGAAAGAAAAAGGATGAATCCTCATGTCTCTGAGGAGTCCTTGGTCCCATTCCACTCAATTCTGCCTGCAATGCAGGAGACCCAGGTTCAATCCATGGGTCAGGAAGACTCCCCTGGCTGGAGAAGGGAATGGCTACCCACTCTGGTATTCTTGGCTGGAGAATCCAATGGACAGAGGAGCCTGGCGAGCTACAGTTCATGGGGTTGCAAAGAGTTGGACAAGACTGAATGATTAACACACAGACACATCTTGTGGTTACAGAGCATGTAAAACACCAACGAGTGATAATATCAGTTTAAAACTACCTGTATCCCTTGCTTTCCAAATTCTCACTAATTGTTATCCAAAATTCAGGAACCAAAGGAATTTGGATAACAACACCTCTCACTTTACAGACCTGCTATCCTGAGTCTCAGAGAACTAAACGAAATAGTTTTGGTGAAGCAAACTGTCTCACTTATGAAATATATTTGGCTGCTAATAATGAAGACTGGCAATAACAGTGGCTTAAATATTCTTACACGTAAAGGAAGTCTGAAGGTATGCTTTCTAGGTCTGATACGAGAAAGCCGCAGTCAACAGGAACCCAGGCTCCTCTCTTTCTTTTCAGCTCTCCAAATCTGTGGCTTTTCTCATCAAGTTTACCTCAGGTCCAATACAGCAGCTAAAACTTCAGTTATCATATTCTTATTCTAGCAGGAAACAGGAGGAAGTGGGAAATTAAAAAGGGTTATCACCAGCTATTTAGCTTTGGTTTAAGAAGCCTGTCAAGACTCACCCAATAGCTTTTCTATCTCATTGGCCAGAATTTAATCACAAAGTCACATCAAGCTGCAAGGGAGATGGAAATGCAAATTTTATCTGGGTACCTAGCCATGTCAATAAAATTTGAACTTTCTTTTAAGGAAGAATATTGTCTAATACCCATCAGTCTCACCAAAATATATTATTGACGCATTAAAAATACATATGATCCAATATAATTCTTTTAATGACTTTTGAACAATCCCTTTCCTGGAAGTCATTGTATGACTGTTCCCATCATTAACATATAAAATGTTAGTTAATGCCCTAACATCCCTAAATAAAGCCACCACATGGGACTTAGTCTACCACTAAAAAGATGCACTGAAGCTTTAGTATAAAGTCTTTGTTATGCAACTGTACTTAGTAAAAGGTTAATCCATTTTGGATTCCAACCAGGAAACTATGGTTTTCACACACCTCCAAAGGGTAGTTAAGGATGTGGGTGAAGAGGCCTTAATTCTCCCCTAATCTTGCTCAGCTCCACCTCCACCCTTCCCCCAATTACTTGATATGAACAGTTTTCTCAAATTTATTTCACACACAGATAAACATACACAAGCATAAAACCGACTGCTAAGTAAGCTCAACTTCACAATGCCTTGCACTGCTTTCCAGCCAGACTGCAGATTCCAGCCCTAAATTCCTCTACTATGGAAATGTTGAAGTTGCTTCTTGTTGAGACTACTAAAGTACTTAGAAGGACATAGATGGTTGTCCCCCATCTTGGAATTAGTATTAGACAGGATTTCTCATGTTAGAAAGCTAAATGTTAGACGAGCTTTTAGGGGTTAATTAGAATCACTAGAAAAGACAGAGAAACAGGGAAAGAAAGAGAGAGCACTTTATTTTCAAAGGAGTCTGCAAATACTCCCATTAGCCATTTAAACCGTCCTACCCACATAAAGACATTAGAGATAATGAGAATGAGGTTCAAGATCCCGTTGCTAAGGCACTTCTTCAAACCGGGGTGAAAATCCCACTATAAATAATGCATTAAAAAGCTGGATGCTCTGTGCTTTCCTGAACTTTGATTCCAATATGGATCCTTATCATTATAAACAGCTCTTTTGGACCTGAGTGTTCACTGTTTCTTTCCTTACAAAGTGCGTAAGATTACTTCAGCCTAGATTTCACTCAGGGAGACTGACAAAGAGATATTATTTGCTTGAACTGATCTTTAACCCAAACTATTCTGTTTCCTTGGTGACTCATTCAAACACAGAGCCCCACTGAAATGGAAGAATCTTCTGTAATATACTCTATTGTGTTCAAAGTTCTAGCAATCTTGCCAGGTATTTATTACAGATTGTAGGGGGTTATAATTACATGCATGAAAAAGTTGCTTAATGCCTAACCCTTATTTTTCTTTTATAAGTTTTTCTTTTTCTTATTTGATGCTGTATAACTCTAAGGAAATATAAATAAGACAAAGCAGTTAGGGATACTGTGGTTTTATGGACCTGTATAAGAAAACACGGTGGATCAGTGGGTAAAGAAACCACCTGCAGTGCAGGGGACACAGGTTCAATCCTTGTGTTGGGAAGATCCCCAGGAGGAGGGCACGGCAACCCACTCCAGTATTCTTACCTGGAGAATGCCATGGACAGAGAAGCCTGACAGACTAAGTCCATAGCGTTACAAAGAGTCAGACATGACTGAAGTGACTGAGCAGCGCTCATAAGAAACCGACATTGGGTCAGTGCTTCTGATGTTTGAAAATTCACTATAACTTTACTTGCCCAGTTTTTAATCACATTATTTTGAAACATACTGCATGTTTCATACTGTATGCTTTAAAAATAAGTACTGTGTTGAACTTAATTCCAACTAGCAGATATGAAGCCTAACATATGTTGAGCACCTAATATGTCAAAAGCTTTATAAAAGCATATATCCATGACAATCATGAGACATTGATATTGGCATAAGAGAAAAATGAGGTTCAAGTTAAAAATTTTGTTCAGGGACATATAGATTCTGCATGGCTTTTTTCTCCTAAAACAAGGTTTGCTCTCTAGGAAGTTCAGTTCAGTTGCTCAGTCGTGTCCAACTCTTTGCAACCCCATGGACTACAGCACGCCAGGCCTCCCTGTCCATCACCAACTCCCGGAGCTTACTCAAACTTATGTCCATTGAGTCGGTGAGGCCTGCAACCATATCATCCTCTGTTGTCCCCTTCTCCTCCCGTCTTCAATCTTTTCCAAAATCAGGAACTTTTCCAATGAGTCAGCTCTTCACATGAGGTGGCCAAAGCATTGGAGTTTCAGCTTCAGCATCAGTCCTTCCAATGAACACCCAGGACTGATCTCCTTTAGGATGGACTGGCTGGATCTCCTTGCAGTCCAAGGAACTCTCAAGAGTCTTCTCCAACACCACAGTTCAAAAGCATCAATTCTTCGGTGCTCAGCTTTCCTTATAGTCCAAGTCTCACATCCATACATGACTACTGGAAAAACCATAGCCTTGACTAAACAGACCTTTGTTGGTAAAGTAATGCCTCTGCTTTTTAACATGCTGTCTAGGTTGGTCATAACTTCCCTTCCAAGAAGTAAGCGTCTTCTAATTTCATGGCTACAATCACCATCTGCAGTGATTTTGGAGCCCAAAAAATAGTCTCTCACTATTTCCATTGCTTCCCCATCTATTTGCCATGAAGTGATGGGACCAGATGCCATGATCTTAGTTTTCTGAATGTTGAGCTTTAAACCAACTTTGTCACTCTTCCCTTTCATTTTCATGAAGAGGCTCTTTAGTTCTTCTTCACTTTCTGCCATAAGGGTAGTGTCATCTGCAAATCTGAGGTTATTGATATTTCTCCCGGCAATCTTGATTCCAGCTTGCACTTCATCCAGCACGGCATTTCTCATGATGTACTCCGCATGTAAGTTAAATAAGCAGGGTGACAATATACAGCCTTGACATACTCCTTTCCCGATTTGAAACCAGTCTGTTGTTCCATGTACAGTTCCAACTGTTCCTTCCTGACCTGCATACAGGTTTCTCAAGAGGCATGTCAAGTGGTCTGGTATTCCCATCTCTTTCAGAATTTTCCACAGTTTGTGGTGATCCACACAGTCAAAGGCTTTGGCATAGTCAATAAAGCAGAGTAGATGTTTTTCTGGAAGTCTCTTGCTTTTTCAATAATCCAATGGATGTTGACAATTTGACCTCTGGTTCCTCTGTCTTTTCTAAAACCAGCTTGAACATCTGGAAGGTCACAGTTCACAGACTGTTGAATCCTGGCTTGGAGAATTTTGAGTATTACTTTGCTAGCATAGAGGTGAGTGCAATTGTGCGGTACTTTGAGCATTCTTTAGCATTGCCTTTCTTTGGGACTGGAATGAAAACTGACCTTTTCCAGTCCTGTGACCACTGCTGTGTTTTCCAAATTTGCTGGCCTGTTGAGTGCAGCACTTTCACAGCATCATCTTTTTTTTAGGAAAGCCTAAAGCAAATAGTGTAGCTCTTATAATAAATTATCTCACAAAGTGAAGAAGATATGCTTTCATCAAGTTTCTCATTCAGAGACAAGGTAGATGAATGATGCTTTATGCTTTATTTGTATACCCAGCATACACAAATGCGTGGACTATACACATTAATGATGCACACATTGTTTTCTCTTTCATTGCATAAAAACTTCATGGAGGATGTGAGAACTTATACGTCATTATGTGACAACTGACCAGACAGATCCAGGTCAGAAGTCCTAAACTACCGGCAGATAGGTCAGCCATGAGCCGCAGTCATGGATTTTGGTTTGCTTTTGTTTTCTCACTCATTTGGGATTTAAAAAATTTAAACAGGAACTTTATATAAAATCCCAATTTCCGAGTTTACTTGAAAATCAGAAGATTGGTTATCTGGGCCCAGACTCCCATGGAGCATCAGTCAGTTGAAACTGAGCAGTTGCAGCTCCCTTTCAATGGATCCTGTGCCCCATCTGGGTCCTGCAGCCTCCGTCTGTCAGTTTTGTTCATTTATGTTATTTAACTGTCCTTGGGATGCTGTGAGTTGGTGACTTCTAACTGAGGTTCTAAGCACCAGCTCCACCAAATTTTAAAAAGCAGAAATTCTAAGACTGTCAAATCCAAGATGCATCTCCCCTCTTATAGTAATTGCATTTCATTCATGGAACAGTGTGTATTGGCTAAACTAGCCAACTTGGCCCAGGATGATTTGATGCCTGAGCCAAGCAGGCTTAATCATATGCTCCCCTAGGAATCTGGAACTTAGAAACAACTATTTAATCTCTGCATGTGGCTAGAACTGTGACTGTCAATTGGAAAGGGTAAGGTGGCCATACTCTATCATTGAGTGCATAGAGAGATCCCGTTAGGAAAGAGAGAGAAAAAGAGAGAAGCAGAAATGAAGCCAGGCCCTGTATCCTTATAATAAATCTTGTTATTTGCATACATTGTCTTAAATGGTTTCTGTCTCTTAGAAACATTTGCCCTCATCTTGAAAGCTGCTGACTTCCTCTCTCTATGCTTCAATTTTCAAATCTCTGAAAGTTAAAAAATAAAACCTGAGAATACATCATTCAGCCTGTCAGACAGGATTATTTCAGTGCTCAAACAAGGCTATTTGTTTTCTTTCAAAACTTTAAGTGTCAAAGTGTTAGTTGCTCAGTCGTGTCCGACTCTGCAACCCCACGGACTGTAGTCCGCCAGGCTCCTCTGTTCATGGAATTCTTAAGACAGGAATACTGAAGTGGGTTGCCATTCCCTTCTCCAGGGGTGAAGGGATCCCTTCTCAACCCCAGGATCGAACCTGGGTCTCCTGCATTGCATGAAGATTCTTTACTGTCTGAGGCACCAGGGAAGCCCCTTAAAACTTTAAACCGTTCTACAAATCTAAGGGACTAGTATCATGACAGTTCTGATAAATGTTAAACAACTGGAGACAAAATAGATGAGAAAAAGTGGGAAAATATTCATGGTTAGAGCAGAGGATTCATATTTATAAATAATAAGAACACATAATTTGACAGGGCCAACAATAAGGTGCCACTGTTTTATATCAGTTAGTTTCTAAAGAAAGAGGTAGCATTAGAGTATGCAATTTTTCTGTCTGAGTAGTCACTGCTGAAAACATAATTACCATAAAAATAAAGGTTTTTAAAAGAAAAATATTACAATACAGATTTCTCAAAAGAAATTTCATTAAATTGCATGAACTAAGTGGAACTGTCTCCAAACAGTTGTTTTACTGAGTAGATATACAATCATTTTAATTACCAAAGAATCACATGATTTGATAACCTAAAAGAACATCCCTGAGAAACTGCTCAGCACTCACATTTTGCAATTCCACTGAGGATCAGTGACTTAGCAACATTCATTTCCACATGTAAAATGAAAATCATCACGATATTTTAAATTCCAGAAATGTTTACAGAACACAGTGATCATGATTACATCCCCAATTTCAGAAACAATGTAGTGAATGAAAGGACAATTGAATGAATGAATAATAGATACATGTGAGATGCAAAAAGCAGCAAGATAAAGTCCTTGGACTACATGGTCTAATAGGAAGACTGGGTCAGTTCACATACATCTGTGACTACATGGAAGAGTAAGAGAGGTGCTAGAAAAGACACATGAAATGCTAAAGGTATTTGAAGACACAAGACTTCTTACATATTAGAGATTGAAAAACGGCTTCATGGAGGTTGATAGGACTCCAAAGGGCGGGTTAACTTTTAATTATTAAAACGTAGAGACAGCGGAAACTGGGCGTATAGCTAGAGAGTGAGGGGTTGTCTTCCAGATTAGTAAAACAGCAGAAGACAACATGTAATGTGGGCCATAGGACACTGTTAGGAAAGACACTGCAGAGAGCCTTGGGTGCCAAGATGAGGAGTTTGGACCATGTTCTGTAAGCAGTGAGAGGCAATGAAAATCAGCATGTGGGAGACTGACCAGTCAGAAAAGCACTTCAGGAAATGAACTTGACAATTGAGCGTGGATTTGTTCATATAGGGCCAATATAGAAAATAAGGGAAGGTAAGAAGAGTAGAGCAACGAGACACAAAAAAGGAATCCAAACAAACAAAAAGGGAACCTAAAAATGGGTTCTGCTTTCAGGAGCAAAACCAGCTGAGTCTGTAAGAACTGGAAGATAATTGGATGTGACAAGTTGAAAGACGTATAAGTGAGGGATTCCCTGATGGTTCAGTTGGTAAAGAATCTGCCTACAATGCAGGAGACCTGGGTTCAGTCCCTGGGTCAGGAAGATCCCCTGGAGCAGGAAATGACTACCCACTCCAGTATGCTTGCCTGAGAAATTCCATGGACAGAGGAGCCTGGGAGGCTCCAGTCCACAGGGTCACAAGAGTCGGACATGACTTAGGGACTAAATAACAACTATGTTAATTTTGTGTGTGATACCTGTGATGTGATTATTATAAGCAAGGTCTCCAAGGTCTGGAGGCAGCTGTGTGGCAGGTTAGAAGGACCTGCTTTTAAGTGATGATATCACACTGAGAAGTACTGAAGTCTAGAGTAGGGCTAGTTTGATAAAGATATAATTAATTCATTTTTCACAAATATTGACAAAGGAGGTAAAGAAGACAGAAGAGTTAAAGGGTATCAGGGTTCTCCAGAGAAACAGAATCAACAGGATGTATGTATACACGAAAGGAGATATTTATTTTAAGCCAACGGCTTAGGCAATGGTGGAGACTTGACGAGTACAAAAATTTCTGATGAGGTAATCCCACAGACTGGAGATTCAGGGGGAAGTTTCCATACAAGTCCAAAGGCAGTCAGATTGGCAGAAATTCTTCTTGCTCTAGAGTTCAGTATTTGTTATAATAAGGTCTTCAACTCATTGGATGAGGCCCATCACATTACGAAAGACTATCAGCTTTATCAAAGTCTATCTTCTTAAATGTTAATCTCATCCCCAAAACATCCTCACAGTAACATACAGACTAAAGTATGACAATAATACTCTGGATACTGTGGCCCAGCCAAGTTAAGATCAGTTAAGTGCAGGGTCAAAGAAGAGAAAAAGGAGTATATCAAGAAGAAGCAATCATCAAGGGTATCAGAAGCCTCAGGGATCTATAGTGGACTGATGGCTGAATAACAACACTCCAAAATATATGTCCACATCCTAATTTTGGAACCTGTGAACGTTACTTTATTTGGAAAAGGGATCTTTGCAGATGCAGCAATTAAGTTTATTGAAATGAAGAAATCATCCTGGATTATCTGCTGCTGCTAAGTCACTTCAGTCGTGTCCAACTCTGTGCAACCCCATAGACGGCAGCCCACTACGCTCCTCTGTCCCTGGGATTTTCCAGGCAAGAATACTGGAGTGGGTTGCCATTTCCTTCTCCAATGCATGCAAGTGAAAAGTGAAAGTGAAGTCGCTCAGTCATGACCAACTCTTAGCGACCCCATGGACTGCAGCCTACCAGGCTCCTCCATCCAAGGGATTTTCCAGGCAAGAACACTGGAGTGGGGTGCCATTTCCTTCTCCAGCGCATGAAAGTGAAAAGTGAAAGTGAAGTCACTCAGTCATGTCCAACTCTTAGCAACCTCATGGACTGCAGCCTACCAGACTCCTCTGTCCATGGGATTTTCCAGGCAAGAGTATCTGAGTGGGTCTTAAATCCAATGGCAGGTGTCTTTATGAAACTAAAGCAGGGGAAGATTTGATACCCCATATGAGGAGGAAATCAATGTGACCACAGAGGCAGAGATTAGAGTGATGGGGCCACAAAAATGCCACCAGCCACCAGAAGCTGGAGGAAGTAAGGAAAGATTCTCCCCTAGAGCCTCAAGAGGGACGGCAACTATGATTTTGGATTTCTGGCCTTTAAAACTGTGGCAGGATAAATTTCTGTTGTGTAAGGCCATCTACTTTGTGCTAATTTGTTAATTAGTAACTACAGGAAACTGATAAAAATATCTGAGAATAATACAATTGATTTTGCTAACAAGAAGACATAATGGATGAATGGATAAACAAAACATGGTATATACACACACTAAAGTATTATCTAGCCTTTAAAAGGAAGGAATTCTATATGCTACACATGGATGAAACTTGAGGACAGTTTGGTAAGTGAAATAAGCCAATCACAAAAAGACAGCTACTGTATGATTCCAATTATATGAGGTAGTAAGAACAATCAAATTCATAGAGACAGACATAGAATGATGTAAGCCAGAGCCTGGAGGTTGAGTTGGAATGGGAAGTTATTTAATGTTGATATAAAGTTTTAATTTTGCAACAGGCAAAGAATTTTGGAGATTGGTTGCATAACAGGCGACTGTATTTAACATGACTGAATTGAACATTTAAAAATCGTTAAGATGGTAAATTTTATGTGTATTTTATCACAATTTTTTAAAAAAGATGAGAAGTCATGTAATTGGTATCACATTAAAGATGCAAGCAAGAGAGATTAACCAAACAAGATTTCTATCATAATCTAATCTCTTAAATAGGTAAACTACAAGTACCATTAGCACTCTACATACTCAATAAACCATTCCTCTAAAGTTAGTACAATAACCTAACCTGAAATGAACATGAGACATAATAAATTATGAAATTTAAGTGTACTGTCAATATTGACCAGAAACATTTTCATAAAACAACATTCAATGAAGGCATCAAGAATCCATTTGCTAAGGAAATTATCTGACTACATGCAGGAACACTGATGGACAGTTAAAAACAAAAAATCATTTTGGCCATGCTGTTCACATCTTAACATCTTCCCTCCTCAGATTTCCTGTTTTGCTAGAGGAACTTTGTTGTTTAATAAACAATGCAGACAAGTTCCTTGCAGTTTTAACTCAAACTACTGTACTGGTAGGAAAGAAAGCATTATCTGGCAGATGCTGTGGTGGTCTTATCCAACCTACCTGAACTTTCCTCCTCTTCAGGGTTAAACATACAGGGATCTTTTCTAAGGATCAATATGGGAAAATTAATTTTTCTCATCTGTACATTTGAGTAATGTCAACCTCCTTAAGCAATTTTCCCTATTCGCCAGAACATGAGTCAGAAAATTGCAGAGGCACTCTCTGTGTTCAACAATGCTATGAAAACTGGTAAATCAGGGTGAACTGTAGTGTCAGGAAGGATTTGGTTAGAATGGAACTCCTCCTTACATTTCTTAAATCCAAACAAGTTATAACACTCAGATTAAATTTTGCTTATTCCAAAATATGAAGATGTGTTTGAGAAATAGAGCCTAAAAACAAGGAACAGAACACAGCAATCTTTTCTTGCTGTGAACCCCATTAAGCAAAGCAATTACCTACCTGCTAATTAAAAATATGTCACATTTCAATAGTGATTTTGTTAACTTGTACTTATATTATTGGTCTGGTCAAAGTATTTGTTGATAATCAGATTGTACGTTTTTATACTTGTCAGTTCAAGGCCCTAAAAATAAAAGACCTAGCTTGCTACCTAGAAAATTACAATTCAGGAGTCCTAGAAAAGTAGTACAAAAGTAACTACAAAGATGATCCTTAAAGGGACTTCCCTGGTGGTACAGTGGATAAGAATCTGTCTGCCAGTGCTGGTGAAAGGGGTTCGATCCCTGTCCAGCAAGGTTCCACATGCTGTGGGCAACTATAGCTTGCACATCACAACTACTGAGCTCACAATCTAGAGCCCACGAGCCACAGCTACTGGGGCCTGAGCACCCTAGAGCCTGCATGCTGCAACTACTGAAGCTCATGCGCCTTAGAGCCTGTGCTTCACAGCAAGAGAAGCCAACACAATGAGAAGTCTGTGCACCCCAACGAAGCTACGCGTAGCCCCCGCCGCCCCTGCTCACCACAGCTAGAGAAAGCCCATGGGCAGCAACAAAGACCCAGTACAGCCAGGAATTTAAAAAATAAATAAATTATCCTTAGAAATGGAAACACATGCTCATAAAAGCACAGAATGGAAATAGTTTTTAATAATATGCTACAACTTTATCCTCCCAAATAAATCTTGAATAGTCACCTTAATAAAGGACCAATAGAAAGCAGAGCAGTATTAGTTTGGAATGATGGACCTGACCACAGAGGAGTACTCAAGTCAGCTCATCTTTTTACTCTCACTGGCTGTTTCTTTTTGGAATGAAGAGAAAGGAAAACCTTGTCTCTAAATGTGCCCAACTAAAGAAAGAAAGGGTAAGTCTGAAATTAATTTAAGAGCCTTTCAAATTTTGATGGGAAACTGCCTATTAATTCTTTTTTAAAAATGGGGAGGAGCGGGACCCTTTACATTAAATTGTACACATAGCAAAAGCGTAAACCAAGAAGGATATCTTGCACATCTTTTTAAAGCTGAAAACATGTGTTCAGTAAAACGTTCGTTTCCGTTTTTGAGCATCCTTTTGAGGAACCAGAGAAAGGCGCTGGCAGGGTAGACCCCACAAGGGAAAGCTATCTTGCCAGTCCTGTGGTGCTTCACGGTGGTGGAGCCGGAGAAGCGGCGGCAGACCCCGGAAACAGTGACCCCCGGCAGAAGGCTGGAGTAGCGGGAGTTGAGGGCCGAAGGCGTGGACCTGCAGTCCCGCAGCTGGGAGACCGGCCGGGTGACCGGAGGCGGCGGGAGCGCCGGGGGCGCGCGAGGACGCCGAGGGCCTAGCGGGGCGGGGCGGCGGTGGGTCGCAGGCCGATGACGCGCCGGGGCCGGCGGAGGAGCGGCCACTTCCTGGAGCCGCCGGCCGGGGCCGCTCGCTGCACTCAGCGCTGGAGCCGGGAGCCCGCGGCCGCCGCCATGTCCCACCAGACCGGCATCCAAGGTAACGGCGCCGGCGCTGCCTTTGGGGAAGGGGCTCCCCGGAGGCCTCGGGCAGGCCGGGCGGGGCCGGAGTCGGGCCCGAAGCACTGGGAATAGGTGTCGGGGGCGAGCCGGGCCTCTGAGTCTCTCTGCGCTCCCGTGTCCCGGGCGCTCTCGGCCTGCCTCCCTCCCTGCCGGGGCCCGGCCGCCGCCACGTTGCGGACCGACCCGAAATTCGCCGAGCGAAGGACGTGGGTCCGGCGGCGGCCGGGGTGAAGGGGGCGTGCCTGCAGCAGCAGCCGACCTTAACCCAACTTTACGGGTTGGGAAGACCTGGAGCCGTGGAGGCCACTGGGGTCCTTTTATTGTCGAGTGACAGGCGAGTTTTCTTTTTCACGGTCCAGAAGAGTTGTTACAGGATTTGAACTATAAAAAGAAAGATGCGGGAATCTTTTTCATTTCTACTAAGAATGCTTCCCAAACTCTTCCGCGCTTTCTTCCAAAATGGGAACATCCGCACCGTTGTATGTATCCTGAGTAGGAGGCGTCTCGGTCGTTGTTAGGTACTCCTCAGGGAACTGAAAAGTCTGATCTGTGTGGCATCGTGTAATTATCCCATTCACGCAGTTGAATGTGCAATTTTAATTGACCTGTGTTATTTCCTGGTTTGCAAATGGGCAGTCTGAAAGCTCTCACCTCATCAGAATCAAATAATATGTCCCGGGGTTACTCGCGATCACTTAACGAGTTCTAGTATAAACGCAAGGTCTTCCTGTTAATAGACAACGAATCTTTTCCCCAGATGAACATCTAGTTGTGTTTTGTTCGTGAGTCTTTGACACCACCCCATACCTCCTCCTGCACACACAAAGAAAAGCAAAATAGTCTCAAATCTAAAAGCACTCTTTCATTTGCGTTAGTTCTGATGCATGGATATCTAATTATTGACTTTGATGCTTGAGTCTAATAGCAAGCACTATTAAATGTGGTTCTTGCTGTCAATATACACCCCAAGAACAAAGTCAGAACGAAATTGAAGTTTTAATAGCACAAGGGATAGCTTATTAAGTATACCTTTGCTCAGTGAGATTACTCCAGCTTTTTGAGAAATACGAGTCAGAAAAGTGTGACCAGAAGTATAAACTTCAAAGAATTTTATTGACTCCAATTAGGATGGGGCATTTGACGTTTATTGTCATCTTTAAACATGAAAATGTAGAAAATGAATTGATGAAGAAGGTGTTTTTATTTATCATAAACTTGAAATTGGACCAGAAGAGAATGAAAGAAGATTTTCAGCATTTTTCAAAGTCAATAAGGTATTTCTCAGATTTGTAATTTGTTCATTATTGGGTTTGAGAAACTTTAATATATTCATTCCCAATTCTAACATAGCTAGAACAGGTTAGAATTAATATACTTTTAAAACATACTTATGTCTCTTAGCTGTATATGGGGCTTCCCTGGTGGCTCAGTGGTAAAGAACCGATCTGCCAGTGCAGGAGATGCAGGTTTGATCCCTGGAAAGGGAAGATCCCCTGGAGAAGGGAATGGCAACCCACTCTGGTATGGTGCTTGGAAAATCTCGTGGACAGAGGTGCCTGGCGGGCTACGGAACAGGAGATCGCAGAAGAGTTAGACATGCGTGACTTAGCGACCGAACAACAATAGCAACAACAAAAGCCGTGTTCAGTGTCTGGTATACCTTTTAAGTTTTATAATTTAAATAACTGTTAATAAGAAAATATTGCATACTCAAGATGTTTTCTTTGTATTTCATGTTTTCCTTATTCAACTGGCATTATTATTGTAGCATTAGAAAGTATTAATGCATAAATATTACTTTTCTGTATCTTTTTGCACAGCAACTGAAGATGTTAAAGATATCTTTGCCAGAGCAAGAAATGGAAAATACAGACTTCTGAAGATATCTATTGAAAATGGTTAGTTAAACATTTTTTGTTCTTGAATTATTGGGTGTTATGTTTTAAAGCTAAATCATTGTCAGTGATTTGGCCTGTTAATAAATATGAAGCAGGTTCAGAGCTTGCCTTTGGTTAACCTGGATCCTCTATATTTTGGGCATTTCCTGAAGGCCCCTGCTTACCTTCTGAATTCTGTAGTTGACCATCAGAGAAACAAAAAGATGTTGGTTTTGGTGTGACATCTTCCTCTTTCACTTTTTTGTGTCTCACTTTCTGTATTGCTCTGTATCTAATGTCAGTGCTTGCATCTCTGGAATGAAAATCAGTAACAGCCAATTATCTGAAAAATAAACAGTTATTTGTGAATTATTTTTCAATAAAGTTAGTTTGAGTAGAAAGAAAGGGTTTTAAACTGCCTGTTTTCTCAACTTGATTGTAATGTGTGCTGTAGAAATGATTCCCTTTTCTCGTTATGGGAAAAAGTTCTGAGAATATAATAAACTGTAAATTGATCCTTTCAAAATAAAGCTGTAAGCAGGGAAATTAATTGGGTGGGACAGTCTTTTAATTGGGCTGGTTTGAATGTGAATAATTAAATTGTAATTACTTAATCTCAAATGAATATGATAAAACATCCCATTGGCCTAATTTCTTAATTACCTTGAAATATTTTGCTTTGGAAAAATACCTTGTTCTTTCATAAACTGGAAGTAAATCTAATTTGGTTTCCAGTTTCTCTTATATGTTAAAAATACTAAAATAGTTTGAAAAATATGCAGTTCTACATATGTTAATACAGGCAATGAGAATAAACATATACTGTAAAGTAGCCTGTTTTAGAACTATTGAACTAAAATTTTTTAAGTGTTGCCACTTTCTAATTGACTTACTTAAGTAAGTAAAATGGAAAAGTTGATATAACTCACATCTCTACAACAGAAAAATGACAATATTTTGTCTGTCACTTCTCTGGGTTTTTTTTGAGAAAAAATTTTAAGGAAATTATGAAGAATAAATGACAAATACTTCCATCTCTTCTTAAATTAATAACTGCTAACATTTTATCATATTTGCTTCAAACTCTTTGTAATTTGATGTTTAAACAACTGTACTTTCCAACCTTCTGAGGAAACTATATTAGGAACTTTTTTTGTGTGTGCAATCCCTAAATAACATATAGTGCTGTGTTTGAGTTTTTAAGTTCACATGAACTGATGTCTTTTTCTGCATCATTCCTTTTTCTGTAAATATTATTATTATTTTTTTTCTTTTTCTATAAATATTATTTTTATAATTAGTTTTATAGAGGCTCATTAATTCTTTTTAAATATGAATAGAATTTTATCTTATGACTGCCACATATTTTATGTCCATTCTCTTACTGATGAACATATGGGCTATTTTCAGTTTCCACTGTTATTTTATAGTGCTGCAGTGAATACCTTTGTATATGTGCAAGAGATTCTCAATGCAGAGTACAGTCTTGATTCTCCCAATAATGTCTCAAGGTGACTGTACCAATTTATTCTTGTGGACAGATTTTTAAATTTGTAATACTGTGGACAAGTAGGAGCTAAACCTGTTTTTATTTAGTATTTCTTAACTGTGGAATTCAATGTTAATTTCAGATATTACACCTTTGAGTGGTAGGATGCTAGTTAAATACATTCTGTTGATACTTTATAACAAACATTTGGAAAGTAGACTATAACTACCCTTTCTTCAACTATCCAACTCAGCTATTTATAATCATTTTTGTGTGTTCCTTTCTTGTGTTTTTCATAACATTCTTTTACCTGTGCTGGTCATAATTTTTACATGTTTTTAATACTACTTTATATTATATTTTCATATATACTACTGTTGTATTATATACTACTATATATTGTATTGTTACAGCCAAGGTCCTTTTCATATATTGATGTGACTAGAGCAATTAATAATTAATTACATATTAATTTATTCTTCTATTTTTCATTATTCTACCATTTGGTATTTCAAACCATTTATGTGTCTTAAAAATTGTTCTTCACAGAGAAACTTGTGATTGGGTCGTGTAGGGAGCCTTCAGACTCCTGGGATCAGGATTATGATTCCTTTGTTTTACCCCTGTTGGAGGACAAACAACCATGCTATGTATTATTCAGGTTAGATTCTCAGAATGCCCAAGGATATGAATGGATATTCATTGCGTGGTCTCCTGATCATTCTCATGTAAGTAATTTTTTGGTAACTTGTTTAACATTAAATGGAGAAGGAAATGGCAACCCACTCCAGTATTCATGCCTGGAAAACCCCACGGACAGAGGAGCCCAGTCCATGGGGTCTCAAAGAGTCGGAGACGACTGAGTGACTTCACTTTCACTTCAACATTAAAAGCTAGAAAAATTTTTTCTGAAATATTCCTAGGCCAAGAAAGAGTTAAGAAGCAATAGTCTTTCTCATAGAAAGGAATGACGATGGAAAAAAATCCCTGGGTTGGTAATGTAGAACCAGGGATAATTTACTGAGATTCAGAAATCTTGACCTTGATTGAAATCAGAAGAATTATTATTGATTTTAAATTAAAAAATTTGTGGCTATTATAAATGACTCTCTGGACCTCTGAAGAATAAAGGTTACTATTTTGCTCTGAGCATAATAACATATAATTTTTACAGAACTAACTGAACATTATATGAAATTCTTAATAGCTACCATTCAGGTGATGAGCATACATACAGATAAGTATTTCTTTTAGGAAAATTGAGTGATGGTGGTTTAGTCACTAAGTCATGTCCGACTCTTGAACTCTTGCAATCCCATTGACTATAGCCTGCCAGGCTCCTATGTCTATTCTTGTCTCTAGGCAAGAATACTGGAGTGGTTTGCCATTTCCTTCTCCAGGGGATCTTCCCGACCCAGGGATCGAACCCAGGTCTCCTGCACTGCAGGCAGGAGAGCTATGTGGGAAGCCCTTAAGTGATAGAACAAAAAAATTAATATATGGATACAGCCCAATATTTTAAAGACTTAATTCTCTCTTCTTATAGAAAAACAATAATTTTTAAAGTTTTGTAGATATCATTCTCAAAAGTCATCCCCTCCTATTTAACTCTGTATATCTTGTCTGAAAGAAATATTGGATTTGACAGTGCAGAATTATGAAATGATTTCTATTGGTTGGCAGTTATCTTTAGTAGTTTCCCATAGATGCTATAAATATCAGACTCGTTAATAATAGTATATTTTGTAATTCTTTTCATCTTTGTCCTTCATAGAATGTTTTATGCCATAGTTATGCCGTGAATATTTGATTTTTAATTAGTAATATCTCACCTAGACTTGCTTTGAGTAAAATGTCACTATCAAGATTACTTTATCTCAATGACTTTAAAGTAGTGTTTTAAATAGCTTCTTTTAATTCTTGAACTCATTTTATACTTTGAAAAAATGAAGGATTTTGTAAAATTTAGCTTTTTCTACTTTTTGAAAGATGACTTATAAGTTGATATCTACCTTAGTAGCTATTGATGTTTTAGATGCCAAAGTAATGATGCCTATCTGTATACACACGTTTTAGCATGTTACACTTGATGGACATTGTCACAGTTTATTTTTAATGTGCTTGACGGTTTCAATACATTCATTAAATGCTATTTTTGTAATGATAGTTTTCACCTGTAAAGTTACAAGTAAACTTTCACAATTACCAGGTTCGTCAAAAAATGTTGTATGCAGCAACAAGAGCAACTCTGAAAAAGGAGTTTGGAGGTGGCCACATTAAAGATGAAGTGTTTGGAACAGTAAAGGTACAAAACTTATATTTTATATGGAGTCTGTGTGCTGCAGTTAAAATGCTTAAAGAACTTCTAGGTAATAGGTTAATTAATGTGAATTCTGACTGGTAAATCTGTAAACATAAGAATAAGAGAAAACATTGTTTCATATGATGTACACATTAACTGAGACATCATACAATACCCTTTTAAAATATGTTGACATCTCAGTCTTCAAAGGCTAGATTGTCTCTTAGAGATCGTTTAGTTCAACCCCTCATTTAGTTCAGCCTTTTCATTTTAAGGACAAGGTAATAGGCTCAGAAAAATGAGAGACTACTTAAAAGAAATGTAGTTTTTAGGTATTTTGGACATTAATACTCATAATATGGAAGCAATAACTATTATTTAAACTAGAATATTGAGAGGTAAATTGATGATTGGGGTAATTGTTGATTAATATATATGTTATGATTAAGAATTTATTTCATTTTAAAATTTGTATGGTAAATACATGTATTTTTACATATACCCCCAAATTAAGAAAATTACAGTATATTTTTTGAAAAAATTTTTTGTTGTTATTCAGAGCTTTTATTGTGATTCAGTGAGTAATACATTCTAATGGTTAGAGCACAAGACTAGCTGGGAATGCTTCCTTATTCACATTAATTGTGCAGTGGTCTGGTTTCTCAATTCTAGTTTCTTCCAAACCACAAAATGTTGATGAGAAGTAAATTTATTTGAAGTAATTTTTCTTTTAAATAAGAACTATAATTATTTTCTATAAATAATTATATGTCATTACAGTACAGAATTCATAATCTGAGGATGTTGATTATTAAATAATTATGGGGAAGGCTTCCCCAGAAGGTTAGTAGTAATTGTCCTGTAGACTTGAAGCATGATCAGGTTCATCATGTGTCTCCACCACTACACATACAAAAAAGTAGTAATTACAAAGCTTTAGGAAATGAAGCATAGCTACTCCCCTTAAAACTTTCTGAAAACTGTAGAATAGAGTATTTTTAAAAGTAGAGTAGTAAGATTCTTGTTACCATTTATTGTCAATTAAAATATTTTTTTGTTAAATTAATAATTTTGTTTTTCCTAAAGTAGCCTCACAGCTAGTAACAATTTCTGTGCTTACAGGAAGATGTATCATTACATGGGTATAAAAAATACTTGCTGTCACAGTCTTCTCCTGCCCCGCTGACTGCAGCTGAAGAAGAATTACGACAGATTAAAATTAATGAGGTATGTTACCATTTTGAAATCTTGCAAGATTTTAAGTGCTTAAAACTATTGTAATTTTTAATTACTAGATGAAGAGGTAACTAGAGAATAAATAAGTTGAATAGCTAACATTCTGTTCCGTTTAGAGACAAGACTGTGTTCAATGTGTTTTTAGAAAAAGTTGGAAGTGAATATTAAATTTCTTGTCAGTTTCATAAATAGCTTTCTCCTGTCTTTATAACGTATGGGTTAGATTAGTAATCCTCCTTTTAGAAGTACAGCTCTCCTTAATTTTATACTTTGAATACTAAATAAATGGGAAAAGTATATGTTACTTACATAGTGTGAGGGATATAATATCTAATAAGGTTACCTGAGGAAGGTTTGTTTTGTTATTTCAGAGAATACTAATGACTAAAGAGAGTAAAATACATATGCTATAGTGTGTTTAGGATTTCTAGAGGCTCTGTAAGTTGTCTATGGGCACTGCCTGGATGGGTGTGTGCACATATATATACATATGGGAGATGGTTATAGGAGTACTTGTTTGGCATATGAGTCAATAAATTTTATCCATATTATAATTTATCATTTTAATGTGTTTACTGCAGCAATTTTAAGTTAGAATAGCTACTGTAGTTCTACTGGAATTTTACAGAAGAGAACAAGTAGCAGAAACTACTGTTCACTTGTCTGAGTAACAGACTAATAAGAATCATGGAAAATGAATATTATTTATATTGACCTGATAGCAAGGATCTATCATCATTATTTTAACTCAAGTTATTGGAGTATGGATTTTTACATGATTTTTTTTTTTAACAAGTTTGATAGTTTGTTTTATTCCTTGCAATCAGAACCCAGAGGATCTTATTGGGGTATGCATTTGCATATGTTCTATAATGTTTTCATTATCCAATGCCATTTATGCTGTAGAATCTCCATTCATGTTTTTTTTTTGAGTAAACTTTCAATTTTGACTTTGTTGCAACACTACAAATGAGACCCTATACTAAAATGTCATTTATTGAGTATGAAAGTCTTAAATATGTGCATTGAAAGCTTTCTTGAAGTACTCTTCTTCCAATACGTGCACACCACGTTCTTAGGAATGAAAGCTCTTAAGTCTGGAACTTCTGCAGTAGTACAACTGTTGAGCTATGTTGTGTCTTTGTATATTGTTTGTACTCCTTGCAACTCTGCATGGCGTTTGTGTTGCACTTTATGTCTAGCAGAACAAAGTTTACACATACTGTATTTATATCACAGTGGTCATAAGTTTTATCAAGTAAAATGTCATAATTAAAAGTATAATCTGAAGATACTTCAAAGAGCTTGTATAGCTCGTGGCAGTTGTGCCAAACCAAACATATAAACAGAGCCCTGCTAACATTGCACACTCACTCAAATGTTGACTTTTGGCATTTTCATCAAAATGTGGCATACACTCTGCATGTTGACACAGTGCTAGCAGAACCTGAAACAAATGTGAACAGTTTGCCCTTTTAAGTTCATAGTGTTTTAAGTGTTACTTTTCATTATATTAAAATGGGCAGAATTAATTCTATTAAAAGGGTGGAATGGCCTCACTCTGTAGAGTTTAGGTTTTCTTTGCCATATGACACTGCTTAATGCTAAAATTCATCAGTAAATTGAATCTGTCATACTAGGTACAGAGTGACGTGAGTGTGGACACTAAGCATCAAACACTACAAGGAGTAGCATTTCCTATTTCTCGAGAAGCTTTTCAAGCTTTGGAAAAATTGAATAACAGACAGCTGAACTATGTGCAATTGGTAAGAGACATGATTATTATGAAGTGGCTTCTCTCTTTGGTACCTTTGGCTTATATTAATATAAGGTTTGTTTTTAATGGATTTTAAATCTTTATTTTTTATTCATTGTTTTTAAACTTACAAAAGCAAATATCTTCATTGGAAAAAGTGAAATTATTGACTTTCTCCTTATCTCCTTGTTTTTTTAATTATAAATTTTAAATTTCTATGTATCTATTTTAATAAGTATTTTGTTTTTGTTGACAGGAAATAGATATAAAAAATGAAATTATAATTTTGGCCAACACAATAAATACAGAACTAAAAGATTTGCCAAAGAGGATTCCCAAAGATGCAGCACGTTATCATTTCTTTCTGTATAAACATTCCCATGAAGGAGACTATTTGGAGTCTATAGGTATATGGCACTTTTTTTTTTTTTTTTTTAACATGTTGCTTTTTGTTTGCTGATTGTCATTTCGTCACTATATTTTTTCTTATTTCTTGGCCAGAGGGCTTAGTTGTAGTTTTACAAGATTTAGTATTTGCTTTAATTGATATGCTGCTAATTGGTTTATTATTATTTTAATTTACAGTTTTTATTTATTCAATGCCTGGATACACATGCAGTATAAGAGAACGAATGCTGTATTCTAGCTGCAAGAGCCCTCTGCTAGAGATTGTAGAAAGACAACTACAAATGGATGTCATCAGAAAGGTAATTACCTAATTATTTATCTAATTTATTTTACCTAGTTTATCTTATTGATATATTTAATACCTATTTAAAATTCTTCAATTTTTATTACATTTTTATTGTTTTTCATGTAATTCATGATGTAATTTGTAAATGAAAAGTGTTTTTTTTTTTCTTTTCTTGTTCTCATCATGAATCCTTAGGAAATCCTCTTAAGTCCTTGGGGATGGTCTATTATGATCCCAGCCTCCCTGTAGATCTAATGTTTAGCCACAAGGTACATGTGGCTATTTAAATATAAATAAAAATTAAATGAAATTTAAATTTCAGTTCCTTAGAAACACTAGCCCCATTTCAGGTGCTCATTTTAGCTACATGTGGCTGGTGGCACTGTATTTGGCGCCGAATTTCGAGAATAAGTCCACATTGCAGGAAATTCTGTTGGACAGTGCTACTAAAGCTGCATATTTCTGATCTTCTCAAGACTTTATTAGTAAGAAACCACAGTCTTCATTTATGACTAAGTCATGGGATGTTGAGAATCTTTCCAGTTGTTGGGAAAGGAGAGAATGGGCATAACATAAATTTGGGGAACTAAGTTACAAGTTTTCTTAAATGCAGGTGAGATATGGTTTATTCTTGAGCCCTTCAACTCTTAAAACACAGGTCCTTACAAATTACCAGTGTTTTAGGTACTGAGCATTTTAAGAGCTTTTAAAGTTCTTAGGAATCACCTTCTATAGCAGGGGCTGGCTGAGTTTTTCTACCAGAGGACCAGATAGTAAGTATTTAGGCTTTTCCAGGCCACATATGGTCTTTGTCATATATTTTTGTTTTATCATTTTATTTGTTTTTTACAACCCTTTAGAAATACAAAACACACTCGTAACTTGAACTAGATTTGTCCTGCAGGCCACAGTTTGCCAACTGTGTAACAGAGTGATTTCAAGTGACCCAAGTGATGAAGGGGCCATTAGTAATGTTTCTGGAAAATATATAGTGTACTAAAGCAGAACAGCTTGAGTGATGATTCCTACTATACTACTTTTAAACGTTAAACTGGAGAAGAAAGAACCAAATAGAAAATAAATATAGTGGATTATATATTCAGGCAATTCCATTTAGCGCCCACCTCCTCCCCCCAAAAAAGATTCAAGTGAACTATTTTCATATGGTCCTGGGTTCGTTCTTGCTGGAATGGGTATTATGTATTTATCTGTGAGCATTCACACCTGCAAACGTTGTTTGTATTAGGTTTTGAATGTTGTGTTTTTTCATACTGCATCACACTTTGCTAATTTCACCTCTTACAGATCGAGATAGACAATGGGGATGAGTTGACTGCAGACTTCCTTTATGAAGAAGTACATCCCAAGCAGCATGCACATAAACAAAGTTTTGCAAAACCAAAAGGCCCTTCAGGAAAAAGAGGAATTCGAAGAATAATTAGGGGTCCAGCTGAAACTGAAGCTACTACTGATTAAAATTATTATAACACTAGTTTTTTAAAAGTCCAGCTTTTAGTACAGGAGAACTGAAATCATTCCATGTTGATATATAGTAGAGGGGAAAATTGTACTTTTTGAAAATTAGCACTTTTCACTTCTGTATGTTTATAATATTAATGTTAAAGAAGACTTATGATTTCTGAGTTAAATCTAGAAAAGAGTTCAATATAATGATGTTTAATTTCATCACAGTTTTCATAGAGTGACTATTCCACACTTTTCATATAATTGTTAAAATTTTATACAGTTGGGCCAATTCCAGAAAAGGCTAATGTCTAAAAGTAAGATGCAAGTCTTATTACTGTTTGGTGATACTTTTTTTTTTTTAAAGGGAGAAAGACCTTAAAATATTCATTCCACTTAATGAATATGTTAAGGACCAGGTTAGGTTATTTTCTAAGCTGAAAACTTCATGTGCCTAGGGAAAAGTGGAAAGTTGCTTGCTCTGAAGAGCAGTGCTCACTCAGACCATGGGGTCATATCTGCAATGTTTAGAAACAGTGCTTTATTGCAGCAGTCTTTTCTATTTGACTTTCTGGTTTTTTAAATGGCTTTAAAATTGCAGAAGATCAGCTCACTCTGAAACCTTAAGGGTACTAGATATTTTCTATACTGTAGGACTTCTGATGATGTTGAAAGACATGTTTAAATAACTTTAGTTAAATTCTCATTCTAGTGCTATAAAATCTTTTCTATTTCAAAAGTAAGTCATTTCATTATATGTAGTGTGAGGCAAAATATTTATGTTTAATTGAATATCAAGTTAATATTCAAAAGGAAACAAAACTGATGTCAACAATATTGAAAACATTTTAAACATCATGATTGATTTCTCTAAAACCATACACTAATAGGCAAATTGTGTTGTTTATCATTTTTGAGTGAATGTTCAGATTTAATAAAATTATTTTAAAGTCCTAGTACTCATCAGCCTAACACAGATAAATTGTTTCAATTTATATTTATTTCAAAAACATTTAACTGTTTTCTAAAGCTTTACATTTTTAGTTACAACCTCCAGAGATTTTGAGCCTCATTTTCTTCAATACTTGAAATAGAGGGAGCTAGAACACTTCATTGTGTGTAATCTGATAAACCTGCTGCAAGAGCCATAATTTTGAGGACTTTTCTAAGTGAATTGTGGGGATCCAGGATTTAGAATTTCTTGATCTAAACTTAATGCTGCATAAAGCAAATATCAGACATCCACATTTCATAGTATGAAGTAAAGTCATTTTTACACTTTATTATCTAAGGTAATATATGCACCTTTCAGAAATCCAATGTGTGTTCAACTAAAGCATGTTAGAATAATTATGAGTTGACAGATTTTTTTTTTTCCTAGAATTAAGAGTATTTGTGTGGGGTTTTGTTTGTTTACAAATAATATTTGCATATTTAAACATGCAAAATAATTGACGGTAATGTTGCACTTTTTCACAAAAGAGTTAAGTTTTTCGGTGGGTGCACACACACACAAACACATGCACACTACTGCATTGAGAATCCTGGAACTGTGCTGACTATAGACCAAGCTGCTGAAGCTCTTATTTTCGGTCAGGAAGAATGTTAACCTGTCATAATGGTATAAAATAATTTAGTAGTGAATGTTTTTCTATACCATCCCTGTGCAATTACACTCTTAAACTCTATTACACTACATGAAAGTGGACATTCCAGAATATAGATGTGATTATATAATCTTAAACTAATTATTAAACCAATGATTGTTGAAAATCAATGATGCATTTGTTATAGAGTATAACTCATCGTTTATGTTTTAGGTGATGTCATCACAATAGAAAGTGAATAAAGTATTCCCAGTAAATTTATATAGCAGTGAAGAATGCCTTCTGTGGACATTTTATAAGTGCGTTTTATATTGCAATAAAATTTTTCTCTTTAAATTGCGTCCTAAGTTGGTTTTCTAGTATAACCTTTCTTTTTTAATGTTTGGATAAGTCTACATAATGCAATTGGCTTCCCTGGTAGCTCGGGTGGTAACGAATCCACCTGCAATGCGGGAGACCTGGGTTTGATCCCTGGGTTGGGAAGAGCCCCTGGAGAAGGGAATGGCTACCCACTCCAGCATTCTGGCCTGGAGAATTCCATGGACTGTATAGTCCACGGAGTTGCAAAGAGTCGGACATGAGTGAGCAACTTTCACTCAAATAATGCGATACCTGTTGATGGGTTAGAAATCCATTCATCTGTTTGTTAATTAACCTATCTAAATCAAAAAGGATTTTAACTAGTTTGAAACCTAAGCAGGTTGTATCAATAGAGTGCTTAATAGATGAGAACTTTCCCACTACTGCAGCAATAATAAATGCCATTATTAGTTTCTACTGTGATAGCAGCAACCCAGTAGGGTAAGGTGACCAACAGACTTGACAGTAAGCTGTTATGAGACATTCATCCAACAAATACTGAGTGCATTCTGGTTTGCAATAAAGGATCAAATTGGTCCTTTTTATTAGGGCTATATTACAAACTGGATGTCTTTGGTAGCAGTTTTACCAAGACAGAATTTCATTAAAAGGGCTAATTTTGAGAACTGTTTTAAAAAGTTAAATTCTTAAAGGCATTTCTGCTCATTTATGCCTGAGGTTCCTATACTGTAGCTTGGTATATACATCCTTTCACGTGTTTTCTTTGCATATACGAGCATACATTAGAAAGATTGGAGGGGTTTTGTTTCTTTTAAAAAAAACAAAACACTGATTCTAGGGCTTCATCTCCAGAGATTTTGATAAAGAGTAGGTGGGCCCAGGAATCACAGTTCCACAAATGATTCATGGGTAGCCATGACCAGGATACAGTTTGCCTTAAATGATATAAGTTGAATGTTTCCCTCCAGTCCACAAAATATTCCTACCTGTTGGTCTATAGTGGTTATGATTAATGGTGATAATTGGCCCATGGCTCTCTCCACATCCCTTGATCAGTCGCATCGACTCAGCTGCTGGCAGGACCGCCGAAGGACCAAGCGCGTGGCTGCTGCCTCAGGAAAACGGCTGTTCCTCACCCTCTCTCTCCCAGGATCTATGTGCCTTCCTCCCTCATTTAATGCAGGCCTCTGCTCAAGTGTCACCTGTCTAGAAAGGTCTTCCCTGACCTCCCAAGTCTGACTGTACTTCCTGTCCTCACACCTTAATCCTGCTTTATTTTTCCTCAAAGCACTTAAGAAATATGTATCTATGTTGCTTGTCTCCACTAAAATACAAGTTTGATGGGTTTTACACTGATACATCCTCAGCACCTGGAACAGTGTCTAGGACATAGTGGACACTTCATTTGTTGAATAAATAAAATGAGATTTTGCCTTTCCTTGGACAGTGGGGAAAGGAGCAATTGAAGCAGTGATAGGTTCAGCACGGGGGCACTGGCCTCCACTGCTGTATTTCTGGGCAGGGCAAATGTCACTAGCACTGACCCGGCCTCTTGCCTTCAGAAGACCATGGTTTCTACCCCAGGAAACCAGTATTGACCCATTCCTGAGTGGACTGCTCTGTGAAGACCAAAGACCAATTTCTACTCAACAGCTAGTGCTGATCCATTACATCTGTGTTTGCTAGAATTCAGTCAGACTGTAGTATCTTAAAAACCTTTATTTATATTTTAAAAATCTGTTAACTGGTATCCCTTCCACCTTTCCATTCCCAGAGACTTGGGAAGGAAAAGAACAGGAACTTCAAAGATCTGCTCTCCACATACAAATAGCACCCGCACCAGCAAAGTGAAAGAGGAAGAGGTCTGAAGGATCCGCCAGGTCTGGGTGAGGGAGAGGGGAAGGAAGGGGGGCAGGCTGAGGGGTGGGTCTCTTAAGAAAGGAACTGAGACGGGGAAACAGAGATGCCTCTTAGTTTGAAGAGGCTGGAAAGTTCTCTGAGGCCCCTCCCCTTCTCTTCCCTCCTACTCGACCAATTCTTTCTTTTTTTTACTCGGCCAAATCTGATGCTAGGGCAGGGGGTCTCCTTGTGCCCCCTCCACATTCATGGCTTCATGAATGGAGGTGGGTTAAATTAATTTCTTAGTCTCCTATTATCCAGCTGCGTGGATCAGAGCACACAGGTCATGTCTTTGTGTGTGTATTTGTGTGAGAGAGGGAGATGCTGTCACATTCTGGCTACATGACTGCATCAGTTATGTATTGCTACCATACTAACGGTAGCTACAACTACCCCCAGATGGAGTGGTTTAAAATAGCAGTTATTTTCCACAAGTCTCCTGGTTGGCTCACCTCTCTCACAGCTGGGGTCTGCTGCAGGTTGGCTGGTCTAGAATGATGTCATCTGAGATGTCTTTGCTCAGTACGGTCTCAGCAGCAGCCTGTTAGCCCTGGCTTGTTCTCATGGCAGCAGACAACGATTCAAGAGACAGAAGAGAAAAGTAGGGCACAGGGGCTCTGGAGACCCAGGAATACATCACTTTGTCCACAGTCTATTGGCCACAGCAAGTTACAAGGCCATTCTGAATCCGAGGACTGGAGACATGAAATTCACCTCTTGATGGGAAGAATTACAGAAGTATATTGCAAAGGGCGTGGGTCTAGGGAAGAGTGCAGAATTGCTGTCTAACACAATGAAAATGAGTGAGAAATTACTTAAACTTGGGGGCATCAATTTTCTCAATAAGAAAAAAAAATAGACCTACATTATAGAGCTATTAAATGTGATCCTGCTGTAGACATAATGCTTGGCATAATAGTTCAGTTCAGTTCAGTCACTCAGTTGTATCCAACTCTTTGCAACCCCACGAAGTGCAGCATGCCAGGCCTCCCTGTCCATCACCAACTCCCAGAGTTTACTCAAACTCATGTCCATTGAGTCGGTAATGCCATCCAACCATCTCATCCTCTGTCATCCCATTCTCCTCCTGCCTTCAATCTTTTCCAGCATCAGGGTCTTTTCCAATGAGTCAGTTCTTCACATTAGATGGCCAAAATGTTGGAGTTTCAGCTTCAGCATCAGTCCTTCCAATGAATACTCAGGACTGATCTCCTTTAGGATTGACTGGTTGGATGTCCTTGCAGTCCAAGGGACTCTCAAGAGTCTTCTCCAACACCACAGTTCAAAAGCATCTTCGGTGCTCAGCTTTCTTTATAGTCCAACTCTCACATCCATACATGACTACTGGAAAAACCATAGCTTTGACTAGACGGATGTTTGTTGACAAAGTAATGTCTCTGCTTTTTAATATGCTGTCTAGGTTGGTCAAAACTCTCCTTCCAAGGAGTAAGCGTCCTTTAATATCATGGCTGCAGTCACCATTTACAGTGATTTTGGAGCCCCCAAAAATAAAGTCTGTCACTGTCTCCCCATCTATTTACCATGAAGTGATGGGACCAGACAGAGAAGGCAATGGCACCCCACTCCAGCACTCTTGCCTGGAAAATCCCATGGACGGAGGAGCCTGGTAGGCTGCAGTCCATGGGGTCACAAAGGGTCGGACATGACTGAGCAACTTCACTTTCACTTTTCACTTCTATGTATTGGAGAAGGAAATGGCAACCCACTCGTGTTCTTGCCTGGAGAATCCCAGGGATGGGGTCGCACAGAGTCGGACACGACTGAAGTGACTTAGCAGATGGGACCAGATGCCATGATCTTAGTTTCTGAATGTTGAGTTTTAAGCCAGCTTTTTCACTCTCCTCTTTCACTGTCATCAAGAGAGGCTCTTTAGCTCTTCTTCACTCTCTGCCATAAGGGTGGTGTCATCTGCATATCTGAGGTTATTGATATTTCTCCCGGCAATCTTGATTCCAGCTTATGCTTCATCCAGCCCAGCATTTAGCATGATGTACTCTGCATATAAGT
Source organism: Cervus canadensis (assembly GCF_019320065.1). Taxonomy (NCBI): domain Eukaryota; kingdom Metazoa; phylum Chordata; class Mammalia; order Artiodactyla; family Cervidae; genus Cervus; species Cervus canadensis. The sequence goes on along the minus strand of NC_057410.1, from coordinate 19,765,481 downwards.
TAAGTAAGCAGGGTGACAATATACAGCCTTGACATACTCCTTTTCCTACTTGGAACCAGTCTGTTGTTCCATGTCCAGTTCTAACTGTTGCTTCTTGACCTGAATACAGATTTCTCAAGAGGCAGGTCAGGTGGTCTGGTATTCCCATTTCTTTAAGAATTTTCCACAGTTTGTTGTGATCCCACAGTCAAACGATTTGGCATAGTCAATAAAGCAGAAATGGATATTTTTCTGGAACTCTCTGTCTTTTTCAATGATCCAACGGATGTTGGCACAACAGTTAGCTCTCAACAAATGACAGGGAAGATGGTTATGATCAATATGATGACAGACAGCATAGGAAAGTGCACAGAACAATGTCAGATGTCTGAGTTAAAATTCCAGCTCTGCAATTTACTAGCTGTGTAATATTGGGCAAGTTACTTTACTTCAATCCCCTCATTTATAAAATGTGGATAATATTATCAAATTTATAGGATTGTTATGAGGATTGTTGTTGTTGTTTAGTTGCTCAAGTGAAAGTGAAGTCACTCAGTCCTGTCTGACTCTTTGCGACCCCACAGACTGTAACCCACCAGGCTTCTCTGTCCATGAGATTTTCCAGGCAAGGATACTGGAGTGGGCTGCCATTTCCTTTTCCAGGGGATCTTCCCAACCAGAGAGCGAACCCAAGTCTCCTGCACTGACAGTCAGATTGTTTACCACTGAGCCACCCGGAAAGCATATACTTATTATGTATCATAATATAATATTAGGGATAATATATATTTATTGTGACTATTATATATCAACATAATATTAACATTACTATATATTATCCTATATATAAATATATATTTAACACAAAAGCATTAGTGGAGGAACTGAAGGACTATATACACATATACACACACATATTTATGTATATCCTGGATAATATTTTAATTTCCTTGTCATTTCTTTTAGCATATTTTTTAAGTTATTCTCTTAGTGGTATCCTGGGGATTACAATTAACATCTTAACTTACACAAAAATCTAGTTTCAAGTAATATAAACCTGATTTCAATAATATACAGAAACTTTGTTCCTGTGTAGATCTGTACCAGCCCCCTTCTTTGAACTATTATTGTCATATAAATTACATCTTTATGCACTGTGTGTCTACCAACACAGATTTATAATTATTGCTTTATGACATTTATAATCATTTGGTTTAGTCACACACACAATACATTTGTGATGCCTCTTACATTTATGTGTATAATGCCTTTACTGGTGTTTTTATTTCTATTTATTTCCTGTGGATTGTAGTTAGTCTCTAGCATTCTCTCATTTCAACTTGAAGGATTTCTTCTTTTCTCAAAGGGCAGATTTTCTTCTGATAAATTCTCTCAACATTTATCTATCAATGTCTTATTTTCTTCAGGACTTTAGAATTGTTTTGTTAGAATTACTGGTTGACACTCTTTCTTTCAGTCCTTGAATGTCTGTGTTTTCCGCTGAAGAATTAGATAATGATCTTTTTGAGGATCCCTTATATCTGCTAAATATCTTGCTTCTTGCAGCTCTCACGATTGTCTTTATTATGATACATCTGGGAGTAAGATCTCTTTGAGTTGATCCTACTTGCAGTTCTTACTTTCTTGGTTGAGTGGCCTAACGTTTTTCATCAAGTTTAGTAAGTTTTTAACCATTCTTTCTTCCAATATTCTTTGTAGCACTTTCACACCTCTCCTTCTGGAACTCTCACTATACATACTTTGGTCACCTTGAAGCTGCCCCACAGATTTATGAGGATCTGCTCATTTTTCTTCATCCTTTTTCTTTCTGTTCCTCAACTGATTTCTCTTCAAGATTGATGATTCTTTGTTTTTTGCCTGCTCAAATCTAGTTAGGCCCTTTCATGGATTTGTCATTCCAGTTATTGTACTTTTCAACTTTGGGATGTCTCTTTGCCTTCTTTTCATAATTTATATCTCTTCACTGATGTTATGTATTTGGTAGGACATTGTTCTCACATTCTCCTTTAATTCATTATACACAGTTTCCTGTAGCTCTTGAACATATTTAAAATAGCTGATTTAAAATCTTTGTCTAGTAAGCACAATATCTAGGCTTCCTTAGGTACAGTTTTGAGTGACCTTTTTTTCCCCAGATATGAATCATACTTTGCTGTTTCCTTGCATGTCTAGTATACTTTTATTGAAAGCTGGGAATTTAATATAATATAATGTGGAAACTCTGGACATTGCCTACTCCCCAAGGTTTTGTTGCTGTTGCTAATTGTTTGAGTTGTTGTTTATTTAGTGACTTTATGAGTTAATTTTGCAAAGTTTGTATTCTTCATGATATGTGGCCACCGAAATCTCAACTCAGCTTAGTCATCAGCTGATGAATGGATAAAGACTGCTTAATGTCTGACACTGATAAATCCCCCAGTTTTTGCCACAGGCTCCGTGTGCACCTTGAGACACGTCATCCACACTCAGCCAGGCAGTTTAGACTCTGCTTTAGTTTTCACTTCCTGCTTGTCCAGAGCCTGAAGGTCAGCCAGAGGTTAGAGCTTAGGCCATCACAGATGTTTTGAGCATGCACGTGGCCTTTACACACGTGCATGGCTTTCTGCGTCCCTAAGAATGTGTCGAAGACCTTTCAAAGCCATAATGGAGGTCTTCTCCCTCAGTTTTTCCTTTCAAGCATTTAGCCTATTGTTTGCACCAGTGGTTATTCATCACTTCAGGCAGCTGTGATTAAAACATTTGCCAGCTACCCGATTTAGACAAAGGAGCCTGGCAGGCTATAGTCCACGGGGTTGCAAGAGTCAGACACGACTTAGTTGCAAACTAAACTTAGCAACTAAACTATATACATATATCAATCAATGCTACTCCCTCAATTCACCCCCACCCCCTTCCTCCCCTGTAACTGCTGTATAGTCCAGGGAGCTCATTTTGATGTTCTGTGATGACCTAGAGGGGCAGAATGGGAAGGCGGAAGAGAGGCTTAACAGACAGGGCATATGATATTGCTGATTCACGATGTTGTAGAGCAGAAACTAATACAACATTGTAAAGCAATTACATTCCAAAAAAATAAATAAATTATACTACATTGATATATAAATTTCCCAATAAATGGTACTGACAATGACTCCACATAAACGCTTTTAGTGATATGTTAGCTTTAGTCACATCAAATAGAGATGAACCTTTGAAGAGAGCCTTCCAGGGAACCGCCAGACACGTTAAACAATTGTAGTTCTTTCAGAATCAGGCTGTGAAGAACTCCAGTTCTGTTCTGTTCCCTCTGGTACCAAAAATGTGGGCTATTTTTTTTTATAAAGTTACTGCTGAGCTAGGAAGCAGGGGATGGGAGTAGGGTAAATTAAAATGCCACAAAGTTTGTTGTCTTTATTGAGATTCAGCTGTTTTCCTTGAATAACTGCTCATGGGGCTGCTGCAAGCCTTTCATTAATTTCCAGTTCTGAAAAAGTCAATTCTGACAATTTTTGCTGGCCTTTATTTTTTCTACGAGGAGAAGAATTTTTAAAGCTCCTTTGTCATTTTCTAGGCCTGAATATTCAAGGGCTGATGCTATTATTAATCTTTCTTGGCAAAAGAATAATGTTGGTATGGCAGGGCTTCCTAATACGCTTAACAGAGTAAGTAATGGCATGTTCCCTTCACTAACTTACGAATTGATTTAAGAATATGTGACCAATGAATGCCAACAATGGAAGTGATATTATTTTTAAACAGATATTGGTTAGCATGTCAATATTTTTAAGGTCAATATTAAATTATAATAGTCAAACTCTATTATGGTTATAAAGGATGTTAGTCTTTGTCTAAAATATATAATGGGATATGATTTCTTGACAATAAAAGTTCTATCATTATTAACACATTTTATAAAGGAGAGGATGGGCTAAGAATGAGGTCTCCATTTAACTTTTTAATTCTTTTATTTTCCTGGTTTACTGAGATAAAGTTGGCACATAACATTGTGTAAGTTTAAGGTGTATAACATGGTGATTTGATACACTTACATCTTGCAAAATGATTACCACCATACTGCTAGCTCCTTTCTAATTCTTAAAAGAGGTAAAGACACTATCTGGCTGTTAGAATGTCAGTAGCAGAAGAAGGGGCCTGTCACAATCTAGAGTTTAGATATCAGTATTGTGGAATAGCCTGAGATGATCAGTCTCTGAAGATTTAATTCATACTACCTACATTTTCAAAACACTTCATTATAAACTAGAATGTGATTTTCCTAATCATAAAAATACATTCTGGACATCCCTGGTGGCACAATAGATAGGAATCCATTTGTCAATGCAGGGGACACAGGTTTGATCCCGGTTCCGGTAAGATTCTATGTGCCACAGAGCAACTAAGCCTGTGTTCCACAACTACTGAACCCACATGCTGCAACTACTGAAGCCCGTGTGCTTACAGCTTGTGCTCTGCAATCAGAGAAGCCATTGCACTGAGAAGCCAGTGCACCAATACAAAGAGGAGCCCCCGCTCACCGCAACTAGAGAAGGGCGGCTCACAGCAACAGAGACCCAGTGCAACCAAAATAAATAAACAAACGAAATTTTAAAGAAAGTCATTCCACAGTAGAAACATATGTAGATTACAGCAGTCTTTGTCACTGTACATTATCTTCCAAAAGGTGAACCCAGACCAAAAAATCAAAATCAAAGGCTGCCAGATAAACATGGCATTCGTGCAAAGCGAAGGATTCCCTGGTGGCTCAATGGTAAAGAATTCTCCTGCCAGTGCAGGAGATGCAGGAGACATGGGTTCAATCCCTGGGTCAAGAAGGTCCCCTGGGGGAGGAAATGACAATCCACTTCAGTATTTCTTGCCGAGAAAATCCCATAGACAGAGGAGCCTGGCAGGCTACAGACCACGGGATTGCAAAGACTCGGACATAACTGAACAACTGAGCACACAGGCATACAGATTAGATGACCTTAACCACTATCTCCTCCAAATTACCTTGATGCATAAATAGCCAGTAGAGGAAAACATCTGACATAATCTGAAACACAGTATTCCTTTCCCCAGGATAGTATTAGTAGTAGAAACTTTATAACAAAGTCTTCTTGGCTCACTGAGACCCAGAGGTCTCTGATAACAGAGTAACGTAAAAAAAAAAAAAAAAAAAACTGATTCAGTTTAGGTTTTTTAATTATCTTTTTTAAAGTTACTGGTAGCCTCCTTTCTTTCTTTCCTTTTTTTTTTTTTTTTTAGTTTGGGTGTTGTTAAATGTTCCTTGTGAAGGGAGTCTATGACAACCCATAGTGTTAATGTTTTCTTAACAGTTCTCATTACCTGATGCTGTTTTATTTATTTACTTGTATGTTATCATTATCTGAACAAAAAGTTTCTCTTGAGAACAAGGACTTTGGATATATACATTGCTTTTTTAAGTGCCTGTACCACAGAAAACAATCAATACTTGTTGAATTTAATGATTTTTGTTTTAGGTGAGAATATTTCATGTTTTCCTAATTTAATCTGAGCATTCATTTTGGAGATTCATTACAGTTGCCTCCATACTATTTTTGAGACTAGAATTTGAGTGATTAAAAAGCCAATCCTATCTGTGTCCATTCTTGTAGTGGGATAATACAAACTTTAGAAGGAGTATGGGGAGAGGTTGGTCAAAGGGTTAAAGTTTTGATTATAAAATAAGTAAGTCTGGGGGCTCTAAAGTACAGCATGGTGACTAAAGTTAGTAATACTGCATTATATACTTGAAATTTGCTAAAATATTAGATCTGAATTATTCTCACCACACAAAAATAACTAAAAAGGTTACCATGTGAGGTGGTGGATGTGTTAATTAGCTTGACTGTGGTTCTCATTTCAAAATGAACAGTTGGGCCCCTCTATCCATGGGTTTTGCATCTATGAAGTGAAAATATTTGGGGAAAAAAAAATTCCAGAAGTGTCAAAAAAGCAAAATTGAATTTGCCACACTGGCAACTACCTACCTATTTACGTTGTATTTACAACTATTTACATCATGTTTACATTGTACTAGATGTTATAAGTAATCTAAAGACAATTTAGAGTATACAGGAGGATGTATATAGGTTATATGCAAATATTATGTCATTTTATAGAAAGGACTTGAGAATCTATGGATTTTGGTATCCATGGGGCCATGGGACCAATGCCTTGGGGATACTGAGGGCTGTATATCAAAGCATCATGTTGAACACCTTAAGTATACACAATTTTTTCAACTATACTGCCATAAAGTTGGAAAAAAAATAGAACATATGCTTATTTTGTTGCTTATTTAAGTTGGCATAAAACTCAACACTCAGAAAACTAAGATCATGCCATCAGACCCATCACTTCATGGCAAATAGATGGGGAAACAAAGTGAGAGACTTTATTTTCTTGGGCTTCAAAATCATTGCAGATGGTGACTACAGCCATGAAATGAAAAGACGCTTGATCCTTGGACGAAAAGCTATGACCAACCTAGACAGCATATTAAAAAGCAGAGACATTACTTTGCCAACAATGGTCCGTCTAGTCAAGGCTATGGTTTTTCCAGTAGTCATGTATGGATGTGAGAGTTGGACTATAAAGAAAGCTGAGAGCCGAAGATTGATGCTTCTGAACTGTGGTGTCGGAGAAGACTCTTGAGAGTCCCTTGGACTGCAAAAAGATCCAACCAGTCCATCCTAAAAGAGATCAGTCCTGGGTGTTCATTGGAAGGACTGATGTTGAAGCTGAAACTCCAATACTTTGGCCACCTCATGTGAAGAGTTGACTCATTGGAAAAGACCCTGATACTGGGAAAGATTGAGGGCAGGAGGAGAAGGGAATGACAGAGGATGAGATGGTTGGATGGCATCACCAACTCAATGGACATGAGTTTGAATAAGCTCTGGGAATTGGTGATGGACAGGGAAGCCTGGAGTGCTGCAGTCCGTGGGGTTGCAAAGAGTCAGACACGACTGAGTGACTGAACTGAACTGATGCTTATTTTGAAAGTGAAAAAAGGAATTATAGATAGCTGGGACCTATAGTCATTTTATATAGCTATAGAACCAAAAGGTGAACAGAGCAATAAATGCTTTGTGTTTGCTTAGTCAGTCAGCTGGGTCTGACTTTTGCGACGACATGGACTACAGTCCGCCAGGGTCCTCTGTCCCTGGGATTCTCCAGGCAAGGATACTGCCTGGTGTGGGTAGCCTTTCCCTCCTCCAGGGGATCTTCCCAACCCAGGGATCGAACCTAGGTTTCCTGCATTGCAGGTAGATCTTTACCAACTGAGCCACCAGGGAAGTCGAGTAAATACTTCAGAATGTCTTAAATTGGTCTTAATTATATGTCAGGAAAAGTAAAGAAAAACATTGACTATTTTTTTCTATTATCTGCTTGTTCCTCATAGAACCTAGAGGAATTTAGAATTAAAAATTTAGTTGGCTAGTTGGCAAAATTCAATGGGTCAAAAATACAGAGAAAAAAGCAATTTTTCTTTCTGGTAATGGGGCAGGCCACTGGTTCTCAACCCTGCTCTCATTACTTATTGGTTTGCACAACCAGTTGTTGGAGGCAACATGAAAAGTTCACATCAAAGTCTCCACCAAACAGTTCTTTGAAAAATCTGTCTGATTTTTTGTTTCTATAAAAGATTAGGGGGAAGCATATTCCAAAGGCAGTTAATAAAATGCTTCGACTAGATGTCACTACAGGCCATTAAATTCTGCCTTGAGGAAACAGTTAAAAGAGCTCATACATTACATTGTTCTTCTCAGAACTTTAGTCAAGTCCTGTTCAGCTGCAAGTTGAGGGCAACCTCTCTGTCATTCATTCCCAGAGCTAAGAGTCACACAAACTCAGGGGTCCATCATACAGCACATAACCATCGGCCACGAAACAGTGTGGAATCTTGCTTTGAAATCTTGGATTTACTACACTGCTGCTTTCAAAATAGTTAAGATACAGTCGTATCCTGAAAGACAAGCCATATCTAATTCTGTAAGTCTGATATCAATTCCATTTAATGGAACAGAAATATCTACCAAATTATACCGTGAAAATTTCAAAATCAGTGAAATGGGTTACTCATTTAAAATTTTTTAATATAGTTTGGACACAGTCCATAACAACTACATACATGCTATTTTATACATATGCTTTTTTTTGTTCGTTTGTTTTTTCTGGAGGACTAAAGATCAAATTCTAATATTTCAATGCCAGCCAAACTAGAAAAGGCCTATTTAAGATGAAGACAACATTAGTGTTCTTGGCATTTTTACTCAGAAGAATTTATATTTGTGTAGTTAGTGTTTTTCTGAAAATAAATGATTTCCTGACTTTTTTTTCCCCCAGCAGCATTGGAGATCCTGCTCACCTGATTAGTAATATCATTTGTCTTTATTTAACCAAGCAATGACATTCGTTTTTATTTGACCAAGCAATTTTCTTCTTTGTTTACCTTTCCTCAACAGAATCCACTTTGTTCATGGGAAGAACAGTGGCGGAGGAGTTCCTATTCACTTTTCTGCTATTTGATAGTCATAAAATGTACAGGCTTTAGAATTTGAGGAAGTGGGGTGAGCATCCCCGCTCTGCCCCTTGATTAGTTGTGTGTTTTTTAACAAGTCATTTCTCCTCTCTCTGCCTGCTTTTTCTTTTGTAAATCACAGTTAATAGACTCTTTCTTGTAAGACTGTTCTGGATATGGAAGCAGATCATCCAGGGAGAGCATTAAGCACAGTGTCAACAACAAAGAAAACTTCCTGAAACATCAGCCAAGCCACATCAGGCAACTGGCCTGTATATAAGAAAATGCTGAGTACAAAGTAGATGCTTATGAAATTATTTGACTGATAAAGAGGGTAAAGGAAAGGTAACCTGCCACACGAGAGCTTTCAGAGAACACAGTGGAGGAAGCCAACTTAAAAGAGATTGAGTGTGACGGAGCAGATCAGGTACCCTGTGCAATCTTATGAAACTAAGAACATCATTTCTGCTACCTTTTGGCTCTTTCCCTGGGGAGAGACAGGGTCTTAGCTAATAATGCACATCCTTCTCTTCTCTCTGAAAGCCCATTTCCTGAGCAAATTCATGCTTTGGAGAGGTGGTTAGCGAACAACCCAGATCCCAGGTTTAATGGACAATTTCTTTATGGTGAAATTGAAGGGTAGAGCATCATTTTCTGTCTTTCCTTCCCACGCCTCCCCCACCTCTCAAACAACCTATCTCACAGTCCTTAAGGTCCCAATGGTGTGGGAAATCTCAACTGCATACAACACAGAGCTTGCTACATCTATACTGTAGGCATCCTTTTTTTTTTTTAAATCCTATTTTTGCTTTCTAACCACTTTCATTGTGCAGACAAAGACTCCTTTGCCAAAGGCAGGATAAATAAACTCAGACACATCCTGTCTCTTTTACATCTTTGTTTATCCATAAACTGTCAAAGATACAGAGGAAAATCCACTCAAGAGTGCATGAGGTGGTTAAACAAAGGCCAAATGCGACTGCTGCACAGAAGCTTGATGTTAGGGAAGATATTATCCAAAATGATACCAAGCCAGCTTGGTATGACGACATGAATAAAAATTAAAGTTACCAGCAAAAGATGACCAACTAATTCAGTTAAGAATAGACTCAATTGTGTAAAAAAGCAATCATGAAAAAAATCAGTGTGAGAAAGGATCTGTATAGTTAGGAGGAAAACTGATTGCACCATTGGGATCCCAATAACCATGAGATAAGTTAGTTGAGAGGTGGGGGAAGGGTGAGGAGAAAGAGAGAAAGCTGAGGGGTTAACAGCATAGACTTAAATATGAGAGTGGGTTTGAAACCTGGCTCCTCGTTTACCTTTTTATTTCAAGAAATAGTTAAATTCTCATTATATTTTCAAACAGCATAATTTTCAGTTATAAGCCATACTGTACCTCAAATTATGTGGGTTCCCAGTGAGACTGTTATGAAGTGATTTTATTTATTTTCCTTTTCCACTAGCAAACATTTCTTTTTGCTTAAATGCTTAGTTTATAAAGGTGATTTGAAAAGTGTACTATCTTTGTTTCTCAAGAAAGCATTTAGGAAAGTCTAAATAATATAGAGGAAAATCATCTTGTACTATAGCTCACTCTGCCCATTCTTCTTTTGAGAGGGTTAATGAAAGAACTAATGATATCAAGATTACTGAATGAATGAGTAATTGCAGATAACCTGGTATTGTGGACATAACCTATGAACATGGTGGAATGTCCCCATGGGAGAATCATGGGGATATCTATATTCATTTTCTATTGCTGCATAAAAAAAATCACAGACTTAAAAAAAAAAATATCACAGACTTAGTAGCTTATAGCAACTCATTTATTATCTCACAATTTTGTATGTCACAAGTCCAGGCACAGAAATCCATGTTTGCTACTGTGGGTCTCACAAGGCTGAAATTTAGGTGTCAACAGGGGCTATGGTAATATCTGAAATTTGAAGTACTCTTCTAAGCTAATTCAGGTTTTTGGAAAATTGAGTTTCTTGGTGTTACACAACCAAGGTTCCAGATTTTTCTTGCTGACTGATAGCTGGAAGGTAGCTCTCATCTCCTAGAGGCTACCAGTAGATTATAGCCAATGTGGCCTTCCTACAACATGATAGCTTACCTCAAGATCCACACCACAGGAGGATCGCTCAGACTTCTTGTAAGAGCTAACCTTATTAGGTCAGGCCCCCAAAACAGTATCTTCTTGTTGATACTCAAAAGTCAGCAGATGAGGGACCTTAACTGCATCTCAAAACACTTTCAAATTTGCTACATAACATATTCTAATAATGGCCACATTATCATGGGAGTATCATCAGGGCACAATTGGCTTATGATGAATGATTGCTAATAGCACACTGTGAACATGACCCTATAAACAAATGAAAACTATAATAGGATTTTATAATTATTTATATAAACATTAAATTTTATATCCCTTTACAAGTTACAAAGTGCTTATACATACTCCGCATCATGACTACCTGTCAGAGAGGCACAGTAGATATTAATTCAACAGTATAGGTGAAAAAAATAAGGTTCAAAGCAGCTAAGACATTTCCCAAATCTTTACAGAAAATTAGCAGTAGAGTCAGCCTTCAGCCCAGGGTCTTTTCACCCTATAGTCCTATCCTCTGTTTAGCTAATTCTGAGTTTTCAAACCGTGTTTGCTGAGATTCCGAGGAGTTATCTCAGGGATTACTGTAAGAACTCAGAGTGACTCTAAGAAAGTTGGGTTAAGTGTTGCAAAAGTGGTTCTACTACTGTTTGTCCTCTATATGTGAGTTCTACAAAAGCTTTAATAACCACTGCATTTCACCATGCTGCCTTATAAAAGATAAAGAATACTTACAAAAAAAAAAACTTTAGTTTAAAAAATGATTTAGATAACTGTATACAAAAATCCAAGAGTCTATTCCAGTAAAGTTTTAAGAAACTGTCATTTCTTCTAGCAGCTGTTGAACCTTTTATAAAGAAAGAGAAAACAAATGCATTAAATAATTGATTGGAAATGTACACGTGGGAAAAAATGACAAACCCCACCTCCTTCACTTTTTAAATACATGTAAAAATTAATACCTTCTTAATGTCTGGTCTCTTATTTTTCTTTTCATGCAGACATTGACTGGCAACAGAGTACATAGTTTCAATGGAAGCGGAATCGATGTCATTCATCTTCTTATCAATATAATCTTCAATTGTCTTTTCTTCATCTTCAATTTCTTCTTTAATATCTAGCTTTAAGGCAAAAGTTAAAACTTTAAAAGCTTCAAATAAAAGAGAAACAAATCAGGTAAATTCATAAATGTATTTGTAAGTAAATATAAATTATATGTATAATGAATTAATATTACTATGCTATAAAATAATACATTTTAATTATTTAATCTACATTATAATAACATTTACTCATATTTACTGAATGCTGTTGTAACCTTATTAAGAACTGAGGGCATCTAGGACAAATTCTACTTACTTACTTACTTATATTAATACATCTATACATATCTCCTTCCTAGAAACGTTCAGCCATCTGCCTCCTGACTTTTGCGTTTCTGTGTATTCCTCTCACATGCTCACTGGCAGCCCTTACCAGCCTTCCGGCCCAGTGAGGTCTGCTCCTCTGCTGCGCTCCCAATGGCGCACTTCCAATTCTGAATGTAGATCCTCCTCTCTGCACAAGCACACTGCTCTATGGGTACTCAGATTGCTGAATCAAGACAAAGAGGGAGGAGGAAAAAGGGGGCAAGGCCATGATGAAAAGGTAACGCATAAGGAGAGAGGTGGAGAACGAGAATGCTGTAGTGATTGAGCGGTGGTCCCGCAAAAGAAATGTCCAAGTCCTGATCCCCAGAACCTGTGACTGTAACTATATTTGGAGAAAAAGGTCTTTGCAGATGTAATTATGTTAAGCAATTTGAGATGAGATCATCCTGGATTACCCAGGGAGGCCCTAAATCCAATGATAAACATCTGTGTAAGAAAGAAACACGGACATACACACACACACACACACACACACACACATACACGCAGCGGGGAAGACAATGTGATCACAGGGGCAGACACTGGAGGGATGTGGCTACAGGTCAAGGAATGTCAACAGCCACTGGAAGCTGGAAGAGGCAAGGGAAGACTGTCCCCTAGAGTATCCAGAGGGTATGGTGCCTGGACAAAACTTTGATTTCAACTTCTGGTTTCCAGAACTATGAGAGAGTAAACCTGTCATTGAAAGTCCTATTTTTGTGGTGGTAATCTTTTTCCCTCCTATATTTTTAATCTATACACTTTCTCTGTATAATACAATCAACATCCAAAGCTTTATGTATGCCTTTACATGAATGGCTCAAAAACTGTAACTCCAGCCCAGGCTTCTTTCCTGACCTCCAATAACCAATGGAACAGAGGATTTATTTCTTTGATAAAGACAAAATTTCACTACGTGCTACAGAGAAGCCTGGTGGGTTAACAGTCCATGATGTTGCAAAGAGTTAGACATGACTGAGCATGTACTCACAGTGTATAAAATATTATGAAAATATTAACTTCTCACAATAATTGGAGGCTTTATATATATACTTTACTGTAAAATATTAGATACCATGTAATATTCAACTGGTAAAGAATCCGCCTGCAATGCAGGAGACCTCAATTCGATTCCTGGGTTGGGAAGATTCACTGGAGAAGAGATAGGCTACCCACTCCTGTATTCTTAGGCTTCCCTTGTGGCTCAGCTGATAAAGAATCTGCTTGCAATGTGGGAGACCTGGGTTCGATCCCTGGGTTGGGACGATCCCCTAGAGAAGGGAAAGGCTGCCTCCTCTAGTATTCTGGCCTGGAGAATTTCATGGACCATATACTTCATGGGGTTGCAGAGGTGGACATGCCAGAGCGACTTTCACTTTCACTTTTCAATATTCATTATACATATCCAAGAACCGATGGAAAGCTTTATAATATATACTTATATAAGGGACATCTGTAGCAATATTATAATATAGAGATATTACATTAATGGTTTTTCTTAAAAATATGGCATGAAGCCTTAGAGAAAATATATTATACCTTTTGACTTTCTAATCCTTGTTCTAGGGAAATAATCTGGTATACACAAGTCTGAATTTGTCAGAGTGGTTTGTCCCATTAGAACACAGAAATTAGAATAAAGTCAGTGTAGACCTTACAAATAGATGAGAAAAGTAGAGAAACTAAAGGCAAAGGAGAAAAGGAAAGATATACCTATTTGAATGTAGAGTTCCAAAGAATAGCAAGGAGAGATAAGAAAGCCTTCCTCAGCAATCAATGCAAAGAAATAGAGGAAACCAATTGAATGGGGAAGACCAGAGATCTTTTCAAGAAAATCAGAGATACCAAGGGAACATTTCATGCAAAGATGGGCACAATTAAGGACAGGAATGGTATGGACCTAACAGAAGCAGAAGATATTAAGAAGAGGTGGCAAGAATACACAGAACTATACAAAACAGATCTTCATGACCCAGATAACCGCAATGGTGTGATCACTCACCTAGAGCCAGACATCCTGGAATGCGAAGTCAGGTGGGCCTTAGGAAGTATCACTACGAACAAAGTTAGTGGAGGTGATGGAATTCCAGTTGAGCTATTTTAAATACTGAAAGATGACGCTGTGAAAGTGCTGCACTCAATATGCCAGAAAATCTGGAAAACTCACCAGTGGTCACAGGACTGGAAAAGGTCAGTTTTCATTCCAATCCCAAAGAAAGGCAATGCCAAAGAATGTTCAAACTACTGCACAACTGCAGTCATCTCACACGCTAGCAAAGTAATGCTCAAAATTCTCCAAGCCAGGCTTCAACAGAACGTGCACTGTGAACTTCCAGATGTTCAAGATGGATTTAGAAAAGGCAGAGGAACCAGAGATCAAATTGCCAACATTCGCTGGATCACTGAAAAAGCAAGAGAGTTCCAGAAAGACATCTACTTTTGCTTTATTGACTACACTAAAGCTTTTGGCAGAAAGTGACAAAAGACTAAAGAGCCTCTTGATGAAAGTGAAAGAGGAGAGTGAAAAAGTTGGCTGCAAGCTCAACATTCAGAAAACTAAGGTCATGGCATCCAGTCCCATCACTTCATGGCAAATAGATGGGGAAACAATGGAAACAGTGAGGGACTTTATTTTCTTGAGCATCAAAACCACTGCAGATGGTGACTGCAGCCATGAAATTAAAAGATGCTTGCTCCTTGGAAGAAAAGCTATGGCCAACCTAGACAGCATATTAAAAAGCAGAGACATTACTTTACCAACAAAGGTCCATCTGGCCAAAGCTATGGTTTTTCCAGTGGTCATGTATGGATGTGAGAGTTGGACTATAAAGAAAGCTGAGCACCGAAGAATTGATGCTTCTGAACTGTGGTGCTGGAGAAGACTCTTGAGAGTCCCTTGGACTGCAAGGAGATCCAACCAGTCCATCCTAAAGGAGATCAGTCCTGGGTGTTCATTGGAAGGACTGATGCTGAAGCTTCACCTCCAATATTTTGGCCACCTGATGTGAAGAACTGACTCATTGGAAAAGAACCTGATGGTGGGAAAGGTTGAAGGCAGGAGGAAAAGCGGACAACAGAGGATGAGATGGTTGGATGGCATCACCGATGTGATGGGCATGAGTTTGAGTAGGCTCCTGGAATTGGTGATGGACAGGGAAGCCTGGAGTGCTGCAGTCCATGGGGTTGCAAGGAGTTGGACATGACTGAGTGACTGAACTGAATTGAGGTATTTGAATAATTTTATGAAAAACATAGGTGGTAGTATTTATGTAAGTTTTTTATTTTATAAGACCCTGTAAGTTTTTAAAATTTATTATACAGGAAAACGAGGCATGGCATAACTTTCCTGTAGTTACAGCATTCAGTTAGTCTATTTATATAATTGTCAATGAATCCCTATATAATACACAGGTAAAATTTTCTATAATAACTTCATTAAAAAATATTCCACAAGAGCGATGGAGAAAGAATTTTATTAGCAATTCTAGTCTGACACAAATTTCAAAGGAAGCAATGTTGTTTTTCCTCTCTAAGCTGAAAATGGTGTTAGTAATCACCATGAAAGTAACAAAATAAAAATACACTAGAGGAGATCTCAGAAATCATACAGCTTCATTGTGATTTTAGCTACAAAGAAACTAGAACATAGAATATATCAGTGTCTTTTCCAAGCTTCACAAATATTTCATGGCAGAGCTGAGATTAGAAATAATTGATGCTTTTTCCATATGCCACTATGTAATTGCCAACAGAAAGATTGCCAATAGAAAATGACATTTCCAGATGCCAAATTTATCTACATAAATTTAGATTATAAAGGAAAGAGACAAGAACTAGAAAAGTGAAATCTTTCGATTACCAGTAACTGAGGTTCACGGTGTTCATCCACAGCTGGAAGTCCGGTTATTATTTCTAGTAAAACCTAAGAAGAAAGTAAAGCTCAAAGTAAGACTCAAGACAACATATAGAAACTGGAAGGAACATGGCACTTGATTATGAAATCTGATGAACCATTTCCACACACTGCATTATGCCTTTTAGGCATGACAGTGGAAAGAATACAGGCTGTGGTCATTTCTTACCACCCTTTCTTCCCTGACACCTCAGAACCCACCCAACTCCACACGCGGTTCTTTAATCCTGGCAACTTACTAAACAATCAGCCCCCTAAATATGTGTTCTGGACATACTCTTTTTCTGCCTTGCAGAAGATACTTCACAAGTATAACTTTCTCTGGCTTTTAGGAGAATACTATTTTCTAAACCTCAGGCATATCCTAGGAACTTATGCCTTAACTTCACAGTGTTATGACAGTAGACATCCATAAAGGAAACACATATGAGCGTAAAAGATAAAGGATTTTCCAATTCTCAACCACTCCCACCCCACTCCTTATGCCATCATAAAAGGTTATTATCAAACTGATAGATCGGAAAATGCCACAACATCTTTCCTTCAAAAATTTCCTCTTTAAAATATGACACTAAAATGCATACTGTAGGACACAATTTATATACTAAGTTTCATGCTAATTCATGTGGCAAAAAAATTATTTCTTACAGTAATTTCATAAATCAATTTAAAAGCCTTACAAATTCAGAGAAGTTATCACTTTCTCTTTTAACTAGAGGTTAAAGTGAGCAATTTACATCTTTACATATGAGAGCTAAGCAACATAGGTGTATTCAAAATATTCTATTTCAATTTCACAAGTACAACCAAAATGATTATTGTTACTAATTATATATATAGTAAAATATAGCATATTACAAGTGTGTGTGCATGCATGCTAAGTTGCTTCAGTCATGTCTGACTCTTTGCGACCCCATGGACTGTAGCCCACCAGGCTCCTCTGTCCATGGGATTCTCCAGACAAGAACATTGGAGTGAGTTGCCATATCCTCCTCCAGGGAATCTTCCTGACTCAAGGATCAAACCCGTATCTCATACCTCCTGCATTGGCAGGCAGGTTCTTTACCACTAGTACCACCTGGGAAGCCCATTACATGTATACATAAATACATTTATATGAAACTTACCACCCCAAAGCTGTAGATGTCAGATTTGGGTGTAATTTCTCCTCGCAAAGCTTCAGGTGCCATATAAGCTGTTGTTCCCACAATTCTGCTAGTCATGACTGTCTGTGCAAACTTCTCAGAAGCCCGTGCAAGCCCAAAGTCAGATATTTTGGCTGTAAAGTCTTCATCTAGTAAGATATTTGCACTGAAAAACAGTTTTTCTTTTTAAACAAATCAAACAGTTCCTTAGGAAGGTGTATCACTGTATGTATTTACAGAGTAACCATTTTATAATACACATCATAAAAGCTTGAATTTATGTAAATAAATCTGGATTAAGGATTATCGCTAAAGAAGAATAAAACTGTCTTCCTTTTTGTTTCTTTAAGGAAAATTTGAAAAAAAAAGTGAAGTAAGACTCTTCACATTAGTGATATTTTTATTACAAATAATTTATTATGGGGTACCTTCCCTCAAAGTATGCTAAAGCACCCTTCTTAATTCCTCCCCTAAAATTTCTCAGTTCATTTAAAAACAAACTTCCAACCAGAGTATCTCAACTGTATCATTTCTTAGGGGGTACTCTCTCTGAAATCTTTTGAAGAGGAAAGAACATGGCTAAAAGATCTTAATTCATTTATTTTATGCATTTGCTCATACAATCATACTTTCATCCAACAAAACTTTATTGAAGACCCACAACGTGTTACAGTATTTAAGCTCAGTGCTGGGCATGGGGACAATCTTAGAATCTTGTCTGTGATAAAGGTATAGAAATAATTTTTAAAAATCCCTAATGGTGATATTAGGTACAAAATGCTGAGAGAACAACTGTGTGTGCAGAAGAACTGCAGAAAACTCCAAGGAGAAGGTGAAAAGTGGGTGTAGTCTTGAAGGATTATTAGAAGTTGAGGTTACTGAGGCAAAGAAATGCATTTCAGGCAAATGGAACAGCATGGACACAGTGATGAAAACAAAAACACATATGATCAATTTGAAGTAACTGGTGTCAATAGAACGTGAGGGGAACTTGAACTTTATCCTGGGAGCAACAGGACGCCAGCTAAATGTTTCATAGTGGGGAATTGATGTTCTCAAACTTGATTTTTAGAAGCACAACCTGGCAGTATATTAGAGCATAGACAAGAACTGGCACAGACCAGTTAAAGGATGACAAGGGAAGTTTGTAAAAAAGCAAATAAGAGATAGTGAAAGTGTAAATAAAGGCTGGGGAGAAAAGGAGGTGCAAATTTTGAGGTACACTCAATAGAACCTTGTAATTTGTATGGTATGGGGAATGAGGAAGTCTTTAGCTTGGAAGACAGGATGAATACTGACTTCGCTTGATCAGGAAAGAAACACAGAGGGAAGAATTTGGGTTGGAAGAGAAATGAATTTGACTTTCAACATGTTGACTTAGGAACTGCTATGGAGCATTGTAGTAGGGTGATTTGGTCTAGAGACACTGAAAATATAGGACTGGAGGCTAATGATACAGGTCTGAGTCACCCACACGGAGGTAACAGTTGAAGTCAACATATCCCTCAGCAAGAACATGCAGGATTAACAGAAGCGACAATGAGGTAGGATTCAATTAGAATACACATCAGTTAGAATACACCAACGAGTAATGGATGGGAGAGGGTGTACCTTCTCTTTCCTAAGCCCGATCCCTCTACTTGGACTCCTTTCTACATTCCCAGGAACCTTATTCTATAAACTATCTCACTTTTCTCTTCTGTTCTATCACGTTCCTCTTCCCACAGGCATAAAAGCATGCTTTGGTCTCTGCCATCTTAAAAAAAAAAGAAAGTCTGCTGAATGACACATTGATTTCCAGCTATCCCCCTTCATGGGCTAAATAAGTGTCTCACCAGACTTGTCTATACTCACATTTCACTTTCTCCTCACTACCACCTGAATTCTGACCCAATTACGACATTGAAACAGATCTCCTGAAAGTCACTAATGACCTTCATGGCACTAATCAAATGCCTCATTTAAATATTTTTTTAAATGGGTCATTTTTCAGCCTTCATTCTGACTTCTAAAAAGCAACTGAAAATTTTGACTAATTCTTCTCAGGCAACTCTCTTTCCTTGTTCTCAGGGATACCACACTCTCCTGGTTTTCAGCTTCCTTGCATACTTCCTTAGATTACTTTTTAGACTCATTTTGTTCTACTTGGCCATTAAGTCTTAAAGTTCCTCAGGACAAATCTTGGAATCTTTTCTTAATCTATATCTTTCTTAAAGTTAAGACAACTATATGCTAGCTCTTCAATTAACACCTATACATAAGTCACACACAAATAGATATCTTCAGCTCAGACTTCTTTCAGCTCCAACATGTACGCCACACTGATTAATATCTCTACTCACTTCTGTATCTTAAAGGAACCTCTAACACAACATGTACAAAAGAGAACTCACATATTCCACTCCCAACCTTGTCCTCTTTCATTGCTTTCTCTGTAAGTGAATCATGCCACCATGATTCCAGAATGAGGTTCTGGA
Source organism: Cervus canadensis (assembly GCF_019320065.1). Taxonomy (NCBI): domain Eukaryota; kingdom Metazoa; phylum Chordata; class Mammalia; order Artiodactyla; family Cervidae; genus Cervus; species Cervus canadensis. Next base: position 19,745,894 of record NC_057410.1, on the reverse strand, counting down.
AGCCATAAATCCTGCTGTCATTCCTGACGTGTCTCTCTCCCTGAATGCCACCCACCCACCCTGCAGCCAAGAATAAGCAAGAATCTGTTCACATTTCTTCATATAAACTGTTACCACCAAATCTTCTATGACAGGATCCAAGCTACCCTTTCCTACAAATGAGTCTCTATTCTCAAGCCAAAGTGATCTTCTCAAAACTTAACTATGATGCCACATTCCTCCTTATAATTATTCAATGGCATTTGATTATACTTATGATAAAATTAAAGCTCTTATCTTGGTCTATTAGGTTCTACACAGGGCTTAGCTCTCTGCCTATTTTATAATTTTATCCTATTTATCTATCAATCACTCCTTCAATTTCTGCACTTCAGTCATTTATCTAACCTCCTGTAACCCATCATGCTCCCTCTGAACACTGGTCTCACAAATGTGTTTCCTTTATTCCTAGAATACTCTTTCCCCATATTCTACAGCTGTCCTCAAATTGTACTCACTTATGTCCTGTTCATTCTTCGGATCTCTGCTTAAGTATAATTTTCTCAGGAAACTCTTTTTTATATTAATCCTATAGACTATACACTAAAGTTCTACTATTATTTTGTGATTATCTGATTGCTGACAGATGCTGCAAATGCTACTTTTGCTAACTATATCATCCATAGTACCTGTTGTATAGTGGATGCTCAATTAATATTTGTTAACTAAATAAATACATAACAAGGAAGATAACTGAAATGTACTCATGAAGAACGAAAGTGATTCAAAAAAGAGTGATGATCCAGAAAATAATTCTGACAAGAAGAACATAATAACATACTGTGAAAAACAAACAAAAAAAACACAGGTTACTTAGGATGAGTACTAGAAATAGGTCACTGGGTTTGAAATAAGGGAGATTATAGATTTCCTTAGTGAGACAAGCTTTCATGGCATGTTCCAGGTTAAGAAGTTCATGTCAATTGTGAATAGAAAGAGAGAAAATTACTCTTTAAAGACAGTTCTCCAAAAGCTTTTTTAAAGGCAGCATTTACCTTTTAATATCTCTATGAATATGATGGTTTTCATGTAAATAACTGAGGCCATTAGCTGCACCCTGGGCAATCTTGCATCTCATGTACCAAGAGAGTGGGGGAGTACCATCCTTACGAAGTAAGAAACAAACCAATTAAAAATAAAAGTGGAGAATAAAAAAAAAAATCTATAGAAAATATATAACAGAACATTTCTTCTAAGCAGCCACTGACCACATTATTACATTCCTAAGAATTTAGAACTACCACTTTTTAAGTTGTTAAACAATAATCGCCGCTGCTGCTAAATAAGATCAAATGGAAATTAGCATTTCTTATCAAACAATTAAAATATATAAGAGCATCTTCAAAGTCTAGCCTTGACTGATAATTTTACATTTTAGATTATCATCTGATAGAAAGGGAATTCCAATTGTTTACATGACAACTCTATAGTTTTCACAAAGTAGGATACTAATACAGTTTAAAAGATTCTGTCACAGAGAAAATATTAGAATTCCAACACAGAAACAAGAAGCCAAACAATATAATAAAAAAACATCTTACCAAGCAAGACAGTCTGTCCAGCAATGAACCATTGGGCATGTAAACATATACTAAGCAGAGATCATCTCCATCACTTGAGAAACCAAGTAGTTCTACTAAGTTTTCATGTTGACACCTGTGGCAAATAATTTTCCATCCAAAATTATTATGATATATACACATATTTACCTGAAGGTTATGTTATTCAATTTAGAGCTTTGAAAGAAAAAAGAGAAAGAAATAATTATATGCTATACATTATTGCAATGTGATAGGTATGTTTCTAAATCTTTATATATGTTTATTACAACTGTTTATAATTTTCTGTAAACAGTTCCCTTTGAGTCAATATTAATCAGCATAATTTTAAAATTAAAGCTCAATAATTCACATATAATAGTTTGGTTAAGAACTAGGTAGGTGTTTACCTTTGTTTCACATAATTTTTAAAGATAGTGCAAACAAGATTTCAAGAAGTGTGTTGAAATGTGTACGACAACCCTTTCAAGAATTCTCAAACACATTCAAAGCACTGATTTACAGATATCTGATTTTCAATTACATCTAATTTATACATTTTTGATCTTTACTAGTATCTGGTTATTTATAACCTAATTTGAGTTTCTTTATATACTTGAGAGTAATAAGACTAAATAAGGTGAAGTATAACAAAACTGCAGGCATCTATGGGACAGTAAATACAAAGAAATCTGGGCTCAGAGTCCTAAGTTTAAAGTACAGCTCTGCCACCTCCTGGAAATATGACCTTTCACAAGTTAACAGCCTCGCTGAGCCTCAGCAACTTTCCCTGGTAAATGTGGGTAACAATGCCTATTATGTAACATACATGCTGTGAGAATTAAATGAGCAAATATATATGAGAGCCCTCTGGCTTCCCTGGTGGCTCAGTGGTAAAGAATCAGCCTGCCAAGCAGGAGATGCAGGTTCGATCCCTAGGCCAGGAAGATCCCCTGAAGAAGCAAACATCAACCCACTCCAGTTATTTTTGCCTGGAGAATCCCATGGACAAAGGAGCCTGGTAGGCTACAGTCTATGAGGGTCACAGAAGAGTCAGATAAGACTTAGTGACTAAACAGTAACAAATATGAGAGCCCAGAATATAGTCTATGAAGTGCAAATTAAAAAAGCAAGTATTCCGTTTTCCACCAAATTGGCACACTTTAAAAATGAGTAGATGGCATTTGCTGAGTTTATACTAACAAGGCATGTGGTACTAGATTTACCTGCTTTGTTTTACTTAACCCTTAAAATAACTTAATGAAACATTTCATTATTAAAATAATTATCCCATTTTACAGATGAGAAAACAGACAACTAAGAAACTTTGCTGAGGTCATTCTGCTAGTAAGGGCTAGAGATTGATATTCATTTTAAAAACAGCAATAATATTTAATGGTAGTGTGGTAGCAGTTGTGAAATTGCAATAAACTGCTGGTAGAAGTATGTGAAGTGAAAGTCACTCAGTCATGTCTGACTCTTTGTGACCCCATGGACTGTAGTTCACCAGGTTGCTCTGTCCATTAGAATTCTCCAGGCAAGAATACTGGAGGGGATTGCCATGCCCTTCTCCAGGAGATCTTCCAGACCCTGGGACTGAACCTGGGTCTCCTGCATTGCAGGCAGATTCTTTACCATCTGAACCACCAAATTATTATAACAACTACAAAGTCATTTAGACAAATACTCAGAAAGTCTTTAAAAAGTTCATGCATTCAGAACCAGTAATTCTTCCAGGACTGTCTCCTGATGAAAAAAGCAGATTTGTGCTTAAATATTTATGTACAAAGAGATTTAAAGGTGTTTTAATTTGTAATACTGAAAATTAGAAACACATATGGAAGGGTAATGATTAAATAAAACATAATTTGTATATATGCTAGAATGTTATGCAATAATTTAAAATGTTTCAACACAGAAAAAATACCACACACTCATCATGAAGCAAGCACATCAAAATACTAGCAGTGGTTATCTCTGAGTGATAGATTCAAGGGATGAATATTTTCCTGTATTTTCCAGATTATCTATCTTGAACAAGTTACTTTTAGGACTGGAGAGTGGAGGTAGGGGTAGAAAGAACAAATCCGGAACAGTCTTTTTATTTTTTTCAGTGTACATTAGTTTTACTGAAAAAATTAATTCCAATCTATTCTTTCTTTCTTGAAGTTAAGCAACTAGAGTTGGCGATTTATAACAATAGGTCTAATGAAAATAAATTGGTAAATCCTATTTATTTCAAAAATGCAAGTTCTGGAGTCAGACAGATCTGGATTTGAAACCTACATATTCAAGTGACCTTGGATAAAGTTATATAATGTTTCTGTATCTCAGTGGGAAAAAAAAAGTGTGTGTATTGGGGGTGGTTACAACAATTGTGATTATAACACTTGGTTAATGCATTACAGTTTTTGGTCTATTGTATAGAAGGTGAAAAAGAGGAGAGTAAAAAAGCTGGCTTAAAACTCAATATTAAAAAAACTAAGATTATGGCATCTGGTCCCATCACTTCATGGCAAATAGATGGGGAAACAATGGAAACAGTGACAGACTTCATTTTCTTGGGCTCCAAAATCACTGTGGACGGTGACTGCAGCCATGAAATTAAAAGATGCTTGCTTCTTGGAAGGAAATCTATGACAAACCTAGACAGCATATTAAAAAGCAGAGACATCACTTTGCCGACAAAGATCTATATAGTCAAAGCTATGGTTTTTCCAGTAATCATGTATGGAGGTGAGAATTGAACTATAAAGAAGGCTGAGTGCTGAAGAATCAATGCTTTCAAACTGTGGTGTTGGAGAAGACTCTTGAAAGTCCCCTGAGGGAGATCAAGCAAGGAGATCAAGCCAGTCCATCCTAAAGGAAATGAACTCTGAATGTTCATTGGAAGGACTGATGCTGAAGCTGAAGCTCCAATATTTGGCCACCTGATGTGAAGAGCTGACTCACTGGAAAAGACCCTGATCTAGGAAAGATTAGGGGCAAGAGGAGAAGAGGGCAAGAGGTTGAGATGGTTGGATGGCATCACTGACACAATACACATGAGTTTGAGCAAATTCAGGGAGATAGTGAAGGACAGGGAAGCCTGGTGTGCTGCAGTTCATTGGGTCAGAGAGTCAGACACGATTTGGTGACTGAACAACTTATACTCAAGTATCAATCACTATAATTATTAGGATAAATTTCCCAATTTGTTTTTCCTTCTCTTTCTGACAATTTTCAAACATACTGAGTCCATGGCTTCTAAATATTCTTGCATATAACACTTCCCTGGTTTATGGTGTTAACATATCAAATGGACTATTTGCCATGTATATATTAATATATAAATATGTATTTATACACACGTGTATATATAATATACTATCATTTACCGCTCATAAATTTGGGGAACAGAAAACATGATAATGGAATGATAGTTCCATTATCAACTATCCAGATAGTGAAAATTCCATATAATTTTGCCATGATTTAGAATAACGGCTGCTATTTAATCTACACACATATGAGTGAGTATATGTAGCCATAGAATTGTAGAGTCAAAGTTCTGTCAAGTTTATTAAACTATTTTAGACTATATTTGAAAATATCACCAGTTCATGGCACACTCTGGGAAAGAAATAGGTCCGTTCTCGTCCTGCTCTCTTCCATGGTACCATATTGCCAAAGTAACTTACTTTGCCATTACTTTTATTTCTTGATCAAATTGTTGTTTCAGTTCTTCAGTACTAATGTCAACCATCTAAAAATATAAAATAATATACAATATAATACCATACAATAACCCAGAGGCTCCTAAAGCTAGAAGGGTACAAGAGATCATCTGGCAGATCCTGCTTTTTTAAAATATGTAAGTCATCATTTTCCCCATTTTATAAGCAACTGAGAACTAGAAATATGAGTGATTTGCTCAAGGTCTCATGGCTGGTTAAGTGGAAGGAAGAAAACCATATAACTCACGTAACTATATATACTTCAGTGAGTCATTGTGGGAACAAAATGAAATAATGAGACTTTACTGTATAAACATTCTGAAAAAAAATTCAGTGTCAGAAAACACAAGCAATTTTGAAGGCAAAAAGAAAAACAGAACGTGTAAAAGTATTTGCAACATATATGACAAAGGAATCTTTATTATTAAAAAAATGCATTGTATTGATATTTTAGAATAATAATAGATTTAAAATATAAGATATTCTAATAGAAATGTGAACAAAGGGTGCAGATGAGAATTTTTTAAAATTTTTATTGCAATATTTTCTAAACTTTATTTTTAAATGAGAAAAGTAAGTAAGGAAGATATTTTTATAGAATTTTCTTAGAATCTTAGTGTTTTAATATTGATTATACATGGAGCATTGTGTAGAGTTTGGCTTCTTTATTTTATGAATCTCTCCAAATTATGTGTATAATTATATGTACGTGAATATAACTACATTCTTGTAGAGAGTGTCTGTAGCTTTCAACAAGGTTTTAAATGTTAAGAACAGCCAATTTAGAATGATGTTTACTGAGAGAAAATACACACTGAAATAATATGTTTCCTAAAGATTAATTTAATATTTATTATTCCCTCATAGCTTAGTTGGTAAAGAATCTGCCTGCAATGCAGGAAACCCTTGTTTGATTCCTGGGTCGGGAAGATCCGCTGGAGAAGGGATAGGTTACCCACTCTAGTATTCTTGGGCTTCCCTTGTGGCTCAGCTGGGAAAGAATCTGCCTGCAGTGCAGGAGACCTGGGTTCGATCCCTGGGTTGGGAAGATCCCCTGGAGAAGGGAAAGGCTACCTACTCCAGTATCCTGGCCTAGAGAATTCCATGGACTGTATAGTCGGACAAGACTGAGCAACTTTCATGCACTCACATACAGCACACTAGGAAACAACTGTTCCTGTAATTTTTTCTCTTCCAGAAAATATAACTTACTGCTGCAAGCTTCTTCACTGCTACAGTCCTGTTGTTCACGTAGCCTTTATACACAACTCCAAACCCTCCTTCTCCCATTTTGTTGCCACCGACAGAAATGGGCCGCTCATCAAAGTTATTTGTGACATCCTTCAATTCAAAAAATGAAAAACTGTGAAAACCTGTAATGTCAATAGAATAAGAAAAAGAGTGCTTCATTAAAAAAGAAATTGGTTTTCGTAATTCCAGTATTTTCTCAATTTGGATATCTCATACCTATGCAAATATTTAAACTCTACTACCTATGCAAATATTTAAACTCTAGTCACTTATTTTCTTTATAAAATGATCCTTTCAAACTATGTCAATATTTTTTTTTTCACAGCTTCTGTGGTTGTTCATATGTAAATGTCCTATTACATCTACTCACCTATAACACTAAAACAATGAAGACGCTGCCTAATAAATTAGGAGGAAAACAAGACCACAGAAGAGCTATTGCCAGAGTATATAGACAAAAGAAGAGCTTTATTTTAAAGCAGTGATGGTCTTATGACAAACTCACTAGCAGAAAGCATGGTAAATATTACTTACGTGTATCACTAAATTCTAAACTTGTATTTTCTGGACTTGAGGAGTCAGGTAGCACATAGTTTTGTTCAAGATTCTCATCAGATATCACAGATGTCCTGTCTTTGCCAGAGAGGGGCTTTGGTTTCTGCTGAACTGTTACAGTGACTTTAGAAGGCAGTGTATTAACATTTTTGGGTACAGCATCTAACAAGTGAAATAAGATACAAGTTGTTGTTACATAAGAAAAAGTGTTTGTGAAAAAGTTAAATTAGGAACTCAATTTACTTAACATCATTCTAGTTGCTACCCATTAGCCCCATACTTTCATAGCACTCATAAGAACTTACCTAGTAAGAATTTGTAAATTTCGATAAGGATGGGCAAGGCAGTGTTTCCAAATAGTGGCCTATAAGCCACCTGCAGCAGAAGCACTGAAGTACCTGTTTTAACATACTGATCTTGAACTTAATTCAAGAATTCTGATAATGAGGTCTGGAGTAAAGCCTGGGAAGTTACATGTTTATCAAGAACTCCAGGTGATTCTTATGCCCTCTGAAGGGTGAGAACTACTGGTGTAAATAGCATCAAAGGGAAAAAGCAAACTTCCTATTGGCATAAAACTACCTGACTTTAACTGCACATTTAGACTGAATCCTGAAGTCTTACCAGCTTCAGGATTTTCTCAGCAGCAAGTTTGCAGCATCTGGGGTGCTTGTTAAAGAGTTGGGGAGAGTTGAAAGAATGAAGACTCTTAAAGGTAAGGTTCATCTACTCTGATAAAAAAGTAAGAGAAGAAACATTCCTATTTCTGTCACTTGTCTTTCCATCCTAGCCACTGATTCTGTAGACGTATTCCATTTACCTGGTAGCAAAAGACTTGCAGGGGCAAAAAACTCATTTTGGACCAAAATATCCACAAGATCGCCAACTGTGCAATTTGTGGTGCCCCAGTCAAACAGTAATTCACATGTGGGGCTTTTTCCAGTTTGTAGTAATGCTTCAAATCTCCTTAAAGCAAGTAACAGAGAAATAAGATGAGTATGTAAGCAGAGTTAACACATAAGTAGGTATTATTCCCCTCAGTCCCCCTCTTGTCCACAGCACTTCCTATGATTAAAAAAAGAAAGGGGCAGAAAGAGAGTCAGCAAGAATTAGAGAACAGGAAATTCGGGCAGAAGGAAGAAAAGATGCTGAAGGTGATGATAAGTTGACAGATACTCAGTACTTACAGTGGGCTACAGGATGCAAAACATGAACTCATATAATTCTCAAAGACACTGTGAATATCATGCTAATGTACTAAAGAGAAAGCATGAGAGATAAGCAGTCCACAGTCACACAGCCAATAAACCTGTATATAATAGATAGATTCAAATTGCTATCTCACTGAATACACAGGTGAACTCTCAACATGCTAAGCTATACTAGTTCCCTACATGACTTATTAACACTGTTAGCCATGTGATTTTTAATAAAGCAGGCTGCTTAAAGAAATAGAAAATACATACACTTGGAGAATTATTCCTTGGATCTTAACTATATTCCATTTCAACTGAGGGAAAAACAGATCAGTTTTTCATGAAAAATGTCTTTAAACAGTTGGTGAGAAGTTGCTGCATAACATAGGGAGACCAGTCTGGCACTCTGTGATGACCTAGAGAGGAGGGATGGGGGAAAGGAAGGGAGGCCCAAGAGGGAGGGGATATATGTATAATTATGACTGATTTGTGTTGTATGGCAGAAACCAACACAACACTGTAAAAATTAAAAAAACATAAAAAAGAAAATAACTATCAATAGTTTTGAAAGTAATATTTAAAAACCTAAACAACTTAGCTCTCCCTGTTTTTTCCTGAAAATTCATTTATTTCAAAAAATTTGAAACCTACAGAAAAGTTGAAAGGATAATACCATGAGCAACCATCTAGATTCACCGAACGACCAGGTAACGTTTAACCGTGTTTGTGCTTCACCCTCTCCCTCTTCATCTCTGTCTGGGTGCTCACTTTACAGAACTTAGACCAGACGTGTAGTAGAACTGTCACAGTCTAGGTTTGTCTGATGACTCTCTCATTTTTAAATTCAGATGAAAAACTGTTGGTAAGAACATTGCATAGATGACAATGTGTCCTTTAGACTGCATCACATCCGGGGGCACAAAACGGCAGTCTGTACCAATGCTGATGACACCAGTCGGATTACTTGGTTAAGGAGGTGTACTGTAGATTTTTTCTCTGCAAAAGCACCTTTCCCCTTTGCAATTCATAAATCATCTGTGGAATACACTTTGAAATCATGTGGGTATCTTGTTCATCAACACCCTTTTGCCATGGTGTTTCAGCACTCACTAATGAGCCCTCCATCATCAATTACTCACTGGTACTTGTAAACTGGTAATTTTTTAGTTCTCTCATTCTTTCAGTATTTGCTGCCATTATTCTGTAAAGAAGAATCTTTTCTCCTCATTCCCTCAACTATGCTCTCAATGTTTTTTTTTGTTTGTTTTTTGGCTGTGCTGTATCACGGTGCTCAGGCTTCTCCAGGTGCAATGAACAGGCTCTAGAGCACATGAGCTTAGTAGTTGCTGAACGCGTGCTTAACTACCCCATGCCTGCTATGTGTGACCTTAGCTCCCCGACCAGGGATCAAACTCACGTCCCCTGCTTTGGAAGGCAGATTCTTAACCACTGGACCACCAAGGAAGTCCCTTCTCCCAAGGTCTTTAATAGTTAATATCAACAAACTGTCTATAAAAATGGTTTTTGAGGTTTAAACTTAAGCTTCCTCCAAATAATTTAAGATGCTCATCCTTCACATGAGAAAACATTTCCTGGATGGACTAATAATGAAAACTAAAGTTTCAGATTTTTTTCAGGTTAATGCTGAAAGTCACAAATAAATGTATTTCCCTTTGCTTCCAGAGACATATTTTGACATAAGTTTGGGCTGGAATAACTGACAAAAACAAAATTTGTACTTATATCTCACACTGAATCAAGTAGAGACAAATAGAATGGAATTTTTCTGAAGATAGTGTTGAAAAATCCAGGGTAAGAACTAAGAAGTCGATTTACAGATGTATACATGTACAAGCAACTTTAAATCATCAATTTGAAGAATTTCCCAAATATGTCATTTAAGTGCATTAGAGACTCATACATGAATTTAACCGTAAAAACTTACTTGCAAGATCACAGCATTGACCTGGCTGATATATTGGAAAGTGAAGCAAAAGTCACACACACAAAAAAAGAGGGGGGATTTATTACCATTACCTCCCCTAGAGAGAGGTTTATTTTCTGAACTGCAGCATTAGACAGTATTTGTACCTATTAATCATTCTAAATTGTGATGTAAGACTTTAAAAAGAGAAAGATTTTTATGTTACCTTATGTGAAACTGATTGTATCTATCATCACCAGATGGTTTTTTAATAGCGACTGCTAACTTCTTCCATCCTTCTTGAGGATCAATAAAATCGGACAGCTTTCTAATTAGTCCAAGACTGAGGTAGCGCACATATGTTGATGCTGTTATGGGTTTGTTCATCTTTTATTCCTAAAATATGGAAAATTCTCTTTACAGTAGCTTTAGTGATGACATGTATAAGCTTATACATCACACTTTGCTCTAACATAGGAAATGCTGGCAACTTATTACAGTGTAATAAAGGAAAACTCCAAGGTCAAGACATTGATATTTTAGTCTTTCTCCACTTCTAAATATTAATTAAAAATTACAGGATTATTTTTTTCTGACATTGATATTTTCTAAGTGAAATTTACAAAAAGGTGCAAAAAGTATACTTTTTCATAAAAATTCATGTAAACATATTCAGGAATCAAATGTATTATGAAAAATATTTTTCAATTTAAAATATTTCGGTATTTATTTACTAGTAAATATTTATGCAACATTCTTTGGTAGAAGTAAAAAAAAAAAAAAGTCCTGAAATAATTTGTATTGCATTCAAAGATGGTCTATTCACTACCTTTTTATGTAACATGTTCTTCCTTGACTCTGCCATAATTTTTGAGTTCATCAGACTTGCCTGATTATAATTCATTCCCTACTAAGGTGAACCCTGTGGTTTACCACCTAACTACTCTTTATTTGCTCAGTCCCCTATTCTTCTACTCCATCCTGGAGAGCTGTAGCTAGGGACAAACCTCACAATTTTTCTTGTATACCAGCATTGCTGAATGTAGCTGTGGAGAACCCAGTAACTGAGCAGACTGGTGTGAATACAAATTTAGGGGACCCCTTTTCAACACTGCTGTTTATCCTTTCACTTGCCTTTGCTCATCCTCCTGAGTGACTATTTCACACCTTTAGCTCTCCCCATAATTTATTTGATTTCTACCTCACTCATTCTCAGCAGACCAGTGGTCTTTCCTTCTAATGAATCAAAACAAGGAGATTTAAATATTCTCCTATCAATTACTCTCCTGCTCCCTTACATATTTTTATTTTAAAAGTGCAATATAATTAATTTGGGAGTAAACACTAGATTCATGTGGTATGAAATTCAGATGCTACAAAAGGGTAAGAAGAAAGAAGTCCTCCTATGTCTTAGGCTCTATATTGGCAGTCTCTTCTCTGCGGCCTTCTTTGATCACATCTAGGTAGGTCCACCTACTCTCAACCTAATTATGTTTCATCCCTGCACAATGTGTTTGTAATCATATATTTATTTGTTTAGCTGCTTATAATGGTCTCTGCCATTACACTATAAGCTCCATGAATTCAGAGGTAATGTTCATTTTATTCACTGATATATAACTAATTACTAGCATACCCCAGAAATTGGTATTCAGTATTACAAATGAATGAATTCTTGCCCATGTTAGGTGACTTATATATTTCACTTGATCTTCACAGTGACTAAGGCAGGGTTGGCATCTCTATTTCATGAAAGTAATAAGTGAAAGTTAGTTCTTAAACCCATGTCTGACTCCAAATTCATGTCATATATCCCTGTTTCTCTAATTCAATTCATTGTTCATGTCATTCTCTTTTCTAGAAAGACCAGTCATTTCCTTTCATTCATTCATACACTTAATAAAGATATATATCAGGCTTTGCACTAAGTGACAGGAGCTACAGAGAAGAGAAAACCTTTGTTTTCAAGCTTCGCAGTCTAATGGGGGATATAACTATTTACACTCCGTATAAATGTTACAAGAAGTGTGAGCAGTGTTAATGGGGCCCAGAGGAGAAGCATCAATTGAAGGAAGTCTAAAGAGTCTGAAGTCTGAAGACAGATTTGGGTGGGTAGGTAGTTGGAAGGAATGAGGATAAACCCCAAAGGGAATTCCAGGCAGCAGGATTAGCATGGGAAAGCGCCAGTTAAGCTAAGGCCAGGAGTTCGCTATGGCTGGACCCTAGGATACATGTCATTAAGTAGTAAAATATGAAGTTGGAGAGGTAGGCAGGGCCAAGTCATCATGCCCCTCATATACTACAATGGGAGATTTAAACTTCATACTAAAAGGTATAGGGGAGCCACTGCATGATTTAAGGAAAGATGGGAAGTGATCTTATTCGGTTAACTGGATTCCTCTGGGTAAAACTTGAAGGGGTGCATATTAAGGAAAAAGACCAGTTTGAAAACTTTACAATAATCTAGAAATGAAAGTCTTAAAAAGCATTCAGTCAGGGAATGAAGAAGAAACAGCTTCAAAAATCTTGGAGGAAAATCACAACATTAGAAAGATAGGAGACTGAGGAAAAGAAGCTGATTCCTAACTTTTTTGGCTTGGGTAATTATATAGATGATAAAGGAAATAATGTGTCCAGTTCTGCATGCGTGCTCGCTCAGAAGTTTGCAACCCTACAGACTATAGCCTGCCAGGCTCCTCTGTCCATGGGATTTTTCTGGCAAGAATACTGGAGTGTGTTGCCCCGTGTTCAGTTCTGGTCAACATTAAATGTGAAATATCTACCTCTAGCACCATCTGGGGAAGCTGGCACTAAGTAGCTAAATATACAGTCTGGAGATTAGGGTAGAAGTTTTGGTAATGAATCCTCACGTATGAGCATTCTCACATATTCATGTATGAATAGTTGGCTGAAGCATCAAGAAATATGGGCCTGCCTATTAGGAATATAAAGACTGTGAGGAATGAAGAGGAAAAAAAAGAAACTTTAAAAAAAGTATTGATAAATCATGGAAGTTAAGAAAACCAGGAGAGTAGCATACCAGAGATTTCTAGAATGGGGTATAGATTGGTATAAAAGTCCCTGAGAGATCAGATAAATACTGATGGTGTACTCAATTTGGAAACCAAAAGGCCTCTGGGTGACTTAAGAACAGTTTTGGTGGTGCAATGAGTGCATGGTAGAAATACATTTCCCAAGAAGACTCTGGGTTCTAATGTAGCTCTTCCACAAGCCAACTGTGACTAGTGTCAATAACTCAATTTCTCTGGACTTCGGCTTCTTCATCTGAAATCCAGAGATGGTCACATCTAATAATTTCTGTATAGATTAAAAATCAAAAGATGCCTAATCCTAGCAATAATAAGTGATCAAAGAAAATGTAGTGATGATTATTGCAAGGCAGAAGTTATTCTTATGTCACATTTAAAAAAAAGAAACATGCAGCGTTTTATTTAAGCTCAATTTCAAAACAGCAGTGAAAGGCAACTGAAGGAGAGGAAGTGGAAATAAGAGGTCTGAGAACACAGCTAAGCTTTTCATGGTGACAGTCATGTTACTAAGCATAGTATCCTTAATATGCTTATAATCTTCCCAAAATACATTATTCACTCCCATGCTTTCTTCAGTAAAGTATTGTAGATAACCATTTACCTAGCTCAAAAGTGGTTGTCCGTTTTTGGACAACCCAACACCATCATTATGAACAAAAGCCTGTGATACCTTCTAGACCTAATAAGTTATACAGGGCTGCCCTTCTCAAATTGGGATGTTTGCTAATACGCCATAAATTAAACATAATATATTAACATCATCCTCAAAAATCAATCTAACTTAATGGTAAGTAATCTGAAACATTTTGGATATATTTTTTAAAAACCAAAATATTATTCATTTATGAATATTTACTGAATCTCTATTTTGTGCTGGATATTGATCCAGGTCCCTGGAGATAAAGCATTAGGAAAATAAGAAAAAAAATTAACTGAATTCATGGAACTTGTATTCTAATAGATGAAGATGGGTAATAAGCATTTACTGTACAGTACATTGTGCCCTGTTAAGTCGCTATAGTCTTGTCTGACTCTTTTGTGACCCCATGGACTGTAGCCCACCAGGCTCCTCTGTCCATAGGATATTCCAGGCAAGGATACTGAAGTGGATTGCCATTTCCTTCTCCAGGGGATCTTCCCGACCCAGGGATAGAACCCAAGTCTCTTATGTCTCCTGCATTAGCAGGTGGGTCCTTTACCACTAGCGCCACTGGGAAGTCTTTATATGATGCCAAATGAAAAGGAAAAAAAAAAATAACTGAGAAGGGGTTTTAATTGTAAATAGAGTACTCAGAGTAGGCCTCAATAAGGTGCCATGGGATTAAAGGTTTAAGGGAATGAGAAAGCTAGCCACTGGGATATCTGTGGTAAAAGTTTCTGGGCAAAAGGAATAGAGAATGTCAGGGTCTGGAATGGGATCACTGAGGAACCACAAGGAGACAGTAAGACTGGAGAATAGGGAGCAGGAAGGCAGAATAGAAGAGAGGGGTAATGGGGCCAGGTCCCCTAAGGTCCTACTTCATTTTTATCTTCTGAGGGAGATGAGAAGACAGGGGAGATTTTCAGAAGAGGACAGACATGCGCTATACTCATGTCTTAAAAGGACATTGGGGACTGCTGCTGAAAATTGTTGTTTAATCCCTGTTTAAATTATTGTTGAATAAACTATATATTAAAATGAGGGCAGAAAAGCAGGAAGAGATCAATTAAGTCAGTACATCAATAATCCAGGTGGGAGGTGCTTGTGGCTTCTATCAGAGTGGTAGCAAAGAAGACAGACTTCCTAGGATGATGGATATTTTCTGAGGTAGAAACCTCAGAAGTCACACAGAATCCTGCATGCTGCTATGAAGGGTGAGAAGTTGGCACCAAGGTTTTTGGCTTGAACAAGCTTCCTGACCTTTACAATAAGATGGAGAAGACTGTGAAAGGAGCATGTTTAGCCTGAAAGTTCAGGATTTGTTTGGACAGGGGTAAGCAAACGTCAAATGAACGTTTAGCATGCAAACAAAAGAAAAAAGAAATCTTAACTTTCTGACAGGTCTCTTCAAGGATTACCCCCAGAAAGGGAAAAGGCAAATCTGAATATTCTCTGCTCTCAGCTCTTTAGGCAGAGACGTTTTAGAGGCACTTGTTCAGTTGCTAAGTCCCGTCCCACTCTTTGCGACCCCAAATAGCCCACCAGGCTCCTCTATCCTCCACTATCTCTGGGAATTTGCTCAAATTCATGTCCACTGAGTCGGTGATGCTATCCAATCATCTCTTCCTCTGCCACCCCTTCTTTTGCTTTCAATCTTTCCCAGCATCCCATCCTAAATGGCTAAAATGCTTTCTGAGGTTGCTTTTCATCCCGTTTTCCCTCTGTTTCCAGGCTGTCGGTACACTTTCCCCATCAGATAACGTGCTGACAATGCCGCTCCGTTGTCTAATTTCCTGGAAGCCTGAGAAACCAGCTATTTAGAATCTTGTGGGGGTTCAGAATGCTTTCCACGCGGACAGCATCTTTGCTGGTTGCTGGTCCTACTTCCTGGTTCTCAGGAAAAGAGATTTCATTTCGTAAACGGGGTTCTCGGAACACATAGCCCGGGAGTTGAGAAACTCGAGGCGAGGTCCGACAGAGCCACCGAGTGACGTCTCTCTTCGCCCCACGGTCCTCCACGGGTCCCACCAATTTTCTTAATCCCTAGGGACCCTCCCAAGTCTTTATCCTGGAGGAGGCGCTGCCCATGCAACCTACTTCCCCTCTAACTTTTCTCACTTGGGCCGAAGAGAAGTCGATTTTCCTTCCGAGCAGTCCCTCCACAACCCTGAGGCCAGGGCGCAGACCTCGGACACTTCGCGGAGAAGGTGGCCCGCAAGTCCGGAACCCCTTACCTGTCCCGGCGCGAGGCGCCGTGGGGCTGAGCCAGCGACCTCAGGACCCAGGTATTACGAAGGGCCGGGGCGTGCCCAATCCGTCAGGTCCCTCCCCCTCCTGCCCATGCCCCGCCCCAAGCCCATGCCCCGCCCCCGCTCCGCCCCCTTCCTCTTAGTGCCTCCTCCTGGCCGCTCCACTGCGTGAAAAATCCCAGAAAGGCGCTTCTTTAAGTGGGAGCCTGTCCCTTTAAATACTCTCTGTCGGAGACTAGCTAGTTTATGGCTTCCGGGCATGCGCACGGCGAGGTGCGGAGGAAACCCTTCAGCCGGACTTGAGGTAGAGCGGGCTGAGCTTCTTGGCGCCACGCGGGCTTTTGCTGGGGGCGATGACAGCATTGGCATTGAGACCCTGACCCTCTGTCCCCAAGAGGAGCGCGATGTGAGCTAGTATCGCGCCTTGAGTTAGGCGGGGATGGGGGAGGAGAAGACGCCCGTGGAGCCAATGGCTGTGTCGGGGGTGCTTTTGAAAGCGCCTCAAGTCTGTGCTGCAGGAGACAGTCCTGCCGGTTGGTGGCAGAAGTAGGAAGTAGGAGTGAATTAGGTGGAGCTTTGGCGGTGGAAGGAGCAGGAGGAGCTACTGTCCTTTTTTAACATCTTCCTAGATCTGCCCTTAGCCACAACCCGAATTCCCAAGCCTTGGGTCAGCCAAACTGCCTTCTCCATGTGCGCCCGGCAGGCTTACCGACACATCTGTTGCATGGGAACTCAGCTCTGTGTGGATTCCTTGCTGCCCTTCAGCACGGTTCCACTCTTACTAAGATGCTTGGTTGTAATTCCCCCATCGTTGTATTCTCAAATTGTTCTCCTATGCCACTAGCTCAAAATGTTTTCATATCTTCTTCCTACAGCTGAGCTCTTGATCACGTCTTGCTGCTTTCGATCTCCTCTAACTGTTCAACTAGATTCATCCTGCTCAGTACTATCAGTCATCTTACTAAAACATCTTTTAGGATTGTGTTATTTTTCTGCTCAGACACCTCCAGTGGCCGTCGATTAACCACTGAATGGATTCTAAGCCCCTGACAGGGCATTAAGTGTTTTACCTAGTTCGGCACTAATCCGGCCATATTTTCCAGAACTGTGCTAGAAAACTGTCCTCCTGCTCTGTATCTGGGCTGTTCAGTTTTTTCTTAACACGTTGCATAGTTTGCTTATGCCTTTGCCTCGTTTCTGTCTCCTGAACTGTTTTGAAAATGTGGCCACTTCTTGCATTATGCTTTACTGATTATTCTAGGCAAAAGTGATCCCCTCTTTCTTCTTCTTCACTCTTACTGCTCTTATTTTGTACTAGTCAATTTATTTATTCAATAATCAGTTTTTTTTGGTTGATTGACCTTTTATTTTTTTATTTTTTTTCATTTATTTTTATTAGTTGGAGGCTAATTACTTTACAATATTGTAGTGGTTTTTGTCATACATTGACATGAATCAGCCATGGATTTACATGTATTCCCCATCCCGATCCCCCTCCCACCTCCCTCTCCACCGATCCCTCTGGGTCTTCCCAGTGCACCAGGCCCGAGCACTTGTTTCATGCATCCAACCTGGGTTGGTGATCTGTTTCACCCTAGATAATATACATGTTTCGATGCTGTTCTCTCGAAACATCCCACCCTCGCCTTCTCCCACAGAGTCCAAAAGTCTGTTCTGTACATCTGTGTCTTTTTTTCTGTTTTGCATATAGGGTTATCATTACCATCTTTCTAAATTCTCAATAATCAGTTTTGATTGTGTGCCTACTATGTGCTTGATTCTGTTCTAATTGTGAGATAATCAGTGAATAAGGCAGACAGGGTTCTTGCTTTCATAGAGCAAACATTCTGGTTGGAGTAGGTATATAGTAAGTAGTGAAGTAAAATGATTAAATAGAAATTATATGCAGAAAATTAAATAAGATTTTATGAAAAATAGTGACTTGCTGGTTTCTTCTGATTATTGGTCAAGGAAGATCTCTTTAAGGATATTATTGAAGAGGGACTGATTTAATCAACAGGAACAGTTGGCATAAAGGAACTGAAGAAGACCAGTGTAGCTGGAGTATAGTGGATAATGGGGAAAGGGTACAGGATAAATTTGGAGAACAGAGTTCAGAATCTTAGAAGTCTTTGGAAGCCAGGGTAGGTAATTTGGATTTTATTATAAATGTGATTAAAGGGTTTAAATGGGGTTGTGATATGATTTAATTTACCTTTTAAAATCATCATTCTGGCTACCATGTGGAAAATTGACTATGGTGGACTACTAATAGAAGCAGAGATTAGAGGCCTTCACAGTGTATAAGAATTTCTGGAATGGATGTATTAAAATAGAGGTGTTGAAAGGGCAGTAGGAGTAATCAGAGAGCCAGATGCTTAAAGGTAATGCAACTTCTGGTGATGAGAAAATCAAAGCTAAGATTGAGACAAAGTGGAAGGTTTGAGGTTGAGATTAAGGAACTGAGGGACGGTGATGTTAAATGGATCATCCATGTGGATGGTCGTGGAGGTGATGCTGGATAGTAGGTTTTAAGCTAGGTATTAAAGTCATTAGTGAGTGAAGAAGAATTGTCCTGGGACCAGAGAGAGGGTGGCAGCAAAACAGTACAGCCTGATGGCATGAACTTCAAAGGAAATGGGATTTGAGGAGGTAGAGGAGGAAGAAGTGGTTTGGAAGGAGCAGTGGCAAACAAGGAAAATATTTACAACCTCCAGGTCCCCAGGTGGGTATGAAAGGAAAAATAGCTGTCACGTAGAAGGACTATGGAAGAAGCAGCCCAAGGGAAATAGCCAGGTTTCAGTTCAGGCAAGAAACTGAGGAGTCTGTGTAGAAACTGTAGGAAATTAAGAGATGAGGAAAAATAAATATATCCTATTTATTTCCTAGGAAAGTAGAATATTAAGAAACTTCTGTGAGTTCCACGTGACAGAAAGGATGGAGTAGAAGTGGTTTTCTAAATTGGTTCAGATGAATAGAATACACTGTAGAAATGGGATGCAGGTCCAGATGATGTATTACCTGGAGAGTGTGATGAACACAAAGAATGGAGCAGTACCAGTTCCTTGGGCATTTTATCTTTCCTGAAACTCCATGTGGTAGCCATGGGTTGTGCGAAGAGTGAAGGTTATTTCAAGAAGCTCTGTAAATGTGTCTTCTCTCTGATGCCAGAGAGAGATGGTTGTAATTTTCTTACGGGTCAACTGAAAAAGTTTGTATCTGAGCTTTCATGAAGGTTTAAGGTCCAAGGTTAACATAAGCCTTCCTTGAAGCCTAATCACATTGCATGTCGGTTTTATTTAATTATTTTTTTTGGCCATGTGCCTCGGAATCATGCCCAGCAGATCTTAGTTCCCTGACCAGGGGTCAAGCCTGTGCCCGCTGCATTGAAAGCTTGGAGTCTTAACCACTGGACAACCATGGAAATCCTGCAGATTGTTTTTAGAACTTCATTATATGTCAGTGTGGACTGTTTTTTTTCCTGTCTTCTCCTCAGCCTTTCCCCTACCCCTATCCCTCCTTATATAAGTAGCTAGTCACAGATTCTCTGAAATTAACTGGAAATTTTAGGTTTCAGGGATGGAGTTCAGACAAATCATTGTAAAAAAAAATGTATGTTCTAGTCTCTTCTTTGTTGGTCTACCAATGATATTTTAAAAGTGAACTTGAAACTAACCCATTTTAATCCTGGAATTTTAATTTATAAAGCCTGGAGTGGGCGAAGAGTCAAGATGCAAATCACCAGACATGCCATCTTGGTATAGGAGAGTCAAAATACACATGATATATAGAAATAAATTAGTAATGTTATTTAAGGGGACTCAGAATTGGAAGGGAGAGAGAGAAGCAGAATTAAATAAATCCTGCAAACCTATTTCTTTTTTTGTTATCCAGATTTTTTTTCTTCCTGGTAATTGATCACCTCTGTTTCTTTTGTAGGCATTGTTCAAGAATGGAAGAGGATACAGATTTCAGAATCAGATTTAGTTCTTTGTGTTTCATAACTGATCATGTTGGTTTTCATGGCACCATAAAAAGCTCACCAAGTGACTTCATTGTTATTGAGATTGATGAACAGGGAGAGTTAGTTAATAAAGCCAGTGACAAACCTGTTTACAATGTTAGTAAAGTACTACCTGAGCCAAATAATTTAGCTAAAAAAGCAAAACTAGATCTTCAGATTTTATCTTTTGAAGAGACAAGCAATCAAGTAGTCAGTACTTTGGCTGGGAGCTCCAGTGATGACCACAATTTTGTGCCTTGTTCAGAAAAGGAAGATACTGTCAGAGATAGAACTTCCAAAGGTGAAGAAGAAAATGTTGATGTATTAGGCTCCTTGTTAGATGAAAAAACTAATGAATTACTGAATCAGTTTGCCTGTGATATAAAAGAGAAGTGGGACTCTCAAACTGAGCTAATTGGACCATCTCCTGAATTCTCATTAGGCAGAATCCTTGACAAGAACCAGAGGGCTACCTTGCATAGTGCTATTAGGCAGAAATTTCCTTTTTTAATAACTGTAGGAAAAAACAGTGAAATTGTTGTAAGACCAAATCTTGAGTATAAAGAACTTTGTCACTTGGTATCTGAAGAGGAAGCATTTGACTTTTTTAAATATTTGGATGCAAAGAAAGAAAATTCCAAATTTACCTTTAAACCTGATACAAACAAAGAACACAGGAAAGCTGTCCACCATTTTGTCAACAAAAAGTTTGGAAATCTAGTGGAAACCAAATCCTTTCCTGAACTGAATTACAGTGCTGATAATCCAAATGTAGTGATAACTGTAAGATTTCGGGTAAAAGCACACAAACACTGGAAGAGGTCTCTTCATGAATGCCAGGGAAGAAAAGATATATACACAGGTAACTTAATATCACTACCATTTTCTTAGGTAAACTTAGATAAAATTGCGTGAAATCTGTATAATTTCAAATGAATTAAATAGACATGTCCAGAGGGATACTGAAAACAATATATGGGTCCTTTTTTAAGTGGAAGATAAGCCTTTCAAAATATACTAGTTGTAAAATATTAACCTTATTGATGGAAGTGTGATTAACACATGTTTATAGTTAATGTAGTCACAAATGTATAAAGTTAAAGAATTACTTTGTTCAATAAATCTCACGGGGGTGAATCTTGATTTTGTATTTTGAAACTTACCTTAAGTATTTGGAGAGAAGGAAAATATGTTTGCTGTACTTGGGGAAGTGAAGAAAATACCTTGTAATCTAGAACAGCCGGACTTCATAGCCGATGGAAAGAATCCTGCAGACTTTCAGGGAGTTCCTTTGTTTGACACTGTCCATCTTTTAAAGAAGAGATTCTTGAAATTTTGCATTCATTATTATCATCAAAAGAGCCTTTGAGAGATTTCTAAGCCCTGATATCAATTTCTGATTTTTACTCTATGTAATACACTTTCTTGGTCTGTTTTTCACAGTTTGCAATTCCTAGCCAGGCTCTTCCTAAACTTATATTTTAGTGATATCTGTCTATTTCCATAGATTTGGTATATTTAAAATACTATTAGTTTTTTTTTTCACATTATTGCTAATTGATACTCAAAGTTTGGGCTCCAGGACTAGGATAGTTCTTGTAAATTATTATGGATCTCAAACAGGTTTTGCTTATGTTGTAATTATGTTTAACTTATTGGCAATTTAAAATGAATTTTTAAAAATATGAATTTATGTTTATCGATGAAGGTGGTCAAAAGGTACACACTCCCAGTTATAAAATAAATAAGTCCTGGAATATAGTGTACAGACAGCATGATTGTTATTGTTTTGTCTCTAAGTCGTTTCCAACTCTGCAATCCGTCTGGCTGTGCCCTGCTAAGTCGTGTCCGACTCCTTGGGACCCCATGGGCTATGGCCCGCCAGACTCCTCTGTCCATGGGATTTCCCAGGCAGGAATACTGGAGTGGGTTGCCATTTCCTTCCCCAGGGGATCTTCCCGACCCAGGAATCAAACCTTTGGATTCTTTACCAGCGAGCCATCAGGAAGCCTGTATAGCATGGTGACTATAGTCAATGATATTGTATTGTATATTTGAAAGTTGCAGAAAATAGATCTTAAAAGTTGTCATCACAGGAAAAAAATTTGTAATTATGTGTGGTGATAAATGTTGACTAGACTTATTGTGGTGGTCATTTTATAATATGTTCAAATATCAAATCATTATTGCAGATTTTTAAAACTTTTCATAAATAATATACACCCTGCATATTTTTGAAACTTGCTGTTTCCATGTTTTTAGAGATTCTTCATAGAGAGATATAAAGAACATATAGATCTTTCTTTTCTTTTGTTTTAAACATGATTTCTAAAGAACAGATATTATAAGCTTTTGTTTAGCTATTTCATTTATTCAGAGATAGATTTCACACCCTTCTACTTCGTGAGTCAGGCTTATGTTAAACGTTCATTTTTCTTAGAGTGCTCTTCAGAGAGACTCTTGTAGCTCCTGATGATGGTTACAGGAGTTGAACAAAATAGAGATTATTCTGCAGAATACTTTGAATTTCCTTTCCATGATCTGAGGGAAGAGGGCAGTCCTTTGAAGTGTCTTATATGGTGCACTGAGGACTGAGATATTCTCTTACTGTCAATGTTGGCAGGTTATATAGGCCAACAAGTTGGTGGGGGTGGGGGGTAGTGCTTGGTGGTAATTGTTACTGGGCTTGTTCCTCCTTCCACTTTTGCGATCTCATTCTCACCTTCTCATCTCATAGACATTTGAAGGATCTACCATGAGGCAACAAGCTCTGTTTTATTTGCTGAGTTCCTGGCCTGGAACTCCCAGTCTACGGGGTACATAAACTTACAGAGAGAAATTATGACATGGAGTTCAGTGTCATGATGTAGATAATGACAGCTTGTGAAGACATGTAGGTTTAAGTAATCAACTCCTTGTAACGTGCGTGTTTTCATCTATTCAACAAATATTTGAATACTTACTATGTGTTAGCCTGAGGGTGTAATGGTCAATAAAACAAACATGATCACTACTTTGGGAGCATTCAGCCTTGAGGACCTGGAAGGAATTTGAGGGAAAATTGCTGTGGCCCTTGGATCTTGAAGCATGAAAAGAAATGTGGCAAATAATAAATGGAGGGAGTGTGTGTTTTAGACAAAGGACCTCAATGCACACAAGTCCACAGCAGTTCATCCAAGGATTGTGACAAGTTCTCTGGGTTACAATTATAGGATATATAAGATAACCCAAGTGCAGACTGGAGGGATGGATTAGGGCCAATATGAATGCCTAATCAGGGAATGTGGATTTTTTTTTCTGTAAGCCTTTAGTGAACCAACTAGCATTTTAAAAATGAGAGCTGAAATCTGTGAGGTTTGTATTTTACTGATTCTATTTTGATTAAAAAATACTCATCTAAATTAATGATTTGATTCATTATAATGATCTCTCAGTTTGCTAAGAATGTAAATGATGTATTTAGCTGCCTTTTTTTGTAATTGAGGATTTTTTGTTTGTTTCAGCTTTTACCCTACGAAAAGAAAATCTAGAAATGTTTGAAGCAGTTGATTTTTTAGCTATCAAACTTGGCGTGATTCCTTCGGATTTTAGTTATGCAGGACTTAAAGACAAGAAAGCCATCACTTATCAAACGATGGTGGTTAGAAAAGTAACACCAGAGAGGTAATAAGATGTTTAAAGGATAGAATTTTATTTTCTTATTGCATCAAATAAATAAATACTAGATTAAAAACTGAGAATAATGCTGGGAGCATATTAACCTCACTATCAATAGTAATTGATCATTCGCTTATTGATCAGCATATTCTGCATTAATAGTATAGTTATCTTCTAAATAGACTTTTATTATTGTAAAAGTAATACATGTTTATTGTAGAAGATTTAGAAAAATATAAAAATATATTAAATGTCACTAAAATTTCTCTTACACAGAAATAACCACAAAAACATTTTGGTCTGTTTCAGACATTTTTTAGAGACTATGATATATGCAGATGCTACAGAGGCCTTTTTTATATATGTGAAAATCATACTGTATATGGAATTTGTATTTTACTTATAAAAATAAAATAGTATTTTTAATGAAAATTTATGTCATGAAATATTTCAAAGTCATGTTCATTATATGGATTAATTTGTTTAACTTTCCCCTATTTTGGGATATAGAAATTTGTCCCAATTTTTCACTATAAATACTACTGTGATTAATTTTATTACACTTAAATCTGTGCCTTGTGGATGCTTTCCTTAAGGTAAAGTTCAAAAAAGTTGAATCATTGGACTAAAATTCTGCCTAACTTGACATATTCAAAATATATTAATCTTTAGTCATCAGATATTTAAGTCCTATTTTCTGGTAGATATTTTTAAGTTCTTATATGAGGGGCAGAAAAATGTTTATGATTTTGTCTTTGTGGTCAAGAAGTGTACTGTACTAAGAAGGAATGACTTTAGATGTTGAAAGGTATTTAGATGTTAAAAACTGTTTTTTACTACCAAAGACAAAATATTTTATTAGTTTCTAGGAGGAAAGAGTAGTTTGATTTGGCTTATTGGTATGGAATTTTAATTACCCTTTACCAATTGTAAGACTTTAGCAGATGCAGAAAATCTGAAGATATTTTGGAGGGCCTGTAAGCTGAACAGTCTGCCTGATAAAGCAGATGGTTCCTTTAAGGACTACAGAAAATATAGATGTAAAGAAAAATTTACATCGGCTCTTATAGGATCTTAAAAGTTAGGATAAGACAATTGGAATCTAATATTGGTGAAGAACTGAAAATTTGAGTAAAGAAGTGTTCAGAACAGAATTATAGGAAAGTCCTCTGGCGCTTGTGGTTTTTTGGTAACATTGGAGAAAAACTGAGGAGGAAAAGAGCAAAGTCTAAGGACAGAAGAGCAAAGAACAGCTAAGAGGTTCTATCACTTGAACTAAGGAGAAGTCAGAAGGCTACATAGAGTGATAGCATTAGGAATATGTGTTCCAGTTCTTAGAATAACTCTGTTAATATAATTCTATGATAAAGGGTTTTTAGTGCACATTTGTTGAAGTAAATGAAAGATGTGTTTTTGAAATAATCCCCCCAGGTTTTCAGTATTCCAGTATAAGTGGTTGTCTGCCATCTGTCATTTAAACTTTATTTTAAATCAATTTTTGACATTTTTAACATTTGAACATATTAATAATTTTTAACATTAGTTTAAACACAAACCATTTTTTAAATGTAAGAGTTAACTGAATCTAAATGATACATGATTTATCATTTATAGGTTGAAAAATATTGAAAAAGAAGTTGAAAAGAAAAGAATGAATGTGTTTAACATCCGGTCTGTAGAGGATTCCCTTAGACTTGGTCAGCTCAAAGGAAATCACTTTGATATTGTCATCAGAAATTTGAAAAATCAAATAAATGATTCTGCAAACCTGAGAGAGAGAATTTTGGAGGCAATAGAAAATGTTAAGGTAAGAAAACTGCACTGTAGAGTATTTTAGGAAAATCTTTATTTACATTGAGATATGAAGGGAAATTTTTTCTTTTGTATATTTTCTTTTTATGTGTATGTATAATTATTTTTAAAAAATGATAATTGGGTCCATTTTACTTATTTTTAATTTTTCTTCTTAGTATGTATCTTTGTATTGAAAAAAAGAAAACTTTAGTGTAATTAAAATATTGTATAGACTCCCCCAGTTGGAAGGGTAAAATCTATCTATTTAAAAGGACAGATTGTTTTTTTTTTTAAGCGTCTGCCATTTAGAGTAGTATTACAGGCAAAGAGATTAATTTGGGGGGAGACTTTGTTCAGCGTTTCTTTTCAGAAATCTTTGGTAAATAGTTTTTATATTACTTTTCAGAATGTTTTTTCTTTTCAATCTAATTTTGAATTTTGTTTCAATGTATGCCAATGGCAGATCATATACATTTTATCATTCATACAGTAAAAAAATTACTTACTGTAAGTTTTAAAATCATATTTGCTGGGCATCTAAATGTGCACATATAGCCATAGCCTTCATTCTGATTATATAGACTGTGGGCCAGCAAACTTTTCTCTGTGAAGGGCCAGAAAAGAAATGTTCGTGTTTTGTAGACAAATGATCTCTGTTGCAGCTCCTTTAGTGCTATTGTGTGGAAGCATCCATGAACTATACACAAATGAATGAGCATGGTCATCTTCCAATAAAACTTTATATACAAAAACAGTGGTTACAAGGCCAGATTTGATTTGTGGGCCAGTTAAATAGCTTGCCAACTCCTGATCTGGACGAGAAATTCTCAATCTGTTTTTTCTCCCAGACTAATTGAATAAGAAAATTTGGGGATGTAGCTTAGGCATTAGCATTTTAAAAAATCTCCCTAAGTGATTCTACTCCACAACTAACATTGAGAAACTCTGCTGCACGTTTCTGACCACAAAGACCTTTTCATACAATTTTATGCCTCTCCAACAGGAAAACAAACAGAAACCAGATTTTAATCACTATTGTACCTAACAGTCAGGAAAATATTTTCCCCAAAGATATTTAAAATCCTCATATAGTTATTTTTTCCTTTTCTCTAGACCTACCTAAGATTCTTTTTTTTTTTTTTTTCTTTTCCCCCTGTTAAACTATTAGAAAGATGTCTCTTATAAAAGGGAGTGGGGCTTTCTGAACTCTGATGTCATTTATTGCCCATCTTTCATTTGGTACCTATTCATATACATTTTTAAATCTCCATAGGAATAATCTTAGATTTAGCCAACTGTCCTTTAGTTCTCATGATGAGGGGAAGCCACCTGAGAAGTCCTGAACATAAGAAGTCTTTGGAGTTTTATTTTAAAGGGTTATAACTCGGATTGCTATAAACATTTTATTGTAATCAACCCTGAATAACTTGGCAGGGGTACTTAAAACTCTTCTGGTGTTTTTAGGATATTGTCTAATGTTATTTTTCCAAATTTGAAATAGTTAAAAGTATTTAACTGTGAGACTTAATACAGGGGGTACTTATTCTATCTGCAGTTGATCTTAGTGGCATGAGGTCAAGATGCAATTCCTTGTGTAGCATGCTGATTACAGATTATCTTTTATTTGCATCTTTTATTGAACAGTCCTGAAGTTGGTGCTCGATAATCATCATTGAATGAATATATTAATATATTCCCCCCATAGAGTGAGTGTAGAGAGCTCTTTTGTCTTTCAGGAAACCATATGGGCCTGTTTGCTTTGTGAGGACATGTTTAACCACCGACCATTGTTCTCAATGGTTGCAGTAGTAAATATCAATTTTCTGTTCCTACTGAAGTGATGATGTGCCATTGTCTTGGCCCAGACTTTCAGAAACTGAGATAATCAAAAAACCAACCATTATACACAAAAAAGCCAGGACTTGCTGGGTTTGAAAATAAATCTGCTTCATATTTCAAGCATCTGCAGACAGCCGAATCCCTGAAATCAGAAGGAGCTTCAGGGATCAGAACAGATGCAGTACTAGGTAACCAGTTCATCCCAGTTTTCCCAGAATTTTCCTGATTTTAGCACCAAGAGTCCCACATGCCAGAAAATGCCTCAGTAATGGGAATGAAAAGTCACATATTTTTAAAGTTTCTTCACTTATTTTCTAATTTTCAATCATTTATTTTTTTTCCTTTGTATTCTTTAACCATATAGTGTTTCTCAGCCCACTTGGTATCCATGTGTGTATTGCCAATTACAGGGTTCTTTTATTACAATAAAGACAAAGACTTGGTTACATATTTTGACACAATAATTGTATTTATTTATCTTAGTTTGAGACTGTAACAAAGAACCATAGGCAAGGTGATTTTTAAACAAGAGAAAAATACTTAGCATAATTTTGGAGGCTAGAAGCCCGAGATCAGGATACCTGCCTGGTCTTCCTATTGTATTCACATGTGGTAGAAAGAGAGTTGGCTAGCTCTGCCACCTTTTCTTATAAAGAGTTCTTATCCTATTCATGAAGCTGCTATCCTATGATCTAATTATCTCTTCAAGTCCCCACCTCCAGATACCATCACACTGGAGGTTAGGGTTTCAACATGTGACTTTTGGGAGGACACAGACTTGAGTCTATAGTAATATATTTTTAGTTAACTGATTTTTTATGTGTTTATAGAATAAAGGGTTTGTGAATTACTATGGACCACAGAGATTTGGGATGGGAAGGAAAGTTCACACAGACCAAATTGGATTGGCTTTGCTGAAGAGTGAAACGGTATGGATTCTGAAAAGATATGAACTTAACTGTTTTGTCAGATGAACTTACTACATGAGCCAGCTCATTGCTTTCTTAACCCAGCATATAAATGCATGTATACCCCCATATATATGTACTGTACATTACATCATGTTTATTGAGCAGCCACTATGTTCATGATATCACTTTTTAGCAAAGCAGATGCTGAATAATATTTGTTTGAATGAATGAATACTGTAAAAGAAGAATGAATTGGAGGCTAGATTGAATGCCCTGTTTTAAGATCCTTTCCTACTCTAAGATGCATACTTAGAAATAAGTTGTAGTACTGGAGACAGTGATAAAATACAGGAACTAGTAGATATCTTTTTTAAAGGAACATCTTTTAATCTGTTTATGTTTTAAAAGAAAACATTAAAGTTGGGAATTTTAAAAACTTTTATTTACATTTATTTTTTTAAAAATTTATTTTTAAGACCAAAGACAAAGAGTTCTGAAACTTGAGAACGCAAATGAAATTAGTGACTTGCCACTTGCCTATGCTTGTTCTATCCCCTTTTTTTGTTGTGTGTGTTGGATAAGCCTGAGTTTTATGTCATCACTTAATACTGTGTTCTTACTTCTATAATAGAGGCAAAAAATGACAGAATAAGATCTATGGGTGTGTGTCCACTTTTCCAGTTCATAAGATTTTAAATCTGTGTATTAGGTTGCCTTGCACTGGAGGTTAATTCTAAATTGTTTAGCTTAAGAATGCTTAAAGATAGAATTGTCATGTCAAATATCATGTTAAATGCCTATTCTATCAAGATGTACCTTTTTTTTTTTTTAAGTAAGTAATTTGTCACTTTCATCTAATGCATATTTGCTTGTTTGGTCTTTAAAGGTGAAGGCTGTAAAATTGTTTTTTACACCAGAAGATTTGGATGATCCTGTAAATAGAGCAAAGAAATATTTTCTTCAGACTGGTACTTTAAAAGTTTCTTTACCTCATATATAGCTAGGCAGATATATAAGTGTTATGTCATCAGGATAGCATTCATTACAACATAAATGTGATAAGAAATAGACTGTAATATATTGTATATTTAAGCATTTTTATTATGTGCCCTAGGTACTCCATTTTTATGGGACTTTTGTATAACTCTTGCTTCGGGGTTGGGTGAGGGGTTTTTATGAGTTTTTCTTGGCCTAAATCCTCAAAAAAGACAGAATTCCCAATTCTAAACTGGCATGGATAGAAGTATAATTCCCTGCACTCAGGAGACTGAAAAAGAAACTAAATAAAAGTATATTTGTTACATCTGGTACTTTGTGCATTGTTTTTGATTTAGTCTCCATTTAGCCCTGATTGCTAATTTTGAAAACTTTAGCTCAGTATATGTAGAATACTTAATGAGAAGCACTAAAAAAAATTTGTTATGAGTGTGGTTCTAGAGTCAGTCTACATGGGTTTAATAATCAACTTTAGTACTTCCCAGCATATAGTCTCATGCAAGTAATTTAGCCTCATTGCTTTAGTTTCTTCACCTGCAAATTGAAGCTAATAATGATGATACCTAAAAGACTGTTAATATTTAAATAAAATAATAGATTTAATGCTCTTAAAATAGTGCCTGGATTATTCTGAATACCTAGTAAATATTATGTGTATGTAAGTAGTAACAGCAACCATAAAATTTTAGATTCATTAAATATATGATCAACATATACGTGCATATTAAATTTCACTTGCATAGAAATAAAGGACATCAGTTTCTAATATCTCCATTATCTTTAATTATGTACATATTATATATATAATACTTAATAGGTGAAAAATATTTTTGTGCCACACCCAAATCTGTAAACCATATGAGCATTTCACATTGTTATGAATAATCTAAGTAATACTAAAACAAAGTTCAAAATTACATCTATTGTGGGTCCTGAGAAAATAATTTCCTTATGGCATTGATTGTTAAACTTCAGTGTGTGCAAGAAACCCGGTGCATTTGTTAAAGCGCTTACTCCAAGGCCCTACCTGAATAAGCAGCTTTGCCATGGAGTCCAGTAATCTAATTTTAAAAAGCATGCTGAATAGTAGAATGACTGAATGGTATACTTGAAGGATCCAGATGTCAACCCTTTCTTATTCAAAAAATTCTGTAAAATGTCCATAATAGCTCTTTAAAATCTCAGCTCAGGGACTAATATAATGCTTTTAAAAAAATGTTCTAAATAACTGCAAATTAGTTCATCTCCATCTTGAATTTGGAGTTACTAATGTGCTCTTTTTAAAGCAGGGAAAGTGAATGAACTAAGAGTAATGATTTTTAACAAACAAAAAACCTCTTCAAATGTAGCTCTGGTTTATAGGTGGTGCTGAGCCTCATCTTCATATTCAGGTTCCCAGGATAGCTCAATTCATTTAGAGAGTGTGGTAAAGCTCTTAATAACTGGCCTTTGAATAAAAGGAACTGATTGATCTCTTTGTTTCAGAGGATGCTAAAGGCACACTTTCACTGATGCCCGAATTCAAAGTTCGGGAGAGAGCACTGCTAGAGTCACTGCACCGCTTTGGCGTGACAGAGGAGGGCTGCATCCAGGCGTGGTTCTCCTTCCCCCATTCTATGCGCATATTCTACGTTCATGCATACAGCAGCAAGATCTGGAATGAGGCAGTATCTTACAGACTTGCAACTTATGGCTCAAGAGTTGTGGAGGGTGACTTGGTCTGTTTGGATGAAGATACTGACAATGAGCAGTTACCAAGTAGTAAAGTAAGTATCATTTCATCAAGAGTAGTTATGTACAAGGAGCACTTATTTTCAGAAACTCTTATTTTAGAAAAAATTTAAAACTAAACATGCTTTTTTTTTTAAAACTTGTATCTGCTCATCGGCTTCTACTCTGCTGACAGCTGACACTTAACATGTCATTAAATAGAAGTACAAAAATGGTCAGTGGTATGAAGTGAGAGTTATAAAGATAGTAAGCCTTCCTTAAAAGAACACGTTCTTTAGAAAACTACACAAGCAGTTCTTGAATCAGGCTTCCCAAGTGGCTCATTGGTAAAAGCATCTGTCTGCCAATGCAGGAGATGCAGTAGACACAGTTTCCATCCCCAGGCTGGGAAGATCCCCTGGAGGAAGAAATGGCAGCCCACTCCAGTATTCTTGCCTGGAGAATCGCATGGACAGAGGAGCCTGGTGGGCTACAGAAGGTGGGGTTGCAAAGAGTCAGATAAGACTGAGCAACTGAGCACCCACCCAATGCATGGAACAGGCTCCTTAAAAATCAAAACAGTGCAGATGGAGATGTCATTCCTGCCACCACTTTATTGTGATTTCCTCTGCCACTGTCAGAAAATCAATCTCTTTTGGCATATTTCCTTCTAGACCATTTTCTATGCTTTCCCATAAATATCCACAGAAAGTGGATTTTTATTGTTCGTTAACAATGAAGAAAACATACAGAATTTTGAGACTCGAAAGTCAAACTATGAAAAGGAAAAAGAATAAAATTTCTATAATAATGCTATATAGGATATGAAGTGTCATTTCTTTTATATAAGTGTGGTTTTACAATTTGTTTTTTTCTCTCTTAACAGTATCTTAGAGACATTTATATTAATGAAATATAATTTGTCTTATAAAATTGATCCTTTCATTTCCTCCATGGTATTTTGGATATTTTGGATATTGGTATTTCCAACTAGTATTTTTATGGTATTTTAATCTCTGTGGATTTGACCTAAATAATGAAATTGAATTCCATAAATCACATAAAGAAATTCATTTCATAACATTGTAATGCCAAAAGAGGAGACTATTCATCATTATCTTAATTATATCTCAAAAATATATTTTAAAAATTAATGAAGGGATTTGAGTAGTGCTTTTGTATATAACATCATAAAATCATTGAACTTAAGGGGAGAAAAATATTTTAGACACTTCTTTTCTAATTCCCATTTCATAGAAATGAAAATTGAGACCCAGGCTGGAGAGTAGACAGGTTAAGTGGTGTAGGTAGCAGAATTCAGAAGACCTAGTTATCTGATTCCTAGCCCAGCTTGGTCTCTACTAGAGAAATCATGGGGTATAGAAAAGTATCAACATGTGGAGATAGGGCATGGTCCTATTTCTCAAAAATGGAGAAAAAATAGACTCTGAATTTACCATAAAGGATGATTTATCTAAATTAACGGCAGAGTTTTAGATGTGTAAGTTAGGATTTTTTGTTGTTGTTGTTTGTTTGTTTCAAGTGATAGAAGCCTACCTCAGACTAACTTAAGGAAAGCAGACAAGAATTTCTTGGCCCTCATAACTGAAAGTCCATGATTGATTCAGGTACAGCTGTATCAAGGGGCTAAAACAGTGTCCTAAATCATCCATCTCATTTTCTTCATCTTTCAGCTCTGCTTTCCCCTCTGTTGGATCCATTCTGTTTCTTCTTCAGAAAAGAAGTCCTTTATTTCCTAACAGTTTCAGTCAAAGCCATGGAATTGAGTCTCAGAATGGCTTAGTTTGTATTCCATGTCCCCAGACCAGTTACTGTGGACTGCTGTGTGTGACTGGCAAAGCCTCTGTTCCAAGACCTCCTTCCTGCAACCATCCCACCCAAACCACAATCAAGAACTGGGAGGGAAGCTCCCAGGAAATTGCAGATACACTATCAGAAAAGGAGTCAAGGCTGAGTGATGAGTGAGCCAGAACAAAGAGATCTGCTTTACTATTCTATTAAATGAATGGCTTGTGAATATTTAGATAAGAAAGTGAGGGACTTCCCTGGTGATCCAGGGTCTAAGACTCTGTGCTCCCAAGGCAGGGGCCTGGGTTCCATCCCTGGTCAGGGAATTAGATTCCACATACCGCAACTAGCAGTTCTCATGCCACAATAAAGATCCTGCTCGCTGCAACAAGATCGAAGATCTTGGCGTGCCGTAAGTAAGACCCGGCACAGTCAAACAATAAAATCTAAGAAAAATTAAGAGAAAAAAAAAGTGATCACTAGGAGCTTCATTAAGAATGGTCATTTAACTGAGACACAGATTCTGAAACTGCATAAAAAGAAATCTAGCAGCAGCTTAGGTTTTATTTTACCTCATATAAATGGAAGAAGAGCTATGTCAGTTGATTCCATTTTTAATACTTTTCAGAAAACATGTCCTTTTAATTTCTTGGCAACACATTATTTAGTAAGTCAGCCATTTCTAATTCAGATTTTCATAAGTTCAAGTTTACTTTGACAAGATATAGCAATAATCTATGTGTCTCATAATGCATGTGTCTGATAAGACTTTGTTCCAGATAACATTTGCAAGGATATTTTTGTGATCAGGATTTTGTCTGCTTTTCCTTCAGGAGATATAGGAGAAGAGAAAACATTTTCTCTTTCACATTTTACAGAGTTTCCTTTTATTAGCAGTAAAAGGTATCTGTATTTTTTAAATCGATTATTTATACTTTATTAATTAGCACTGAGAAAAGAAAAGGCAAGAATTGGAGGCTCAGGACATAAAATATGGAAAATACAGAAAAGGAAAAGACAAATTAATATTTGTAGAATATTTCATGTTGTGCATCTACATTAAAAATTGTAGGAAACTATAGGAAACTAATCTGAGTCCCTTTTTGATAGAATTACTAGGCCTACTGCTGCTGCTGCTGCTAAGTCACTTCAGTCGTGTCTGACTCTGTGCAACCCCATAGACGGCAGCCCACCAGGCTCTCCCGTCCCTGGGATTCTCCAGGCAAGAACACTGGAGTGGGTTGCCATTTCCTTCTCCAATGCATGAAAGTGAAAAGTGAAAGTGAAGTCGCTCAGTCTTGTCCAACTCTTAGCGACCCCATGGACTGCAGCCTACCAGGCTCCTCCGTCCATGGGATTTTCCAGGCAAGAGTACTAGGCCTACAGATGTAGCTTAATTTCAGGTGACTTGGCAGATTCTCATAATTTTTTTGTGAGTAAGATGGAGAAATGTGAATTATACAATGAGAAAATCAGGTGAATTCATCTTTGTGGAGCTGCCATATGACAAAAGAATGGTTAATTCATCAGTTGATGTCAGCATGGAGGGAGCTCTTTAAAGAGAGCTACAGTGTTTTGTACTTGAAAATGTTTGTTCAGTGTTTTCACAAATTGCTTAAATTGTAGTATTTTAGGAATGGTTATGACTTTGTGAAAGGCAAAGAGCTGGAATTGATGATGCAAGAGAGATCATAGCCCCATGTATTTTGGTCAGATCACATCTAGAGTATTACGTCCATTTCTGAATTCAGCAGTTAAAATGGGTAATTAACATGTAAACAAACAAATAAACCCAAAATGAAAAACCAAAATGGAGGGATATTATTGATCTGAGTAGGGAGAATTGGGAAAGCAAGCAAGTTTAGAGAAGATCTAGGCATTATATGGTGAATGCTTTAGGAAAATGAGACTGTGTTGATCCTCATGGAGCGATGGTATCTGCCTTTATACTTTTGAGCTTTCGTGTCTCAGAGAAATCAAAATTATTTATTCTGCGTCCTAGGGCAACATTTCTCAAACTTGTCATTCACTTCTTTTTTTTTCTCGTGTACGTGTGACAATTATTACTAGTCTATGAAACACATTTTGAGAAGCACTAGTTCTCGTAGAGTATTATGATACCTGTTGGGGACAGAGGTTGGAGAGGGATTTCATGGAAACAGATTTTTGATTCAATGTAATAAAAAAAAAAATACTTTGCGATTTAGAAAAAGATGATTGGTAACTGAGGTGAAGGTGTTGCTTCAGAGTGATAAGCTGCCCCAGTCTGTTTCCCCTGCAGTTATCGGGTTAAAGCAATCATTCTCATTTTTAAGTAGTCTGCTCCTATAGAAACAAGCTGTGAAAAGATCTTATTTGAGTATGAGTATATTCAGTTAAGAAGTTGTGTTATACATAACAGAGTTAGGAAAAGTTGAGGGAATTTGGAACATTTGAGAATCATCTGTATTTTCATCATGTTTTTAAAAATAGGTTCATCTAGTAACCAAAGAAGAGGAATCAGCTAACACATATGCGATACATCAGGTAAACTTGCTTAAAAATTAGTATCATTTAGATTTAAATGTAGACATTGTGCTGAAAAGATAGTATACTAACCATTTCTCCTCCCCGTCTCCTTTTTTCTACCACTTTTTATTCAGATATACTTTATATATAGTAAAATTCACTTCTTAGTTTATAGTTCTATGAGTTTTGATAAATGTAGACAATCATATGACCACCACAAGAATCAAGATAAAGAAGTTTCCTGTCTCCCTCAAACTTCCTGTGCCCCTTTGTAGTCCTCTCTCACCCCTGCCCCAGCCCCAACTCAGCTATTTTCTGTCCTACAGTTTTGCCTTTGAAAGAATGCCATAGAAATGGATTCATAAAGTATATGTGATTTTTTGTGTCTGGCTTCTTCCAATGAGCATAATGAATTTGAAATTTTCATGTTGTGTATATTTGAGTTTTTTATCTTGTGCCTTTTCCTGACTACATGTTGGTTCTAGTTAAAGGAAAAATATCTAGAAGTCATCAGCAAAGGAGGAAACCTCCACAAAATTTACTCATGAGCAGCTGAGAAAAATAGAAATTAATCTTGCAGCTTCTTGTGCACTTTCATGTTTTTATTAATAAGTAAGCAAGGAAAATGTAAAATTGTCAAGTTTTATGTGATGGAGCAGTATGGATTATTCTTTTTGTTCCAGAAAGAATATGCTTTTAGCATTGTGTGACTGCACAAAGATTAAATCTGTTGGGTAATTAGATGTACCTCAACTTCTTGTTCCATTTCTTATACCTTAGCAGCAATTTGTCAAATAATATCTGACTTGAGTTGGTTACCTTGTTAACTAAGAGTCCTTCTTGATTTCAGTTAGCTCTTCTTTTTGCCTGGCAGCATTAAAAAGAATCAAAATAGTATAGTATTCAGTAGCCTGTTTTAGACCGATTGTAATGTTTGTATTCTGAGTGTGTTTTTACATAGTCAAGTCCCAGTCATAGAAGTAAATTTAAAATGTGATTGCATATGGACTTCCCTGGCAGTCCAGTGTTCAAGACTCCATACTTCCACTGCAGGGGGTGCGGGTTCAATCCTTTGTTAAGGAAGTAAGATCCCATGTGCTGTGCAGGGTGGCCAAAAAAAAGAGAAATGATCATATATTTTTCTGAAGGCTGTTTCATGAACCTTTTTTTCCCCTTTCCCTTGCATAGGTGGTTCTTCCAGTTCTTGGATACAACATTCAGTACCCTAAAAACAAATTAGGGCAGTGGTACCAGGAAGTACTCAGCAGAGATGGACTACAGACATGTAAATTTAAAATACCTACCCTGAAACTGAATGTTCCAGGGTGCTATAGGAAGATTTTGAAACATCCCTGTAATCTCTCATACCAGCTGATGGAAGACCATGGTATTGATGTCAAGAAGGAAGGTTCCCACATTGATGAAGCAACTTTATCCCTTTTGATCTCTTTTGATCTTGATGCTTCGTGTTATGCTACAGTTTGTCTGAGGGAAATAATGAAGCATGACTTTTAAAACTGATACACTTGATATAGTCATGTGTGTGCCACTTTTTAAAGGAAAGTGAAAAGGGAGCTAAAACTTCTTGAGTGTCTACCATGTTCTAGGAGCTTTATCATTGTTATCTCCTTTAATTACACACCATCCCAATGAAGTAGGAATTTGATACTCACATTGAAGAGGACATATAGCTAGTAAGTGGCAAAATCTGAACTTAAGACTCCAAAGCCTTTGTTGTTTTCTATTATCTAATGTCTCGATGACCTTTATTCTGTGCTATAAAAGTTAAAATCTTTCTGGACTATTAGGAGCATACTGCAAGATAACATTATAGAAGGAAACATTAAAGAAAAGCTTTTGGCGTAATGTTTATATCCCCAGACTCCTTGCTTAAAATGTAGATTAAACTAAGTTGTAATGAAAACATATGGTTGGAGAGAAAGATGAAGCATTTTGTTAATTAGTGCCATTCTTTTCTATTTTTGAAAGTATTGATGAGAATAGTACTTCAGGAAAATGTTATCTCTCTATTTATTAATATGATATGCAAGGAGATCCAACCAGTCCATCCTAAAGGAGATCTGTCCTGGGTGTTCATTGGAAGAACTGATGGTGAAGCTGAAACTCCAGTACTTTGGCCACCTAATGCGAAGAGCTGACTCATTTGAAAAGACCCTGATGCTGGGAAAGACTGACGGCAGGAGGAGAAGGGGACGACAGAGGATGAGATGGTTGGATGGCATCACCAACTCAATGGACATGGGTTTGGGTGGACTCTCAGAGTTGGTGATGGACAGGGAGGCCTGGTGTGCTGCGGTTCATGGGGTCACAAAGAGTTGGACACGACTGAGTGACTGAACTAAACTGAACTGATTCCAGGGTAGTATTAGTATGATATCCCCTTTATGAAATAAATGATCTTTAATGAACATTGAAATACATTTTTATACAGTTTCTTTATTTTGACATATACTGACCCCCCACTTTTTTGTAATTTTTGTTCTGTCATCTAGAACATAAATTTTTAGAGTCAGATCTGTGCTCAGACTCCAGCTCTGACACTTACTAGTGACTGAGTGTTATTGATTCTTTTTGAGGCTCATTTAAGGAATCAAGATGGCACCAACCTCATAAACAACACCTAATAGAATTATCTCCACCTTTTTAATGTTTCTAGAGGAAGAAAACATTTTACCCATTCTGAAATTTAAGTATGTCTTAACTGTATTCATTTATATATTTTAATTGGAGGATAATTACTTTACAATATTGTGATAGTTTTTGCCACACATTGACATGAATCAGCCATAGGTGTACATGTGTCCCCCCATCTTGAACCCCCTCCCCCCTCCCTCCTCACTTCATCCCTCTGGATTGTCCCACAGCACTGGCTTTGGGTGCCCTGCTTCATGCAATGAACTTGCACTGGTCATCTGTTTTACATATGGTAATATACATGTTTCAATGCTGTTCTCTCAGATCATCCCACCCTCGCCTTCTCCCACAGAGTCCAAAAGTCTTTTCTTTACATCTGTGTCTCTTTCCCTGTCTCGCATATAGGGTCATCATCACCATCTTTCTAAATTCCATATATGTACGTTAATATACTGTCTTTGTGTTTCTCTTTCTGACTTACCTCACTGTATAATAGGATCCAGTTTCATCCACCTCACTAGAACTGACTCCAGTGCATTCTTTTTTATAGCTGAGTAATACTCCATGTGTGTATGTACCACAACTGCCTTATCCATTCATCTGCCGATGGACATCTAGGTTGATTCCATGTCCTAGCTATTGTAAATAGTGCTGCAATGAACATTGGGGTACTGTGTCTTTTTCAATTCTAAATATTTGTTAGTTTAACTATTCCATGTCACAAATCTCTTTAACCACTTTATATCAGTTGAATTGGGGAGGAAATGGAATGTACTGATTGGAAAAATCTGAGCATTCTTTTATTGCTGGTAGCATTACATAATGATTTAAATTTAAAATACTGTAGAAAGTATTATATGTTAGTAATGTGGTACTTTTACATATTTAAGTCAGTCAAACCATTTTGGATATATTAACATAAGGAAATAAAATTCAAAAGAAGAAAAAAACTATATGCAATGTGAGTTTGCTTAGTGTCACATTTTTATATATAGAAAGAATCAGTTTTAAAGTCCAGCATTAGCTAACCTAAAGTAAAATGAGGTGGAACAGTTTGATTGCAAAACATGTAGGTATTAAAAATGAAGGTTTTATGTATGTGAGAAAATATTGCCCCTCAAAAGTATATGTAAAACACAAATGGAGTGTATACACTAAATGCAGCTTTTACACAGCGGGGGCACTTCTGAATAGTGATTAAAAACATGGATACTGGAGACAAACTCCTCTGGTTTGAAGCTTGGCTCTGCTACTTACAGCAGTATGGCCTTATGAGTTTCTGTGTTTCAGTTCCAACTTCTATAAAAACAGGGATGGTAATAAACATACCTCTTAGGATTATTGTGACGATTTTCTGAGTTAATGTATGTAAAGCAGCTTAGAAAAGTGCCTAGCACTTAGTTGCTGTTAAATAAATGTCCACAAATCCAAGTTTGGAAGGGAACAGAAAGAAATGAAAAGGTCATTCTGTTAAGATCATAGAATGTTTGGGATTTTTTTAATACTAGAAGGTTCCTGTTTTGTCTTTATATATTTTAATAATTAATAAATTCAGGACACAAAAATTGCAGATTGTTGTACTGTGGATTTTCAAAATTACCTTTATTACCTAATGTTCATTGAAAATGAAATGATGCTGTATTAAGTAGTAAAAAAAAATTAGAAATAATGTTTGAACTTTTATATGATAAATTATATCTTGTAAATATAATCTGAAAGTGAATTGCTAAATAATTAAATCCCAATTTTCTTTTAAACATTGGGTAGCAATTAGAAAATATGAAAGCATTAAGTGTGCCATCATTGACAGTATTTTCTTTGCCTCTAGGTGGCACTATAATTTTAGCTATCTATTTAAGCACTTTGGCCCTGTGTAAAGAAAAGATCACTAAACTTATTTCAAGTTACCATAAAATGTATTCAGATAATGTTCAAGTGGAAAATTATTTAATATATTATAATATTTTCCATGTTAATTTCTATTTTTTTTTTTCCCAGTAAGGACTTGAATAGACTTTGGATCAAATGAAGAGTAGTCACATAGGGTTTTGCAGTTTTTCTGGAGCATTTTAGGCTCTCAGAAGAATCTTCGGACTTGCTTTAATTTTCAATGTAATATTTGAAACAGCAATAGTGACTCAGGCTTACTAAGGTAAAACAAATTTAGGTCTTTTATTAAGATAAAAACACTTAGATTTTTTTAAGTTATAATAAAGTCATATGCAACTTTGATCCAAGTAACATTTGCTGAGTGTTGTGACAGGCACTTCCACTCCTCTTGTTGTAATCCATGTTTCCAACCTGTAGGTGGGTAGTGTTTTCCCTGTTTTAGCAAGTGAGAAAATATCTGAGTGGTTTACTGACCTGTTCAAGTTCAAGCAAGATGGTATTTGATTGAACTTTATTATGCTTCTAGATCAGTACTGCCTTCATCCCCTTAATATTTGCCTTCTGAAAACAAGTTTTTGGTTAATAATAATTTCTATTTCTACCAACTTAATATTTCTTGATATTGATTAATAGGCATATTGGGGCATGTCTTGAGAGAAAGAAAATTACTTTTGAGATTCTGAGAACAAAATAAAAGTAATAGGAGATCATTTGCTGCTGCTAAGTCGCTTCAGTCGTGTCCGACTCTGTGCAACCCCAGAGACCATTTAGGGAACTTCCAAATCATTTTGGGGTGTTTTCTAGAATATTTGGGGACTTGTATCTGAATGATAGGCAACACCATTATAGGCTATTGAAAGTTTCTTTAGATGATACCTGGTACAATATTACATTTCATAAAAAGTACAGTGAGAAAATTGCTTTGTTTTCTCAGTACTCTTCCAACCTTTTCATCAACCGTTCTGTTTAAGACAAGGAGAAAGGTGACTGTTTCACATTTACATCTCACTTGCTGGGTTTACCTTTTTAACAGAGCAAGTACAGGCCCTAGGCCCAGGAGTACCACTAGGCCATAATATCTAATGAGAATTTCATAATACTGCTGTGTTTTATTGACTTTATTTTTCTAGGTACATATTTTTTTATGGCAAATAATATTGGTTTTCCACTTTTTTGATGTTTCTTTGAAAAATAAGTTTAATTTTAAAAAGAGGAAATCAATGTAAAGGTAATAAGCAACTACTAGTATAGATATAGCAGTAATTAAAACAGCAATACATGAATGATTGAAATTTGGGAAATAGAGTACCTGAACTCAGAGAGGGCCTGTCACTGTGTTAGTGTGGTAACTTTAGTAACCCACTGAATTTCTCTGTTGTGATGTCAGATGTGAAGTAATGTTAGTAATCATTTCCCAGTCCAGGACAGTATAGCATCAAACAAAATAATGAAAAATACACAAATTCAATATATTATAAGCACAAGTACTAATGATTACATGTCGTATCTTAAAATTGTACTGATAGGGATTTTCTTTTAGAAAATCTTATGAAACACTAAGAACAGTGTCTAGCACCTAGCAAATTCTTGATAAATATAACTAGTGTTATTTTAGTTAATATTACATTACTGGGCTCTCTGTTGAAAGTTTTATAATTGAATGGCTAATGAATTTCCCTTGAGATCTGATCTGACTCTGTTTTAGCATAAAGTGATTATAATTCAACACACGTTTACATTTATTTATTTTTTATAAGTAGAAAGAATTACATATTTCTAAATCTGGGAATTCAGCAGTTCCTTCAAATTTAGATCTTTAAGAACTATCTGGGTCAGTGTTCTTCAATATTTTCCACCTGAGAACTACCCTTAAGAGACAAAGAAGAAATGAAGCTGCATATAACAATGGAAAACTTTCTTCCATTAATATTGGGATAGGAGAGGAGGTCGGGGGGAGATATGGAGAGGAAGAAAAATAGGACTTGTCATATTTGTTCTTTATTTACTTCTGAAATTGAAGAATACTTAAAGAGTACTGAAATTTCAGCAAGTGTAAGGTGAGGAAATTGAGGGATTATGATTGCATTTTTTCAGAATGATCTGGTTGCTCAAACCAACATATCACTAGAGAGACAGAAATTTATGCATTGTACATTTTCACAATACTAATGGTGGTTAATGTAAATAGTTTATTAATTAATTTATCTATTTAGTTATTTATTTGGCCATGCCATATGGCTTGTGGGAATCTTAGTTCCTGGGTCAGGGATCAAGCCCAGGCCCTCGGCAGTGAGATCGTGAAATCCCAACTACTGGACTGCCAGGGAATTCCCAATACAAATAGTTTAAAATGTAGTACCTGTGCTATAGATTTTGCTTTCAGATTCAGAGAGATTCTTAAGGATAGCTTGATGTCTCATGGTACTGTTTTAATCTAGTTTCCTAAGCCCTTCTCCCTTTGCCTATTTTTGACAGGCCACAAAACATGCCCCTAAATTCACAGCACTCTGTAAGATGCAATGGGGAAAGACAAATCAGTAATATCCCTGCCTTTCAAGGATATCCTTGACAATATCATTTGATTTGAAATGCCATCTGCAAAAAGAGTATGCACACCACTAGATGGCGAAGAGAGAAACAAACGGTGTCTGCATATCACTTCCGGCTCACTGTAGGACCAATGATAGGCTTCTTGACCTCTCAGCACCACTTTCTGAATCCTTAAATGATACTTGTATTAGCATTTCTGAGCATTGTGAGATCCTCTCTTAAAATATGGAGATAACTCTCTTAATGGAGTTAATCTTGTGTAATAACTCTCTTAATGGAGTTAATCTTGTGTAATTTCAGT
Source organism: Cervus canadensis (assembly GCF_019320065.1). Lineage (NCBI taxonomy): Eukaryota > Metazoa > Chordata > Mammalia > Artiodactyla > Cervidae > Cervus > Cervus canadensis. Next base: position 19,703,113 of record NC_057410.1, on the reverse strand, counting down.
GTGGGCTATCAGGAATACCTTTAAGTAAAGAAAATGACTCTAATCTTCTTAAGCAATTCATTTTCTCAGCAACTGGGAGGCAGGAGCTAATTTACTCTGCCTGTGTACACAGACCCTATCTTACTAAAGGAAAATTTTACTTATGGAGAAAAGTCACGATACCCATGAAATTATTTATATTTAGACATTGGAAAATAGGGCAAAATAAAAGAAACATTAAATTGCCTTTCCTTTATCAGTGTCCTTACTAAATACTCAACTCAATTACTGATATTTTCTGTTACAAAGGAGAAATTTAATCATGGAGTCAAAACAAGAACCATTTGGTTGTTTTTAGGGGGAAGAGAACAAAGAACTGGTCACTCCTCAGCTGAGAGTGTTTGAGCAACAAGATGAGTGGGGAGTGGAGAGGGTTAGGAACTCGATTCTTTCTGCTTTGATTCCAAGTCACCCTTTTCTGGTAAGCCTTACTGGCATTTTCTTAGACTCTTTAAGTCAGAATTCTGAATTTTTCACTACAATAGGGTTTTAATCCTAGCTGATTTACTGTTTCCACCCCCACCCCTGATCATAAAAGGCTAGTGTTTGTTTCTGAAAAGGGAAGGTTAAGACTCTTTCTATTAACAGAAACTTTATAATTTCCTTAGGCTATGATAAAATGTGCTGGGCTTTTTGCATATGATTTTCAAAAGGAAACTAGTTTTTCCATGAAATATCTTAAGAGAAATTAATAGATTTTATGATATGTAAATAATAACAATGCACTTTTTACATTTAGAAACCAATGGACAAACAGAAGCAGCTATTCTGATTCTAAGAGCATTCTTCCAAGGCATTGAAAGAGAAAACTAATTTCATATGAAGCATTTGATGATTTGTGTTTTTAATGTACATATTGTCTCTCGTTTTGATTGTTGTTATAATTTTCTAACTGACTGCCCCCATTCTTCACTCTAACTGGTCTATCTTTGTATACTAATGTCAGTTACCCTCCTCCCCCGCCTGAAAAGTAGAAATCTGATCCTGTCATTGTGTTGAGACCATATAACATTTCTGTGGCTTCCCAGTATTAATGGAATGAAAATCCATATTCCTAAAGACAGCACATGTAGACCTGCACAGTATGGCTTCAGATTATCTTTCAAGTGTCATCTGCCTCCTGTTCTGTGAAACATACCTTTTGGTTAAGTTCTGTTTGTTCCTTGCTAAATATAGCAAGTTTTCTCATGTTTTGCCTCTCAACCTCCCCATTCCTCTCTGCTTAGGCTAAATAAATGTCTCATCTGTGAAATCTGTGTCGTTACAACAGTCCTACACCATGTTATACTTATTTGAGTGAATATCTGGTCATCTATACTAAATCTTCAAGGGCATTCATTTTTATACCTCAGGTACCCATCCATGCCTCATATGAAGCAGGCTTAAAAATTTACACCTAGGTAAATTTACTTGGTAAGTATATGTGTCTCAGGAAAATTCTAAAATAGTCTTTTATCCTCACAGAAAATTTAGAGTATTAGGATTGAAACTCCTTATAATGACTTTCCACTTCTGCGTGAATTGCCAAAATAATTTTAATCTCTTCATCTTTGTCATCACTACCTATAAAATAACCACTTTTGATTTAAATATTAAATGCCTTGCAGAATTTTGCTTACAACTCAGAACCAGCTCTCAGGGAATGTAACCATTCTCATTTTACAAGTGAAGATTCTAGGGCTTGAAGAGGTTAAGTAACTTACCCTAGTTTTCAAAGAAGATTTACTCTGGCTCTCCTTGTTTTCAAGCCCGTGGTGATGAGTACTTTGCTCTGCTGGTTCCTAGTGCTAAGTGCCTCAGTGTACTTTGCTTATTGACTAGTGATTGATTTCTTCCCATTTCTGAATTTGCATGCATATTTCTAATGCTTTATGACATTAAAGCAAGCTGGGGGAACATAATGATAATGGGATTTTAATCATTGAGCACTATGTGTTTAACATTTTACATCTTACCAGTAAGTGCTTACCTGTGGGTTAAGTACTGTTATTTTTATTTTATAGATGAGGGCACAGAGATAGAGTGCAATTAAGAAACTTGAGAAGGGTAAAACATGGAGCCAAAGCTGAAGCCCAGATACTTTTTCTTATAGAATCCAGAGACTCTTAAGCCATGAACTTGGTTTGAACTTAAGTGATAGTGACTCCATGTCCTAGAAGCTAGCACAAATGTTCTCTTGAAGAAACTTATCCCAGGTTTCCCATTTATGTTCAGACACTAAGCAGCACAGAAAAAAAAAAGAAGAAGAAGCAATACATCATGCATGAGTGTCAGCAGAAGCAAAAGATGGTATAAATAGACCTTCAAAATTCTGGATGTGGGCTTCATGTTGGCTACTTTTAAAGAAGTAAGAATCAAGCTTGAAAATAGGCAGGAAACAAGAAAACTAAAATACTATCTAGCATATTTGAAAAAGAACTAATATACTTTCTAGAAGTGAAAAATGTAATAAAATGAGTTTAATAGCTACACAAAATCGAAAGCAAAATCAGTTCAGTTAGTTCAGTCATTCAGTCATGTCTGACTCTTTGCGACCCCATGGACTGCAGCATGCCAGGATTCCCTGTCCATCACCAAATCCTGGAGCCTGCTCAAACTCAAACTCATGTCCATCAAGTTGGTGATGCCATCCAACCATCTCATCCTCTCTTATCCTCTTCTCCCGCCTTCAATCTTTCCTAGCAAAAGAATCTTTTCAAATGAGTAAATTCTTCCCATCAGGTGGCCAAAGTATTGGAGTTTCAGCTTTAGCATCAGTCCTTCCAATGAATCCTCAGGGCTGATTTCCTTTAGGATTGACTGATTTGATCTCCTTGCAGTCCAAAGGACTCTCAAGAGTCTTCTCCAACACCACAGTTCAAAAGCATCAATTCTTCAGCGCTTAGCTTTCTTTATAGTCCAGCTCTCACATCCATATGTGACTAGTGGAAAAAACAGCTTTGACTAGACAGACCTTTGCTGGTAAAGTAATGGCTCTGCTTTTTAATATGCTGTCTAGATTGGTCATACCTTTTCTTCCAAGGAGCAAGCGTCTTTTAATTTCATGGCTGCAGTCACCATCTGCAGTGATTTTGGAGCCCAAGAAGATAAAGTCTCTCACTGTTTCCATTGTTTCCCCATCTATTTGCCATGAAGTGATGGGACCAGATGCCATGATCTTTGTTTTCTGAATGTTGAGTTTTAAGCCAACTTTTTCACTCTCCTCTTTCACTTTCATCAAGAGGCTCTTTAGTTCCCCTTCACTTTCTGCCATAAGGGTGGTATAATCTGCATATCTGAGGTTATTGATTTTTCTCCTGGCAATCTTGATTCCAGTTTGTGCTTCATCCACCCTAGCATTTTGCAAGATGTACTCTGCACATAAGTTAAATAAACAGGATGACAATATATAGCCTTGATGTACTCCTTTCCCAATTTGGAACCAGTCTGTTATTCTGTGTCTGGTTCTAACTGTTGCATCTTGACCCGCATACAGATTTCTCAGGAGGCAGGTAAGGTGGTCTGGTGTTTCCATCTCTAAGAATTTTCCACAGTTTGTTATGATCCACACAGTCAAAGGCTTTAGCGTAGTCAATGAAGCAGAAGTAGTTTTTTTCCTGGAATTCCCTTGCTTTTTCTAGGATCCAATGGATGATGGCAATTTGATCTCTGGTTCCTCTGCCTTTTCTAAATCTAACTTGAACATCTGGAAGTTCATGGTTCATGTATTGCTGAAGCCTGGCTTGGAGAACTTTGAGCATTACTTTGCTGGCGTGTGAGATAAGTGTAATGGGTGGTAGTTTGAACATTCTTTTTCATTGCCTTTCTTTGGGATTGGAATGAAAACTGACCTTTTCCAGTCCTGTGGCCACTGCTGAGTTTTCCAAATTTGCTGGCATATTGAGTGCAACTTTCATAGCTCATCTTTAGGATATGAAATAACAAAGTAAACTGAAATATAGGCCTAAAGAAATCCAGAATGGAACAATGGGGTTAACAACAACAACAAAAAAGTGCAGAGATAAGACATGAAGGTTACAGTGAGAAAATCAAAATGCATTTAATTGGAATCTGAAGGAGTTGAATCTGAAAAAAAGAAAGAATAAGGTAAAGACAACACTTCAACAGATAGTGACTGAGAAATGTCTGGAGCTAATGTGACAGTAAAATACAGATTTAAGAAGTCCAATAAATCCCAAATAGTAAAAATAAAGCCACTTTGAGATATATAATAGTTAATATGTAGTATATCAGTAATAAAAAGAAATCTTAAAAACATCCAGGTAAAGATTATTCTCAGGGTATGATAGCTAACTCCATAGTAGTGATGAAATATATTGAAATAACTCAGAAAGCTTATCACCAGAAGAAATTAAAAATAATCCTCAAGCAGAAGATAGAAGATCCCAAATGAAAAGCCTAAGGTAGAGCAACAAGTGATGAACAAAAAATGTGGTAAATATGTAGTTAAATAAAACCAAGCATTGACTTGATAAAATGCTGATGTCTATAATATCTTCGAGGTTAAAAAAGATGATAAATTAAAACATATCACCTGGGAGGTAACTAAAATGTACCAACAGTGTAAGTTTATCTGTAAAAATGGATAAATATATTGATTGACTTTAATTTTTGATGAATTGGAAAGATGTGGTATAATGTTTATGATGATCACTAGAAGAATAAAAAACAGTCATAACATCCAGACTAGGTGCTGGAGGACTGCTCCAACGATGTGTGCTCCTCAGATTAGAGCTGTGTGATTAATTGATAAGAGACATTGGATTAGATTCAAGAATCATTTCTATTGTCATGAAAAATTTTAACATTGAATTTTTTAAGAAAAATAGGAAGAGTTAATTCCTTCAAAAATGATTTCAAGCATTTTAAACTTTGAATATATGATGGAACAATGGACTGGTTCCAAATTGGGAAAGGAGTATATCAAGGCTGTATATTGTCACCTTGCTTATTTAACTTATATCAGAGTACATCATGCTGGACTAGATGAAGCACAAGCTGGAATCAAGATTGCCAGGATAAATATCAATAACCTCAGATATGCAGTTGATGCCACCCTTATGGCAGAAAGTGAAGAGGAACTAAAAAGCCTCTTGATGAAAGCGAAAGAAGAGAGTGAAAAAGTTGGCTTAAAACTCAACATTCAGAAAACTAAGATCATGGCATCTGGTCCCATCACTTCACTTCAAATAGATGGGGAAACAGTGGAAACAGTGTCAGACTTTATTTTTGGGGGCTCCAAAATCACTGCAGATGGTGACTGAAGCCATTAAATTAAAAGACGCTTGCTCCTTGGAAGAAAAGCTATGACCAACCTAGACAGCATATTAAAAAACAGAGACATTACTTTGCTGACAAATGTCCATCTAGTCAAAGCTATGGTTTTTCCAGTAGTCATGTATGGATGTGAGAGTTGGACCATAAAGAAAGCTGAGCACCGAATTGATGCTTTTGAACTGTGGTGTTGGAGAAGACTCTTGAGAGTCCCTTGGACTGCAAGGAGATCCAAGCAGTCCATCCTAAAGGAAATCAGCCCTGAATATTCACTGGAAGGACTGATGCTGAAGCTGAAACTCCAATACTTTGGCCACCTGATGTGAAGAACTGACTCATTGAAAAAGACCCTGATTCAGGGAAAGATTAAAGGCGGGAGGAGAATGGGATGACAGAGGATGAGATGGTTGGATGGCATCACTGACTCGATGGACGTGAGTTTGAGCAAGCTCCGGGAGTTGGTGATAGATTGGGAAGCCTGTCATGCTGCCGTCCATGGGGTTGCAAAGAGTTGGACACGACTGAGTGACTGGACTGAACTGAAAGTTTGAATGATTGTAAAAGATTTAAAAATATTAAAAGTTTTCCCACAAAATGTATATATATATATATATATATATATATATATATATCTAGTATTTACTATTTCTATACACTGTCACTTATTATTCTCTTAATCATAAGTTTGACCAGGAAGTGTGTGGATGTTGCTATTTCACACACAAAATCCATGATTAAGACATGATTAGAGAAGCAAGCTCAAATTCTTTATTAAAATTTTGAAAATATTTTAACCTTTATATATTTTAAATACTTACTGTCTTCCATAGTATGTGTATTTTATTTTTCTTATATTTATATAAAGAGAATAATTTTTTTCATTAATTCATACTCTTGAATTCTTTCTAGCCTACTTTAGTGTGATACAAATATTTTCTACATATGAAAGAAGAGACTGGTAACACTATATTATATAGAGCCAGAGAAAGTGGAGGAGTGTATGATGATTCTGCCTTTTAATGGCTATGTTAAAAACAAAAAATATTAGAAAATATATGTCTATAAATATGACTACTCATAGTTATTTCCTTGTGTTTCTCCTTTACTTTTCTTTCTCTTTGGTTCATGCCCCCATGCTCTCAGTCTACATTTGACAACTGACTTGATCAGTTCCATAGCCACAAAAAGTCATGTTGTTGGCTTCATAAGATACTTCTGTGACCTTTGTACTGATGGTTTCTTAGTATTCCCAGAAGAAAACTCAGTAGGAGACAGCCTTCAACTTCAATGCCTGCTCTAATTTCACAGTGAAATATATCCTAGTACTTATAACCCCTTCGTCACTCATCTAACTCTACTGAGTATTCTCTGTGTTTCAGTGCTCTAAGGAAAGCTGGGGACTATTTCAGAATTTTCTCTGCCTGTTTCTGAAGTGTTAGAATGTTTACTTTTATCATGCAGTCACTTTCTAGGTGACAAATCAAGTAAAGCAATTTGATAATCAGCTTAATTGCTCTAGTAATTGCAGTGGAATAGAATTTCTCCTAGTTGGAGCTATTAGGAAATATTTCACATGTGTTTAATATGGCAAATTAGAGAACTTAACAGTTAAATCCTCAGTTACTGTTTTTATAATTGGGTTTAATGTCATCCAAGAGACATTAAGTCTTATAAGTCATTAAGTCTCTGCCAAAACACCTTCAGGTGACTTGTGATATGAATGTGGTTGTGTAACTGGGCTTTTTCACCCTTCTCCTGAATGGAAATCATAGCAATATGCAATAAGGAAAATAGCATTTTTTAAAATCAGCAAACAATATGATAAGTAAATTTAAAGTGCATGTAAATACTGCCAAGAGCAGCAGACCTGAAAAAAGTTGCACGGTAGGAAGTGGGGGGGAAAAGTGACAAGAGAGTTCAGTAACAGCAGATCTCAAAAACAGCAAGAAATGCTTTTTCTAAACATAAGGGGTGTACCCTAGAGAGAAAAATTCAGTAGGTAGGCTGGTGGCAAAAATACTGCCAAACCTGGTTTGAGGCTAAAAAATTCGTCTCAAATAATGTTGCTGTATCAGTATTTGTAGGAAGCAGAAGAGAGAATCTTTGAGTCATAAATCATGGAAGATTATCCTGGCCTTACCCTCCTAACCAAGAACCTCCTGCAAATAACTGGCCCAGGAAAATTCAAGTCATTCAATACTGAGTAACAAAGAAAACTGTCAGTCTCAATACAAAGATGAATATGTGGGGGGAAAAGATAAACGTGTAGAAAAGAGAAGCAAAATTTACTAACAGCCTGCAAAAGAGTGACCTTAAAGAAGATAAAAACTGTGACACATACTTTTATTTTTTGGTAAAGCAATCACTTCTATGAAAGAAGACAAAAAAGAGATGTAAGGAACTTCCCTGTCAGTGGTTAAGACTTCATACTTACAGTGCAGGGGGTGCTGGTTCAATTCCTAGTTGGGAAACTTAAGAATCCACATGCAATGTGGTGTGGCCAAAAAATTAAAAGAAATGGAAGAAGACAGAAAAGAACATTGGAAACAGAAAACATGATAAATGGAGGATGAGAAGAAACCCGAGACAGCAGATTTCAAAAAAGGTGCAGAAGACAAAAACAAAACCACCAGAGAAATGAAGATGCAATTGAAGCAAGTATCAAAACCAGTAGACAAGTAGAAGAATATAAGGGATAAAAAAGGTAAGGAGAACGAAATTGAACTCTCCTAAATATTCAAAGACTTACGTACACACAGAAATGACAAAATATTAGTGGTTAAGATGCCCAAAACCTTTGTGTTTGTGATGACAAGGAAATCTGGGACAAAATAAAAATTATGCTTTTCTAGGGAATTATGAAAGAGTTCTGTATGCCAGGAAGTGTGATGGACTTAGTACTGGGGTGAGATGAGTTCTTAAAGATAGTAGAGAGCCATGTTATTTCCATATCTGAGGGTAAGTAAACCCACTCTAATTAAACTGTGGGCTATCCTCAGAACAACTCAAGCCCCAGGAAGATTCAGAATAAACAGCCTTTCTTTCCAACAGCCAAATTAGGAAGGAACTTATACTGTTTGGGAAATTATCTAAAAAATACTGATGATCCTTTATACTTAACACTGGTGATGAAATTTTAAAAAATAAAACAGTCAATGAAGCCAGAAAATATGAGTCATAATTAAGAATAAACTTAGTGGTGAAATATTATAGTTTCTCTTAAGATCAGAAAAAAATGGTAATATATCTACACTCATCACTTTTGTTCTACTAGACATCCTAGCAATGGATGGATAAAGCAAGGAAGAGATATGCATAAAGTTTGGAAAGGAAAAATTAAATTTTTATCTTTGGAAGGCAATATGATTTCATACAAGAAAATACAAAGAAATCTACAGGAACAAAAGAAATAACTGGAACTAATAAATGATTTTAGCCGGTTCACAAACCATAAACTCAATGTACAAAAGTCAAAATTTTTTCCATATAATAGTGATAAATAATTGAGCAGTGGTATTTTAGAAACAACACTATTTACAATAGCATGAAAACATGAAATATTTAGGAATATGTTTAACAAATGCTTCCATGTCCTCTATATCATTAACAAGAGAATATTTCTGAGAGGAAAAAAACTAAGAAAATGAAGATAGATATGATATTCATTGAGTGGAAGACTCAATTTTGTTGAGAAGTCAGATCATCCCAAATTGGTGTGTACATTTAATGAAATAATAATCGAAACACAGCCAACTGTGTAAAAAATGGCACAAATAATTTGGAGTCCTATATGGCAATTTTTCATATATTTAAACATATCCTATCATATGAGTCAGCAGTCCAGTTCCTAAATATTTATCAAAGATTAATGAAAATATACATCCACAAAATTTTACAAAATGTTGTACAAAAATGTTCACAGTGACTTTGTTTGTAATAATCAGCAATTGGGAACAACCCAAACATCTATACAAGGAAAATGGATAAAGAAATGGTGGTGTATTCAGACAATAAAAGGAAAACTTTAGGATACATGCAAAGGCATTTATGAATATCAAAAGTATTGTATTGCATGGGGGAAGCCAGGAACAAAGAGAACATGTGCTGTGATTCCATGTATATGAAGTTCAAAGAATGCAAAATAAACTGTGGTAATAAAACTCAGAACAGTTGGTGTTTCGGTGTGTATGTGTGTGCGGTGGGGGCAGAAGGGAGGGAGGTTGGATCTAAGGCCAGGAGAGAATATTTTTGTGTAAAGGAAAGCTTCTACATCTTATTTGGGATGGGATAAATGGGATTTATAAATTTGTTAAAACTCATTAGACTGTATACATTTAAGATTTAAGTATGTGGATTACATTTAAGTATGAGTATTTTACATTTGAGTAAAATAGCATGTCTGTGGCAGTCACTGAACTCTTTCACTCAGCTATCCCTTCAAAAGTGACCCTGCCATGTGACAAGCTATTAGCCTGTCACCTCCAGCTGCAGCATCTTCAGAATGTGCTGACGCACTGGAGCTGACATGTTCTGTCTGCAACTGCAGCCAGTGGCTTGGATGACATGGATAGCAGAGACCCCTCAATGGGCAGTCTCTCTGAAGACTCTCTCTGGACTGGTCATAATGTTTTCAGGGAGCTGCGTTAGCCTGAGGCTCTTTCCTAACCAGCTGTCCCTCCTTTCTCCTCTTTTCTCAATTTTCTGACCTGTACCATGGTCTAAAAGCTTTTCCAGTCTATTTCTGTTTCCTCTCACCCTAGCTTTCAGAGACAGTATCCTTGGTCATCTCTTGCATGTCTAACTCCATCTTGGTTTTGGACACAAACTTTCAATTAAACAGTAATCTGGAGTAGAAATGAGGCCCAAAACATTTATCAGTACATTTATATTGGCTTAATCCCAGAAAAGTTTTTTTGGAAAGATATCACTCTTTGTGCTTTTATGCTATATGCAACAGGCTCACCTAAAACAAATATTTTTAATGGTTGAATATAAAGTTGTGAACAAAGGCAAATGCAAACAGAAAGAAGAAGTCATGATTTTGATATCAAATTGAAGTCATAATCTTAATATCAAGTTAGGCATTCAAAACATTAAGAAGAGGAAATTTTCATTTTTACAGCACAAGGAGGCATTCTGGATGAAGGTAATTTTTAAAGGCAACTGACAAACTCAAGGATGAAGAGAGTTAGGTGAAATTTTCCTTGTAAACAAATATTTGAACATGCAAATCATTCTATAGTCAATTTAGTAAACTTTGTAGATGAGACAAAAATTTTAATTTACATTGTATATTCTTGGATCCAGCTCTCTCTTCAAAAAGTTATCTTCTTTAATATCCAAAATATATATTCTGTCTGAGAAACTTTTGTAACATCTGTTTTAAATAGCTATGCATATTTCCAAAGTAACTCAAGTCCACTCCCGGCATTTATCTCATTTGAAACCTAGATGCCCATCAGCAGATGAATGGATAAGGAAGCTGTGGTACATATATACCATGGAATATTACTCAGCCGTTAAAAAGAATTCATTTGAATCAGTTCTAATGAGATGGATGAAACTGGAGCCCCTTATACAGACTGAAGTAAGCCAGAAAGATAAAGAACATTACAGCATACTAACACATATATATGGAATTTATAAAGATGGTAATGATAACCCTATATGCAAAACAGAAGTACAGAACAGACTTTTGAACTCTGTGGGAGAAGGTGAGGGTGGGATGTTTCAAAAGAACAGCATGTATATTATCTATGGTGAAAACAGATCACCAGCCCAGGTTGGATGCATGAGACAAGTGCTCGGGGCCTGGTGCACTGGGAAGACCCAGAGGAATCGGGTGGAGAGGGAGGTGGGAGGGGGGATCGGGATGGGGAATAAGTGTAAATCTATGGCTGATTCATATCAATGTATGACAAAACCCACTGAAATGTTGTGAAGTAATTAGCCTCCAACTAATAAAAAAAAAAAAAAAAAGAAACTATAAATTTATTTCTGTGATTATTTGATGAATGTCTCATCATATAATGGCATCTATGAGGGCAGGAGCAACATTTTTTGGTTGATTGGTTGGCTTACTTGTATCATTGTATCCTTCATATCTTACACACAGTGTGCGGCACATGGTAGGTCCTCAATGATTCTTATGAAGGAACAAATGAAGAACAGAGTACAGTAATATTGGCATAACTCCTTCTGAAGGATTACAGCTAACTTTATTCCTTCTGGATGCAAGTCTTTCTGGAAACAGAGAGAAGCTGTGCTCACTTAATTGAGTCATCTCTTCATTCAACAAATATTTCTTTAGTTGGCAAACACTATGCTAAGCATGAAATATACAGTGATAGCAGGAATAGATAGAATTCCTGCCCTTGAGGAGCCCACAACCTGGTAGGTAACTGCTTAAGAAATTCTCAATTCCCTTTCTAATATTTTATGCACAACTCTAATATGTATTTGTAGCAGTACTATACCAGCACTCATAAGCTCTTTTCTTATTCAGTCCTCAAAGCACAGATGTCATCTCCATTTCACAAATAAAGGAACAGCTATAAAAAAGTTATGTTTCATGTAAATTAGTTCATTTTATTTAAAAAATATTTATTGAATGCCTACTGTATTTCAGGAACTTTTCTAGGGTCTGGAAATGCAATAAACAAGACAGAGAAGGACACTTCTAGTTGGGAGGTTGCAAACAATAGAGAAGTAAAAAAGCAAATTTTAATAACTTTACAATGATAAGAAATGATCCAGTGGTGGAATCAGTGAACAGAGGAACTTCAGGAGAGGACTCTCTGAGGCAGTGACACTGAAATTAAGAAGGTAGGAGTTAGACAGGACATTTGAAGAGTCATGGAAAAGAAAGCCTTCATAGGAAAGGCGGAATGGAAGGCATTGAGCAGGATATGAATGAGCTTAGCATATTCAAGGGGAAAAAAACGCTAATGTTACTGGGGCTATGGGTTACATGGTATGAGTTAAGATTCAGGATGATATGAGTCAGATCATATAAGGCCCTACAGACCATGGATCTATTCTGCATGCATTGAGAATTCAGTTAATGGGAATTCATATAACTAACTTAGCATGGGTATTCACAGTTGAAGATTTCTTAGCAAATATAAAGTAAGGAAATTGTGGTTAAATCTGATTTCAAAGAAAACATAGACTCAATAGAGAAGCTGAAAGTGATTATAATCAGCTGGGTAGTTTCCCTTAGGTTGATGAATTGCTTTGCAGACATTAAAAGTAGTCTCCTTCAGAACTGTGTGTGTGTATGTGTGTGTGTGTGTGTGTGTGTGTGGGTGGGGTGGGTGGGGTGGGGCTAGGGGAAGGGGTGGAAATGCCCCGGAGACCTGAGCATATCATTCCTTAGGACAATTTTTTTTTTTTTATGCTCTTTTAATCTTTTTTATTATTTTTTCCCCAATTATTTTTATTAGTTGGAGGCTAATTACTTTACAATATTGTAGTGGTTTTTGCCATACATTGACATGAATCAGCCATGGATTTACATGTGTTCCCCATCCCGATCCCCCCTCCCACCTCCCTCCCCATCCCATCCCTCTGGGTCATCCCAGTGCACCAGCCCCGAGCACTTGTCTCATGCATCCAACCTGGACTGGCGATCTGTTTCACACTTGATAATATACATATTTTGATGCTGTTCTCTCAGATCATCCCACCCTCACCTTCTCCCATAGAGTCCAGAAGTCTGTTCTATACATCTGTGTCTCTTTTTCTGTCCTTAGGACAATTTTTGAGAAGACTTCTTGTCAGGAGGAATAGGACATAATAAGAGTTTTTGAGTTTGTAGAATTTAAAAGCAAAATACCCCAACATCTTAAGGAAAAGAAAAAGGAGAGTGATTCTGGTCCTTTATGTGATAAAGAATGGAAACAGCCCTGTGTGACTCAGGAATCAAGTGTGGGGCAAACTTTGTGGGGTTTTCCTGGGTGAAAAGCTCATACATTTTTCCTGACCTGAGGCTACCTGAACAGGGGTGTGCGTCATATGAACACAGTCTGTCTATTGCACTAGATTTCAACAGTAGCACCAGGTAGCATAAAGAAACAAGAGCAGAACCGGCTCTCTGCTTCAGAGTGGAAGATACCCTTTTTTACTGGGTAAAGCCAGGGTTTTTTGGAGAGTTCAGGGGAAAGGAGGATCCCAAAGAGAGATGCTGCACTACTGAAGAGGCAGATATGGGCTTAAGGAATTAATTGAAAAATACAGGAGAAGTGACCCCATGCAGGTACCCTAAGTCTACATGGCAATTTGTAAATGTTACATATGCCACTAGAATTTTGGATTGTCTGTGGGATCAAAACAATTTGTGGCATACAAAGTTATACAATTTATTTGAGATACAGTAGCTCCTTCAGAGTCATAAAATCAGGCTAGTTCCAGAGTTTGTGTTTACAGGTAGTATTTTTTTTTAAAGTATAGAGTATCCATTAAACTTCTTTTTAGTTAGCTTTTATCTTTATTTGGCATTCCATTTTTACTGGGTTTTGTTTTCTAAGTGTTTTCTATATTCAATCATTTTTGCCAATACTCAAATAGCAATTATTGAGTTGTTTTAATAGCTTATTTTCTATGTATTGAGTGAACATGCATTTGAAGCTGTTATTTCTTTCTAGACCATTTAGTTTATAGGGTTGCTTCACTTGAAAAACCTCCACAGAAATTTTCTGTTGTAGCCACTCACTATTTGATTCTTTCTTTTTTTTTGGCTGCCAGACTCTATTACCCTTTCCTAATAGCACTCTGATTTGCTCTTTTCACATTAGCCACCTTTTGTTGTGTGAAGTATTGCCATGATGGAAACCCAAGTGCTTGATTAGTTCCTACAGAAAACAAAGAAGTTCATTGACTGTTCCTGCCAAACACTTCCTCTAACCTTCCCCAGTAGTGTCAAGAGTAAGGTAAGCGTCTTAATACGACTAATCAGTTGCTGTCCAGGGAACAGAGTACTTGAGTGAGGTAATGAGAGATAGAAAAAACTTGTTTATGTTTGAGCATTTATGGTCACACGGGATTGGGAAGACCTTCTGGGGTGGTCTGGTTCCACTTTTCCGACCTTGTTCAGCTTTCCCTAAGGGTATGTATGCTACTCATATCATTATTTTCTTTTGACTTAATTTAGCCAGGTTTGGTTTCTGTTGCTTGTTACTAAAGAATCCTAAATAATACACAAGCCATGCCAAGGTCTTCCTCACTTCCCATTCCTGCAAATAAATCCTCTAGGACTACAAGTCCTACTAGAAAAACAGATAGCCAAGCTGCTAATGAAATGCTCATCACAGTTTTAATAGTGGAATGTATTACTCCCGCCAGAGACTGTTTGCATTTTCATAAGAAATGCTTTAGTGGAAAAAATGTTTTGGTAACAATGTGGTAATGTTTCACCCCAAAGTTGCCCAGGGACCACTTAAACAGTGTTGCTCACATTTCTAACGCAACAGCATTCCCTGTGACAGTTTCAGCAGGAGCCAAAAGGGTGAAGAAGAGGGATGAAGAGAGATGAAGATAGCAGGAATTGTTCTAAGTTCCATGCTCCCTAGAAGCACCTTGTAACTTAAGCACATTTTCCTTTTCTCTCACATATGTTACATTTGTGTTTCTACTTTTTGAATTTCAACTTAGAGCTTTCAAAATGAATTGATGACTCAATGCAGTTTTTATAGTTTGTAAGACCATGTTGCGGTAAGATTTAATCAATTTTTTCAATAATATATAAAAAAAGTCCTAAGATTCAATTTTTCTCTTTCTAACTTCTCTTTTTTTAAGGCCAATGACAACAAGCATTTATGAAACTGGACGTAATTTGTTAAACCTTAAATCTGAAATAAGCATTAAAATCCGGAAGTAATATTTTAAAATAAGGTTATTTTTTAGTGTTATAGTATTATTTTGCCTAAATCAATAAATTTTGTCTAAATAAATACAGCCTTATCAAGATTATGGTTGTGTTCATTTTGGCTTACATTTTTTTTTTATTGTTTTTTGGTTTCTGTTTAGTATATCCTCTTCTTGTGGTTCAGTCGCTCAGTCATGTCCGACTCTACGACCCCATGGACTGCAGCATGCAGGCTTCCCTGTCCTTCACCATCTTCCAAGGCTTACTCAAACTCATGTCCGTTGAGTCAGTGATGCCATCCAACCATCTCATCCTCTGTCATCCCCTTTTCCTCCCATAGACATTTATTTTAATATAATTATAGAATTAATTATTTGTTAATTATTATTAACTAATTATTAATTAATAATTAATAGAAAATTATTTTATATTATTCTATATGTTCTATATCTAACATTTCTATATATTGGAGTTAAATTATTATTTGCAGCTATTTTCCTCTGTTTCAATATGTAAGCAACATTTAACATTTCTATTACATTTAAATTTTTTACCTCTTTCTCTAACATAGACTGGCTAAGTAACCTGACTATCTATGCTTTATATTTCTAGCCTTATTATTTTGCCATTTTCTTCTTGTCTTATTCCTCATTTGATCAGTCAATTCCAATCATTCTAAAAGCGTGGCTCAAGTCTTTTCTCTTCCAGGAAGTTCTTCTAAGAATGTTCCAGTATAAACCTCTGTATCTCTAACACTCATCTAATATGAATTATGGGTTTCTTTGTGATAGCTGTTTTTCTGTTGTCTCATTATTTAACATTCCACATATTTCCCCCTCAACTAGATTGCAGAGTCCCTGAGATCCGGGACTGAGGCAGTAAAGCTAAGTATTTTAGGATTACAGACTTTTTAGTTACATTGCTTTGAGTGAATCCCTGCACTCTATTTCCCTGCCAGCAAAAGACAGCTTCTCTAAGTTGTTTCTTCTGCTGCTTAAAACCACTGTAAGGTAAATGTCCACTTCTATTTTTCAATAATATGTACTATTTACATAGCATTTGAGCACAATTTATTGGATTTAATCTTGATAATATTCTATTAAATATACATTATTATCCTCATTTTATAGACAAAGATCCTTTCATTCAAAGAAACAAGGATGTTGCATAAGATGATAATGTAAGAGGTGGAACCAAGCCTTGAACCTTAGGGCATTCATCTGGACCACAGTACTTTGCATACTGATAGTATTAAATTAGGTGATTGATGAGTTGTCTCTTGCTAAAAATTTTTTCCTACTTGGGCATTTACATATAAATAGCTGTTAATATCTTTGAACTTCTCCCTATTCATTTCCCTACAAACTTCCCTTTTTCCTACTTTAAGACTTTCAAGAACAGGAGAGGATTAATTTTGTATCAGCTACCATTTCACTATGTCTAATCGGACCCTGAAATTAATTTGAAATTTCCTGCTTGACTTGAAAAGTCATTTTGTGCTTTCTAACCTCATCCCTTGATCACCTTGCTGTGACTGCAGAGTGAATCACTCTTTCATGTTCACTGCTCCATCGCTTACTTCCTTTCTTCCCCTTGAGCCATTACATATGTCCCTCTGTACAAAATATGTTTCTTGTTGTTTGAATCTGTTTTTAATTCCAGTCTTCAATCATCCTTCATTGCCTGGAGTACTTACAGCTTGTCTGAAAGCCCATTTGTAATTTTACCCCTTTACTTTAGATTTCTTCTCTCTTTCTCTTTTTTCTCTTTAGGAATCTTGTTCTGTTGATTTTCTTATAGTATTATCTCTATATCTACTGTTTGTTCAAATTTTACTATTTTTCTCTTCTCACTGTAGCAGAACGAGTTGAAATTTATCTGTTAATCACACACATATTGTTAATTAGAGTTCACTTTCTAACTATACGGATTGAAAAATAACCCTGTCTCTGCCTCTTCATTTTTTATCAATCTAAAGTTTAAAAACTAGGATTTTATTCTGTTTTAAATATGATAGAATTTCAGGAGTAGGTAAAATTTGGGTAAGATAGAAATTTCTGTGAAGACTTGGGTAGATTGCATCAAAATAAATAAGCTGATTTTGGTATAAATGTGGGGCTCAGTATCTGTTAAAGATTTGAGCCTCTCTTTCTCTGCTGGTCACTCTCTATCTCTGTCTGTCTCTTCATCTCTGTAGGAAAATCAGGATATTGCCTATCTCTGTGTGTTGATTGCTTTTTTTTCTCATAGCAGCATGAAAACATGGTGGATGTGATGATCCAAGTTGCCTCGACCTCTTTCTTAGATTATTCCAGTTTCAGTGTTTAGTTATCAGGCCTAGAGCCAAAAAGGAAAACAAACAAACAAACAAACAAACTTCACATTCTTATATATGAAACCAAATTGTCTTATTTCATGCTCCCATGTAGGATATATATAGTTTATGCATTATGCTTGAGAAAATGCAAGACTAATCAGTAATACTTAATTCTACCAGAGTGAGAGTGTCACACCATGGTCTTCACTAAATTGGCTTATCTCTTGACTTTAAGGGATCCTATTCCCTGATGGCTCAAACAATAAAGAATCTTCCTGCAATGTAAGAGACCGGACTTTGATACATGGGTCGGGATGATGCCCTAGAGGAGAATGGCTACCCACTCCAGTATTGCCCGGAGCATGGCTACAGAGGAGCCTGGCAGGCTACAATGCATGGTGTCATAAGTAGTCAGACATGATTGAGAGGCTACATTTTCATGACAACTATTGTGATCTTGTATTTCATAAAATCCTATCATGCTCATAAATTAGCTCAAGAAAATCTAACATACCTGGAGTTTGGATCCCTGTATCAAGAATATCTTTATTCTTTAATTCTTTTATACCTTCTTCCCAGCCAAGGGTATCTGAAGTTTCAGATCAGTCACTTGTTATGAGATAAATTCTAGCCCTGTGTTAAACATATGGGGAGCCCTAAAATTACAGACTCCTCAGCTCAATAATAGACCTCATTTTTACTGTTGATTATCCGTGACTGTTTGCTTAAAGCCTTCTAATGGAAACCTAAGCCCTTTAGGGAGAAGGAAATGGCAACCCCCTCCAGCATTCTTGCCTGGGAAATCTCATGGACAGAGGAGCCTGGGAGGCCACAGACCATGCTGTTGCAAAAGAGTTGGACATGATTTAGCAACTAAACAACAACAACAAAGCCCACTGTGCTAAGCTCTTTGACGTGAGCCTCTGATCTTCTATGGCCCAGAATCTCTAATCTTAGGTGTCATTCTTCTAGTGTGTTTTCAAATCCTCACATATTCCTGATCTACTGATTTCTGATCAGGGTCCTAGTACTTGCCAACTCCAGTCTACCTTTGCTAATTTTGTTGACCTGGATCTTTGCCTGCTTAGATCTTCTTTAGTCACAGTCTTGATGACTCTTACGACCACATTTCTAGTTCTGTCTCTGCAAACTCCACCTTTTTTATTTCTATCTAAACTGTGGCTAAGTACTCCAGTTAGTCATTCTACAACTTGCACATTATGTGTGAGGAGAAATGCTGTCCCTCTCAAGATGACTTAGCACCTTGCACTGATATTTTTAATAGCCCATACATGGTAGAGAGAGATCTCAGTACTTAACACTAATATCCAAGAAAATTAGTTGGTGCAATAGCCAATGTCGGATATGGTAATGTGCAGTTGCCAGTAACAGAAAACCCAAATAACAATGGTTTAAATAAGAAAGTAATTAATTTACTTCTCAAGTAAATTTCTAAAATGGGCAGTGCAATGCTGTAGAAGAGATTTATCTTGCAAGGTGTTTGGGAACGAGATGCCTTCTATCTTGCTTTGTAATACACAGATTTCCATTCCCAAGGTTTTCTTATTATCCAAATTGGCTGCTATACAAATGTTTTCAAGGCAGAAAGGGAAAAAAGGACCAAGAGAGGATCAAAAGGTATGGCCTAATATTTTTAAAGAAACTTACGTGTTATTAGCTAGAATTCAGTCACTTGCCCATTGAGCAACTGAGACCAGGAAATATGGTTCATATTCTGGACATCCATAAGTCCAACCAAAAATGTCAAAAGCTCTTTAGTTATGGAGAAGGAGAAGACTCCATGAACAATATGAAGAGGCAAAAAGATATGACACCAAAGATGAGCCTCCAGGTCTGTATGTCCAATATGCTACTGCGGAATAGTGGAGAAATAGCTCCGGAAAGAATGAAGAGGCTGAGCCAAAGGAGAAATGAAGCTCAGTTGTGCTTGTGTCTGGTGGTAAAAGTAAAGTCTGATGCTGTAAAGAACAATATTGCGTAGGAACCTGAAATGTTAGGTTCGTGAATCAAGGTAAATTGTACCTGGGAAAGCAGGAGATGGCAAGAGTGAATATCAACAGTTTTGGAATCAGTGAACTAAAATGGACTGGAATGGGAGAATTTAATTCAGATGACCATTATATCTACTACTGTGGCAAGAATTCCTCAGAAGAAGTGAAGTAGCCCTCACAGTCAACGAAAGAGTCCAAAATGCAGTACTTGGGTGCAATCTCAAATACAACATAACGATCTCTGTTTGTTTCCAAGGCAAACAATTCAATATCACAGTAATCCAAATCTATGCCCCAGTGATTAATGCTGTGGAAGCTGAACAGTTCTATGAAGACCTACAAGACGTTTTAGAACTAACACCAAAAAAGATGTCTTTTCATCATAGGGGACTGGGATGCAAAAATAGAAAGTCAAAGGTTACCTGGAATAACGGGCAAATTTGGCCTTGGAGTACAAAATGAAGCAGGGAAAAGAGTAACAGAATTTTGCCAAGAGAGCACGCCGGTCATACCAAACATCCTCTTCCAAAAACACAAGAGATGACGCTACACATGGACATCACCAGATGATGGTCAGTACTGAAATCAGATTGATTATACTCGTTGCAGACGAAGATGGAAAAGCTCTACATATTCTGCAAAGATAAGACCTGGAGCTGACTTTGGCTCAGATCATGAGCTCCGAACTACAAAACTCAGGTTTAAATTGAAGAAAATAGAGAGAACCACTAAGCCAGTCAGGTATGACCTAAATTAAATCCCTTATGATTATATAGTGGAGGTGATGAATAGATTCAAGGGATTAGATATGATAGGTAGTATGCCTGAACAACTATGGACGGAGGTTCAAAACACTGAACAGGAGGCAATGACCAAAACCATCCCAAAGAAAAAGAAATGCAAGAAGGCAAAGCAGTTGTCTGAGGAGGCTTTACAAATAGGTGCAGAAAGAAGAGAAGCAAAAGGCAAGGGAGAAAGGGAAAGATAAACCCAACTGAATGCAGATTTCCAGACAATAGCAAGGAGAGATAAGAAAGCATAAGTGAGCAATATGAGTAAATAGAGGAAAACAATAGAATGGGAAAGACTAGAGGTCTCTTCAAGAAAATTGGAGATTTTTCATACAAAGGGAAAATTTCATGCAAAGATGGCACAAAAAGGACCGATACAGCAAGAACCCAAAATAAGCAGAAGAAATTAAGAAGAAGTGGCAAGAATACACAGGAGAATCATTGGAAAAAAAAAAAAAGCCTTAATGACCCAGATAACCACAATGGTGTGATCACCCACATAAAGCCAGACATCCTGGAGTGTGAAGCCAAGTGGGCCTTAGAAAGCATTACTAAGAACAAAGCTAGTAGAGATGATGGAATTCCAGCTGAGCTATTTCAAATCCTAAAAGATGATGCTGTTAAAGTGCTGCACTCAATATTCAAGCAAATTTGGAAAACTAAGCAGTGGCCACAGGAAAAGGTCAGTTTTCATTCCAGTCCCAAAGAAGGCAATGCCAAAGAATGTTCAAACTAACACACAATTGCTCTCAGTTCACAGGCAGCAAGGTAATGCTCAAAATTCTTCAAGCTAGGCTTCAGCAGTACATGAACCATATGAACAACCTCAGATATGCAGTTGATACCACTCTAATGGCAGAAAGTGAGGAGGAACTAAAGAGCCTCTTGATGAAGGTGAAAGAGGAGAGTAAAAACGCTGGCATAAAACTCAACATTCAAAAAACTAAGATCATGGAATCTAGTCCTATCACTTCATGGCAAGTAGAAGCAGGAAAAGTGGAAGTAGTGACAGATTTTCTTTTCTTGGGCTCCAAAATCACTGCAGACAGTGACTGCAGCCATGAAGTTAAAAGACACTTGCTCCTTGGAAGGAAAGCTATGACAAAACTAGACTGTGTATTAAAAAGCAGAGACATCACTTTGCTGACAAAGGTTCATATAGTCAAAGCAATGGCTTTTCCAATAGTCATAAACAGATGTGAGAGTTGGACCATAAAGAAGGCTGAGAGCTAAAGCATTTGTGCTTTTGAACTGTGGTGCTGGAGAAGACTTTTGGGAGAGTCCCTTGCGCAGAAAGGAGATCAAACTAGCCAATAAAGGAAATAAACACTGAATATTCATTGGAAGGATTGATGCTGAAACTGAAGCTCCAATACTTTGGCTACCTAAGGCAGAGAGCCAACTCATTGGAAAAGACCCTGATTTGGGGAAAGATTGAGGACAGGAGGAGAAAGTGGTGACAGAGGATGAGACAGTTGTATGGCATCATCAACTCAATGTACGTAAGTTTGAGCAAACTCTGAGAGATAGTGAAGGAGAGGGAAGCCTGGCATGCTGCAGTCCATGAGTTTGCAAGAGTTGGACACGATTTATCAACTGAACAACGAGGAGAGGAGAGTAAATAGGCAAGGAGGAATCTCTGCCACCATGTATGAGTTACTTTAGGTTAAGGGTTCTCTGGAAACAATAAAAATTGAAATATTTAATTTCTTTGATTAGTCATTTAGGGATTATTGCAAATAAGTCATAAAATTTTCATATAAAAATCACAATAAGGCTATATATTATAACCTACTATGCATTATGTCAATTTTGCAATTGAAATATACTTGGAATTAAACACACAAAAAATAAGTGAAAAGAGTAACATTAGCTAGAACTTCTAATTGTTAGTATACCAAACTAGGTCAAGTATAAAGAACTGCTCAAAGTTATCTGAAGTTAAAATAAAACTTCATAGTACAGTAACATTTTAGTAATTTTATATTTCTACATTATTGCTTTGAGTATGGGGGAAAATGAAGAGAACAAACAGTTGCTTGAAGCAGATCAGATGAAGCAAATTCAGATGAACACCATTTAACAGAAGCTAGGGGCTAGTGGGCTAGCATCAAAGAGAATCAGAAGCATGGTATATATATATGTACAGTGAAATACTTATTCAGTCATTAAAAATGAAAATTTGCCCTTTGTACCTGTATGGGTGACCCTGGAGGGTTTTATGCTTAGTGAAATAAATCAGACAGAGAAAAAAAAATATTGTATGTCATTACTTACATGTGGAATCTAAAAAATAAAACCATCTAGTGAATATAACAAAAAAGAAACTGACTCAGAGATATAAAGAGCAAATTAATGATTATCAGTGGTGAGAAGAAGGCAAGAAGGGGCAAGATAGGGGTAAGGGATTAAGAGTGAAGACTACTACGTACAAAATAAATAAGCTACAAGTATATATTGTACAGCACAGGGAATATAGCCAATACTTTATAAAAACTTTAAGTGGAATTTAATCTATAAAAATGTTGAGTCACTGTGTTGTACACCTGAAACTAATAATTGTGAATCAACTATACCTCAATTGAAAAAACTCAAAGAATTAGGAAGATGTAAATTTGTTGCAGACAAATATTTACAACAAACACTGACTGTAACAATGTTAGATTTTGCATTTCTTTGATATTTGCATATTTTGATGAATAAATTATGAAATGAGGAAGAAATGTCGAGTAACTTATGTTCTACGTGTAAAGAGAATATTAATTCAAGAATGTTTCAACTTTGGTGACCTCTTACTTCATTATTAGTACCCTGTTTTCCGCAGTCTTCTTTTACTTTTGCACTTGCATTTGCAAAATATGAAAAATGTGCTACACCTTTTCCCCCCAGAAATGCTCTGCTCAATTTATATTTTACTCTGGGGAGGGAAGCTTAGAGGATTTTTAATGTTTTTTCACTTGAAAAGACTGAATTTTCAAAGGCTATTTTCCAACAGATGTCATTTATTAAATGATATGTTTCCTTATTAATCTTAACATTTTTCTCATCTGTCCTGCAATGAAAATGTAACCAAAATAAAACTTTATGGACAGTTTGAAGCATCTACTGCCCATTCCTTTCCTTTCTTTGCCTCTGGAAGCATCCTTGTCTTAAAACAAGGAGGGGACGATAATACAAAGAGGGCTTTCTTGGTCTCTTTCTCTACCGTCGGTAGGAATTTAAAAAGTCGATATGTGTTTTGTAGTACACAAGTGTTATTTGTTGGTCACTAACGTTTTGTGTACTAAAATTCGCTTCTCTCCAAACTATTCCTTTTTGAGCAGAAGTTTAAATGAGTTAAAAGTAATTTATCCTTCACTTCTCCTTTTGTTTGGGTACTGGGGTTGGAGGGGACAGGATGCATGTGTCCAAGAGTGATGAGGTGTTAACAAAGCCAAGAGAGTGAAGGCCCTCTACACTTAGGGGAGAAGAGTCTCCAAAATAAATAAATAAATAAAAAGAATATATATAAGAATACATATATATATATAGACTTGTGGGATCTTAGTTCCCCAACAGGAATTGAACCCAGGCCTTCCTCAGTGAAAAAGTACCAAGCCCTAATCACTGGACCGCCTGGGAATTCCCTAAATTAAGGCTGTTAGTTGCTCAGTCATGTCTGACCATTTGCGACCCCACGGACTGTAGCCCACCAGTCTCCTCTGTCCATTGAATTCTCCAGGCAAGAATACTGGAGTTTGCATGTTGTTACAAAGCGTCTTAATCTCTGGACCGCCAGGGAATTCCCTAAAATGGATAGTCAATATGGGAAGGAGGGGGTTCTTTAAGAATCAGAAGGCAAAATACCTTTATAAGTTTAAAACAAGTGAATAGGATTTTCTTGGTGGTCCAGTAGTTAAGAATCTGCCTGCCAATGCAGGGGACATGGGTTTGATTTCTGGCTTGGGAAGATTTCCCAATGCCATGGGGCAACGAAGCCCATGCCACGTGCTCTAGGGCCCACGTGCCACAACTACGGATGCCCACACACTCTAGAGCCCATGCCCTGCAACGAGAGAAGCCACCGCAATGAGAAGCCTGCACACCACAGCTGTAGAAAAGCCCAAATGTGCAGCAACGAAGACCTAGCACAGTCAAAAAGAAAATTAAAGAAATAATTAAAAGTTTAAAAATATAAATAAAAAGTGTAAAAAACATAAATAAAACAAGTGAACATATGACCACATTGATTCGGCAGCTTCTGGGGTCTTGGAGGTGGCCAGTGCAAGGGCAAGGCCCTGAAGTGTCTTTAGCTTTGTGGTAAGTTTGCCTTTGCTTGTCCACAGGGCTGTTTATAGTATGTATTATACTTTGTGCTGTTTTTGCCACTGATTTGTGTTATACCTCACCTGGTCCTCTATTTGACTTAATGAACTTTTTGGGCTAAGTGTTGAATTTGTTATTTCGCAGAATAGAAGTTCACAGTCTGGCCCAGGCTTAGGACTCTTGCTAAAGAGCCTGTTTTGGTCCATGTCCTGGAATCTAGAAATTGCCCTTTTGTTTTCTCTATAATAAGAGATTGTAAGGTGTTTTTGACTTTGATTTTTTGGAAGGAGAATGATTAATGGATAATTTTCCCATTGTAAAGAACCATCGTAATTGTGTCCCTTCATTCTGTATGTATTGATTAAACAGAATATTTCAAGTATATAGAAATTCAAATGCCATGAAATGTAATGACTATAACCATGTACAACATGTGAGCACTCATAGCTGGATTAAGAAATACAAAGTTGGGTGTGTTGATGTGTGTGGATATATATGATAATTTTGTCAGATTAACTGGCAGGGCTTTTCACTCAAAAACAGAATTTCTTAACACTTTATACATATTGGTTATTGAAATACAGTTTAATTATAAAGAAATGGGATTAATTTTTAGATAAATAGATTCTTACTTTAAAATAAATACTTTTATCCTTTAATGGAGTTATTTTTGGAAGTGATATGCTTATTCCTACATTATAGAAATACTTGTTTTGGAATTTCCTATAGAATTTTATTTATAAATACATTGTGTTTGTGTATAAATATATATGTATATATACATATACACAAACACACATGCATGCACATAGAGCTTTGTTTCTTTGACTATGTGAAAAAATGTACAAAATCATACTATCGTGGTTGTATTCATGTGGGAAGATGAAAGAGTAAAATAAAGAAAAATAGCACATACATAGATAGGAGGACTCTCTCTCCACATTCATCTATAATTAAGTTCATTCCATGCCTTGTTTTTGGAGCATTTTACTTTGGAATTTGAAAAATTTTAAAAGATTTTAAAGGACATTTAGGAAAAAAAAATCATGCAAAAATAGCCAGGAAAGTCTTCAAAATTAGAATGATAACCAGAGAATTTATCCTATCATTAGCATATATTTTAACATATTAACATAAGTCTTCAGCAATTAACATGTATTATATGAATATGCATTATGAAATTAAGTGCTATTGTATGGTGTAAGACTAGACAAGTTGATGGAAAATGAGCCCAGATATCTGTGACGATTCAGTATTTGGATTCAGTACCACATAAAATCACTGGGCAGGGTCACAAAATAACAACAGCAATTTACTGGGCACCAGCTGCTGCTTTAATCACTTGATACATATTATTTAATATTTAATCCTCACCTCACAATAACCTCATGAGGTTGTACTGGAATTATTTTTATAGGTTGAAACTAAGAGAGATTAAACTTGCCAAAGATCATACAGGTGATAAGTGAGAGGTGAGTTTTGAACCCAGGCAATATAGCTCCCAGCCCAAGCTTCTAGGCACGGTGCATCATCACCCACAGTGAGTGCGGGTATCTGTGCTCAGTCACTCAGTCATGTCTGACTCCTTGTGACCCTGTGGTCTGTAGCCTGCCAGGCTCCTCTGTCCATGAGATTCTCCAGGCAAGAACACTGGAGCGGGTTGCAAATTACCCACAGTACCCCTTTCCAATTATAAATCCTAGTTATTTTAAAGCATTTCTAGTACAACATGCAAAATAATTTTTAAGATTTTTTTCACTTTTTAAATTGCAATCTTTATTTACTGATTATTTCTAAAATATTTCACATTTCAGTTTCTTTTTTGGTAAATTGCCTGATCCCCCTGATATGGTCAGCTTTGCTTATTTATTTGTAAGAATTCTACCCATATTAAAGATATTAACCTTTATTTGATATATATACAATAGTCTTATTCAAATCCATTTGTTTCCTACAAAATGAAAATCCAATTATTTCCTACTTTGCCCCTGTTTCATCAACTGTATCATTTCCAATCTTCCTGCATAATCCTTACTATTCAAGGTCTTAATTTAAACACCTTTCAAAAAAAAAAAAAATAAACACCTTTCAGTGGGGCATTCCTGGAAACCCTAGATGGTGAGAGCCTCCTTTTCTAGGCAACCAAAACACCCTGTACTTCCTCTCTTAAACACTAATCATACTTTTATTTATTTGTCTAGAGTGTATCCATTCTAACAGAGGGTAAATTATCTGAGTACAGTCATCTTGGCAATCTTGTACACATCTTGCCTGTCCCAAGAAAATCCCAATAAAGGCTCTAGCCAGCACTTCCTTTTGTGCTTTTTGTTTCCTGACCCAGTGGTCCCCAAACTTTCGGGCACCAGGGACAAGGTTTGTGAAAGACAGTTTTTCCACAGACTGGTCAGTGGGGATTGTTTGGGGATGATTCAACTGCATTATGTTTATTGTGCACTTCATTTCTAGTATTATTGCATTGTGATACATAATGAAATAATTACACAATTCAACATAATGAAGAATCAGATAATCAGGCATTAGATTCTCTTAAGGAGCTCACAACCTAGATTCCTCACATATGTAGTTCACTGTAGAGTTTGCACTCCTATAAGAATCTAATGTGGCCACTGGCCTGATAGGGGGCGGAGCTCAGTCTATAATACAAACAATGGGGAGGAGCTGTAAATACAGATGAAGCTTTGCTCACTCACCCACCACTTGCCTCCTGCTGTGTGGCCCAGATGGTATCAGTCCATGGCTCAGGGGTTGGGGACCCCTGTCCTGACTGACACTGGTACTTCCTCCTGTGACTCTAGAGGCATATGGTAACTCCGCTCTCTGTGAATATAATAAACTTCCTTCCAAGCCTCATTTTGTTTCTTCTTGTGGCTACACTGACTTTATCATACCATATGCAACACATACATTCTTAGAACACTATTTCTAGAGCTAGGGACATGCTTGGCACTCAGTATTTCAGAGATAAATATAGATGGCCATTTGGGAAGATGTATTAAAATTTCAAACTTTGTCTCAGCAATTACTTTTCTACATACTTAACAACATTTTTTTGTTGTTGTAGTTCATTTATAATATTGAGTTAGGGGAAGAACAAAGTATTCTTTCAGGTGAAGAACAAAGTAATTTAGTTTTATATATATTTGATTCTTTTTCATGATAGAATATTGCAATGTTGTGCTGTCCTTGGTTGCCTAGTTGAGTCCGACTCTTTACAACCCCTTGGACTGTAGCCTGCCAGGCTGCTCTATTCATGGGAATTCTCCAGGCAAGAATACTGGAGTGGATTACCATGCTCTCCTCCAGGGGATCTTCCCAACCCAGGGATCTAACCCAGGTCTCCCACATTGCAAGCAGATTCTTGAGCCACCAGGGAAGCCCTGATAAGATATTATGATATTAATATATCATAATATTAATATATTATATTAATGATATTAATATAAATATATTAAATATATTTCCTTGTGCTATACAAGAAATCTTTGTTTATATATGTGTCTATTTCCTATATGGTAATGTGTATCTATTAATCCCAAACTCCTACTTTATTCCTCCTTCTCTTCCCCTTTGTAATCATAAATTTGTTTTCTACATCTCTGAAGTTTCTTCTGTTTTGTAGATAAGTTTATTTGTATTGTTCTTTAGATTCCACAAGTATTTTAAAAGAAATAACTGCATAATTTCATAAAGATTTACAATTGAGGTGGCTTATTACCTCATAGTGATAACAGTAGAAGAAAATCTGGACCACACAAATTTCTAACAAGGCACTGATTAAATAAATTGTGGTAAAATCAAGAATGGAAATTAAGCAACCACTAATATTAATTTGCATTAATATTTTTATATATTAGTATATTAATATTAGCATGGAAACATGTTCATATTTAAATTAAAAAGTAAGTTATAATTCAATTAGCAATAATAATGATAACTTACACTTAAATAGTTTGTCCTATTTGTGACAGAAGACTATGTGTGACTGATAATATTTTTATATATTCTTGCATAGAAAAATGTGTGGATATGTAATATACCAAGCAGCTCATTTTTGACTAGGATGAGAAATAATTTTCCTTAAATTTTTTTTCTGCTATGAATATGTAAAATCAACAGAGCTATACAATATCAGAGAAATTTAATATTTTTAAAGAGCTGGAAGTTATCTAGGGGTAAGTAGTATGGATAAGGCAGATAATGCTATACTGAGTGTAATTTTATACAATAGTCAGGTTGATTTTCCTGGTGACTTATAAAGTGGTCCTAAAGACATTCCCAAGAAATGGTCCCAAAATACAGTGACCGAGACCAGTAGAGTGGTAATGAGTGTACTTGCTCCAAGAGGACCACTTTTACGAAGACAGCTTTTGTTGCTATGGCTGTTAAAAAGGATTTAAAAAAATTTTTTTTAATTGGAGGATAATTGCTTTACAATATTGTATTGGCTTCTGCCATACATCAATGTGAATCAGTTATAAATATACATATGTCCCCTCCCTCTTGAGCCTTCCTCCCAACCTCCCACCTCATCCCACCCCTCTAGGTTGTCACAGAGTGCCAGGTTGAGCTCCCAGTGTTATATAGCAACTTCCCATTAGCTATCTATTTTACATATGGTAATGTATATTGTCATCCTATTTATTTAACCTATATGCAGAGTACATCATGTGAAATGCCAGCCTGGATGAAGGACAAGCTGGAATCAAGATTGTTGGGAAAAATATCAATAACCTTAGATATGCAGATGACACCAACCTTATGGCAGAAAGTGAAGAAGAACTAAAGAGTCTTTTCATGAAAGGGAAAGAGGAGAGTCAGAAAGTTGGCTACAACTCAATATTCAGAAAACTAAGATCATGGCATCTGGTCCCATCACTTCATGGCAAATAGATGGGGAAACAATGGAAACAGTGAGAAATTTTATTTTTTTGGGCTCCAAAATCACTGCAGATGGTGACTGCAGCCATGAAATTAAAAGACACTTGCTCCTTAGAAGAAAAACTATGACCAACCTAGACAGCATATTAAAAAGCAGAGACATTACTTTGCTGACAAAGGTCTGTCTAGTCAAAGCTATGGTTTTTCCAGTAGTCATGTATGGTTGTGAGAGTTGGACTATGAAGAAAGCTGAGTGCTGAAGAATGGATGCTTTTGAACTGTGGTGTTGCAAAGACTCTTGAGAGTCCCTTGGACCACAAGGAGATCCAATCAGTCCATCCTAAAAGAAATCAGTCCTGAATATTCATTGAAAGGACTGATGTTGAAGCTGAAACTCCAGTACTTTGGCCACCTGATGTGAAGAACTGACTCATTTGAAAAGACTCTGATGCTGGGAAAGATTGAAGGCGGGAGGAGAAGGGGAAGACAGAGGATGAGGTGGT
Source organism: Cervus canadensis (assembly GCF_019320065.1). Lineage (NCBI taxonomy): Eukaryota > Metazoa > Chordata > Mammalia > Artiodactyla > Cervidae > Cervus > Cervus canadensis. The sequence goes on along the minus strand of NC_057410.1, from coordinate 19,673,108 downwards.
TGGATGGCATCACCGACTTGATGGACTTGAATTTAAGCAAGCTCCGGGAGTTGGTGTTGGACAGGGAAGCCTGGCATGCTGCCGTCCATGGGGTCACAGAGTCAGACACAACTGAGCAACTAAACTGAACTGAATGTATATGTTTCAGTGCTACTCTCTCAATTTGTCCCACCCTCTCCTTCCCCTTCTGTGTCCAAAGTCTGTTCTCTGTGTCTATCTCTATTTCTGCCCTGCAAATAGGTTCATCAGTACTATTTTCTAGATTCCATATATATGCATTAATATATGAAATTTGTTTTTTCTTTCTGACTTATTTACACTGTTTAACAGGCTCTAGGTTCATCCATCTCACTAGAACTTACCCAAAGGTATTCCTTTATATGGCTGAGTAATATTCCATTGTATATATGTACTACAACTTTATCCATTCATCTGTTGATGGACATCTAGGTTGCTTCCACGTCCTAGCTATTGTAAATAGTGCTGCAATGAATATTGGGGTACATGTGTCTTTTTTCAACTATGGTTTTCTCAGGGTATATGCCAACTAGTGGGATTACTGTGTCATATGATAGTTTTATTACTAATTTTTTAAGGACTCTCCATACTGTTCTCCATAGTGACTGTATCAGTTTCCACCAACAGTGCAAGAGAGTGCCCTTTTCTCCACATGCTCTCCAGCATTTATTATTGGTAGTTTTTTGATAATGGCCATTCTGACCAGTGTGAGGTGATACTTCATTGTAGTTTTGATTTGCATTTCTCTAATAACAAGTGATGCTGAGCATTTTTTCATGGGTTTGTTTTCTATCTCTATGTCTTCTTTGGAGAAATGTCTGTTTAGATCTTCTGCCCACTTTTTGATTGAGTTGTTTGCTTTTCTGGTATTGAGCTGCATGAACTGCTTACATATTATGAAAATTAATCATTAGTTGCTTCATCTGCAATTATTTTCTCTGATTCTGAGGGTTATCTTTTCATCTTGTTTATAGTTCCCTTTGCTGTGAAAAGGCGTTTGAGTTTAAATATGTCCCACTTGCTTATTTTTGTTTTTATTTGCATTACTCTAGGAGGTGGGTCAAAGAGGCTACTGCTGTGATTTTTATCAAAGTGTGTTTTGCCTGTTTTTTCCTCTGTTTTATAGTATCTGGCCTTACATGTAGGCCTTTAATCCACTTTGAGTTTATTTTTGTGTATGGTGTTAAGAAGTGTTCTAATTTCATTCTTTTATACATAGCTGTCCAGTTTTCCCAGCATCACCTATTGAAGAGGTTGTCTTTTCTTCACTGTATGTTCTTGCCTCCTCTGTCAAAGATAAGGTGCCCATATGTGTGGGTTTATCGCTGGGGTTTTTATCTTGTTCCACTGATCTATATTTCTGTTTTTGTACCAGTGCCATACTGTCTTGATGACTGTAGCTTTGAAGTATAGTCTGAAGCCAGGAAGGTTGATTCCTCCAGCTCCATTCTTCTTTCTCAAAATTGCTTTGGTTATTTGAGATCGTTTGCCTTTCCATACAAATTGTGAATTTTTTTGTTCTAGTTATGTGAAAAAATGCCACTGGCAATTTGGCAGGGATTGCATTGGATCTGTAGGTTTCTTTGGGTAGTATAGTCATTTTCACAATTTAATTCTTCCAATCCAAGAACACGATATATCCCTCCATCTGTTTGTGTCATCTTTAATCTCTTTCAGCAGTGTCTTATAGTTTTCTGTGTACAGGTCTTTTGTCTCCTTAAGTAGGTTTATTCCTAGATATTTTATTCTTTTTGTTGCAATGGTGAATGGGATTGTTTCCCTAATTTCTCTTTCTGATTTTTCACTGTTAGTATACAGGAATGCCAGGAATTTCTATGTATTAATTTTATATCCTGCAACTTTACTAAGTTAATTGATTGGCTCTAGTAATTTTCTAGCGGCATCTTTAGGGTTTTCTATGTATAGTATCACGTCATCTGCAAACAATGAGAGGTTTACTTCTTTTGCAGTCTAGATTCCAAAAAGGATGAATTTTTAAAGTAATACTCTCATATAGCACAACAGCAGGGAGATTATATTATTGTTGTTGTTCAGTAGCTAAGTCATGTCTGACTCTTTGTGACCCTATGGACTGCAGCACACCAGGCTTCCCTGTGCTTGACCATCTCCTGGAGTTTGGTCAGATTCATGTACTAAAACTTATCAATGCTGCAATGTACTGGAGGTAGAATGAATGGAATAATTTCTCCCAAACATATCATGTGCTAAGGCCTGGAACCTGTGAGTGTTGCCTTCTATGGAAAAAGGGAGATAGGGAGGTTATCCTGCTTTATCTTGATAGGCTCTAAATGTCATCACAAGTGACCAGTAAGAGAGAGGCGGAAGAATCTTAGACACAGAAGAGGAGAAAGCAGTGTGGCCCTGGAGGCAAAGATTAGAATTATTTGGCCACAAGTCAAGGAGCATAGTCAGTCACCAGATACTGCAAAAGGGAAAGGATTCTCCCCTAGAGCTTCCTGAGGGAATATGGTCTCCCTAAAATGTTCATTTAGAAATCCTAGGCTCTGGAACTATGAGAGAATAAATTTTTACTATCTTAAGCCATAAAGTTTCTGGTGATTTGTTATAGCAGCTGTAAGAAACTAATAATTACTAGTTATATATTCATGGTACTTGACTCTGGCTTATTTTTATTCTTTGAACAACATTCTAGGGAAACAAGAAACAAAGCTAATGCATATTTTTAAAAATGGAAACTAATGCTACTAGTTTAGTAATATATACTGTTTAAAGAGGCATGCTGCAGTCCGTGGGGTCACAAAGAGTCAGACATGACTAAGCAACTGAACTGAATTGAACTGATAATTCATATACCATAAAATTCACTCTTTTAAAATATAAAATACAAAATATACTTTGTTACATATATTAAAAAAGTTATAGAACCGTTACCACTATCAAATTCCAGAATATTATCATCATCATCTTTGCCCACACAAACCATATTCCCATTAGCCATCACTCCCAATCAGTCCCTTATCCCAACCCTTGGCAATCACTAGTCTACTTTTTGCCTGTATGAATTTGCCTTTTCAAACATTTGATATATTGAGTCAAGCAATATGTGTATTTTTGTCTCTGGCTTCTTTCACTTAGCATAATGCTTTCAAGGTTTCAACGTATTTAAACATGTAGTGTATTTCAGTTTCATAATTCACCTCTTTTTGTGGTTGAATAATATTTCATTGTATAGATATACCACATTTTGTTTATTCCTTCATCAGCTGACGAACACTTGGATTAGTTATACTATTTGGTTATTAGGTTCTATAACATTCATCTGTAAGTTTTTATGTGGACATATTATTTCATTTCTCTTGGTTGTATACTTAAGATTGGAGTTGCTGGAGCATATGGTAACTCGATATTTAAGTTTCTGAATAAATGTGAAACTTTTCTAAAGTAACTGCATCATTTCATATTTCCACTAGCAATGTATGAGGGTTTGATTTCTCTGCATCTTTGCAAATACTTATTATCTCTCTATTTGATAGCTTTTCTATAGTATGATGTGGCATTTCATTGTGGTTCCAATTTGCATTTCTCTTATGATTAATGACATTGACCAGTATTCCATCTACTTGTTGGTCATTTATATATTTTCTTTAGTGAAATGTCTATTCAAATTACTTGGCTATTATTTTTTTTATTGGGTGGTTTGTCTTTTTATTTTTGAAGTGTAAGTATTCTTTATATTCTAGATGCAAATTTCTTATCAGATATACGCTTTACAAATATTTTCTTTCATTCTATGGGTCGTCTTTTAACTTTTTTTTTTTTTTAGTGTAAAAGTTTTTAACTTTGGTGAAGTCTAATATATCTTTGTTTTTCTTTTGTTGCTTGTGCTTTTGGTGTCTTATCTAAAAGTGAAAGTAAAAGTCACAGTTGTGTCTGACTCTTTGCGACCCCATGGACTATAGAGTCCGTGGAATGCTCCAGGCCAGGATACTGGAGTGGGTAGCCATTCCCTTCTCCAGGAGATCTTCCCAACCCAGGGATCAAAACTAGGTCTCTCGCATTGCAGGCAGATTCTTTACCAGCTGAGCCACCAGGGAAGCCCAAGAATACTATAGTGGGTAGCCTATCACTTCTCTAGTGGGTCTTCCCAACCCAGGAATTGGACTGGGGTCTCCTGCATTGCAGGTGGGTTCTTAACCAGCTGAGCTACCAGGGAAGCCTGTCATATCTAAATAGCCAGTGCCTAAATCAAGGTCACAATGATTTGTGCTTATGTTTTCTCCTAAGAGGTTTATAGTTTTAGTGCTTACATTTGGTTCTTTGGTGAATTTTGAGTTAATTTTTGAATATGATATGAAGTGGGTCAGAAGTGGCAACCTGCTCTAGTATTCTTGCCTGGAGAATCCCATGGACAGAGGAGCCTGGCAGGCTACAGTCCGTGGGGTTGCAAGAGTCGGACACAACTTACCGACTAAACCACCACCACCACCATGAGGTGGGTCTAACTTCCTTCTTTTACATGTGGATTTGCATTTGTCCCAGCAAAACTTTTTGAAAAGACTACTCTTTTGCCACTGAGTTTTCGTGGCACCTTTGCCAAAAATCAGTCCATGTAAGGGTTTATTTCTGGACTCTGCATTCTATTCCAATGGTATACATCTAGCTATGCCAACACCACATTGTCTTGATCACTGTAAATTTGTAGTAATTTTAGTCAAGAAATGTGAGTTCTCCAACTTGTTTCTTCTTTTCCAAGATTGTTTTAACTATCCCGGGTCTCTAAAATTTCCATGTAAATTTTCTAATTTCTAATTTTCATGTAGAATTAGCTTGTCTACTTATTCCCTAGAGCCAACTGGGGAATTTCCCAAAATTACATTGAATCTATAGATCAATTTGGGGCATATTGCATCTTGACAATATCAAGTCTTCCAATCTATGAACAATGGGTACCTTTCTATTTTTTTAGGTCTTTAGTATGTCTCAATGGTGTTTTCTGGTTTTCAGAACACCTCTTGCTTTTCCTTTGTTATTTTTTATCCTAAATATTTTATAATTTTTATAATATTGTAGTTGGAATGGTATTTATTTTCTCAGTGTGTTAATTGTGAATTATTTGATGAACAGTTTTGATGGGTTTGTATTGCATGATATTTTAGCTGTTATGCTTCTATGAAAAAAAATGACATCACAACTTTGAACAAGACAATTTTATGTGAAAGTCCAGACAGACTATTTTGGTATTGTTCTGTTGCTACTTACATGCTAAGTTCATACTTTAACCCAATGTATCCCAAACTTCATCATCTTCCTTTTTGCCTTCATGACTTGTCATATCTCCATGGCATTTAACATATTTTTAAAAATATAACCATTTTTTAAACTTAAATAAATTTATCTAAAAGGAAATTTTATATCAAAGATTTAGGGAACAAATACATAAATCACTTCTAATATGTATTACTATAAATTTATTATTATTAAAATGTTTTTTTTTTGTACTCCCTAAAATTATTTTTAGACAATGACAAGTTTGCTACTCTTTGGGAATCTCTGCTATAACCACCTTAATTTACTGGATAAAATAGAAATTTTCCTAAATTTTATTTTAAGGTAGCTAGGTTATCCCTTTGTGATATGAAGCAGAGATTTAGAGTCATTATTAGAACACCTAGACAAAAAACAGGAGTAATTCTTCTAGTTCTTCATTCTTTTGCCTAAGGAGTAGCTAAAGGATATATTTCAGTTAGTGATACTCTCATGAATAAAATCTGCTCTCATTCAATGCTCCATGGATTACATCATGCTGCTATCTGATAAATAGAAATAATTTCCTTCTAGAGGGTAGAGACTGTGTATTTAACTTGCCTCATACAGCATGCAGCATAACATTATGTTCATTTGGGCACTTAATAAATGCAAGTTGATGATATAATGCATTTGTTAATCACCAATCATCCTGAAAAATAATGATGTCCTCAGAGCTGATGGGTCCACCCCAGAGTTTTCTTATTGAGGGTGGAACATTATGAGAGGCCTCCACTTAAAAAGAAACAGTAGAAAACTTGTTCAGCTTTTCAACAAAAAGAGGGAGCTTTTGTCCTTGATAATTAAATTTCTTTTCAAAATTAAGAATTACCTGAGTGTTTACTTAAATTAGAGAATAATAATATTTTTTTAAATAAAAATTTAAACATTTTATCCAGAAAAGAAAACACTTCATCTCTCTGGATTTTTAAACAACTTTTCAATAGAAACCAGGCCACAGGATCCTTGGCGCTAAGAATTAGTTAAGGGTTAAGAGGTAGGGAAACACACTCTGGGCTATGTCTTGATGCGAGAGTGTTGATATATTTAGAGAAACACCAAAATTAGCATTATTTCACTCTTCCATTTACCTGCAAGCACTTCTGCCTCAAACTCCCAGTTCAGCATCTGTGAAGCTAGGGACAATCTTCAAAAAGGGAAGGCCTTTATTTTATATAATTTTTTTAATCAGTATTGCCATGGTCTAGCAGTGGGAGAGCTAAAAGATTAGCTATATTCTGACTAGTTACTGCTAGAAATACATGATTTACGTAATCTGACTTTGAGTATAAAATTTCATAGATGGAGCACTTTGGGAAAAAAAAGAGAATCCATGTAGCTAAAGAAAAATGAGAGGGTATCATTTAAAAAAACACACAAGAGTACTTAGGAAGCTTTTTTATCAAATATGCATAGATTGTGAATTACTTTATAGACTAGTACCGTGTTGCTGTATGCCTGAAAGATATACCTGAAATGAATTATAGTGGTTTTTAATTTACTTTTTAAATTTTATTAAAGAAACAATGAGAGCCTTTCCCCTAAGAGCAAACAGTTAATTGTACTGTGTCATGACCTGCATTTTTCCTATTTATAAAATGTGTGTTCCTATATGTGTTTTGATTTCATTGAAACCTTGATTGAAGAGTTGTTAGCTTGATTAAAAAGATGATAGGGCATCTATCTGACTAGTAATCTAAATAGAAATTCCTGCCTAAATGTGACAGGAAACTTCTTGATCAAATGCCCAGACTAAAGTTAATGTAATTATTTGTCTTCCTGTTAAAATGCCCTTTATAATTCAAGATGTTTGGATACTTGAATGCAGTGTTTAGGATTAATGAAACACTCAGTATTCCTAAAGCCTTAAACATCCATAAGGCTGTAAATTTGGTTTGTTTGTTCTCCTAAAGACAGAGAAGTTTGACTATAGTATCAAAGTATAAAGTCTGGAGGATGAACTATTTTGCAAGAGCAAAATTAAAACTAGATCTACATTTCTTTTCTGAGATTTTTTTTTTTTAGAATAGCAAATACATCAAATAAGAAAGGCAAACAGAGAGACCTGTGTGCTTAAGCAACAGAAAATTGAAATGAATAGCTAAAAAATCTAAGGTCAGTTCTCTTGATGCTGGGAGAACTCAGCCCTTTTGCCAGTACATGTACAGTTTTGCTTTCATATAGCCAAGGTTGTTGAATTAATATGCCAGCAAATTTGGAAAACCAGCAGTAGCCACAGGATTGGAGAAGGTCAGTTTTCATTCCAATCCCAAAGAAAGGCAATGCCAAAGAATGTTCAAACTACCACACATTGCACTCATCTCACACGCTAGCGAAGTAATGCTCAAAATTCTCCAAGACAGGCTTCAACAGTATGTGAACCAAGAACTTCCAGATGTTCAAGCTAGATTTAGAAAAGGCAGAAGAACCAGAGAGAGACCAAAGAGCCAACATCCGTTGAATCATAGAAAAAGCAAGTGAATTCCAAAAACATCTACTTTTGCTTCATTGACTATGCTAAAGCCTTTGTGTGGATCACAAGAAACTGTGGAAAGTTCTTCAAGAGATGGAAATACCAGACCACCTCACCTGCCTCCTGAGAAATCTGTATGCAGGTCAAGAAGCAACAGTTAGAACCGGACATGGAACAAAGGACTGGTTCCAAATTGGGAAAGGAATACATCAAGGCTGTATATTGTCACCCTGCTTATTTAACTTATATGCATAGTACATCTTGCGAAATGCCAGGATGGATGAAGCACAAGCTGGAATCAGGATTGCCAGGAGAAATACCAATAACCTCAGATAGGCAGATGACACCACCCTTAGAACAGAAAGCGGAGAAGAACTAAAGCGCCTCTTCATGAAAGTGAAAGAAGAGAGTGGAAAAGTTGGTTTAAAACTCAACATTCAGAAAACTAAGATCATGGCATCTGGTCCCATCACTTCATGGCAAATAGATGGGGAAACAATGTAAACAGTGAGAGACTCTACTTTTGGGGGATCCAAAAATCACTGCAAATGGTGAGTGCAGCCAAGAAATTAAAAGATGCTTACTCATTAGAAGAAAAGCTATGGCAAACCTAGACAGCATATTAAATATGTAGAGACATTGCTTTGCCGACAAAGGTCCATTTGGTCAAAGCTATGGTTTTTCCAGCAGTCATGTATGAATGTGAGAGTTGTACCATAAAGAAGGTGAGTGCCGAAGAACTGATACTTTAGAACTGTGGTGTTGGAGAAGACTCTTGAGAGTCCCTTGGACTGCCAGGAGATCAAACTACTCCTGAGATTCCAAAAAGCAGTCCTGAATATTCATTGGAAGGACTGATGCTGAAGCTGAAGCTCCAATACTTTGGCTACCTGATGCGAAGAACTTACTCTTTAGAAAAGACCCTGATGCTTGAAAAGATTGAAGACAGGAGGAGAAGGGGACGACAGGGTGAGATGGTTGGATGGCATCATGACTCAACGGACATGCGTCTGGGCAAGCTCCAGGAGTTGGTGATGGACAGGGAGGCGTGGCATGCTGCAGTCTATGGGGTCACAGAGAGTCAGACATGACTGAGCGATTGAGCGGAACTGAACCGATCCTGTGTCTTCTCGGGATTGGGCACAACCAATCCAGCCCTCCTGCCCCTTTCTCATTCTCCTTCTCTCCCTCTTTCTTCTTTTTCTCCCAATAATTTGGATTTTTAGTCCTTGTTAAAGCATATTTTCATATTCCTGTTGGCCATTTGTGTGTCTTTGGGAAAGTGTCTGTTCAGCTCCACCATCCAGTTTTTAATCTTTTTGTGTTTTGGCTATTGAGTTGCATGAGGTACTGATATATTTTGGGTAGTAAGCCCATATCAGAAAACAGATTCATAAACATTTCTCCAGGTTGATTTTACATTGTTTGATGGTTTCCCTTGCTGTGAAAATCTTCTGCTTTTTAGTTTAAATGGTCCCTTTTGTTTCTTTTCACTATTGTTGCTTTTGCTTTTAGTGCCAAATTTAAAAAAAAAAATCTTTGTCATCACCGGTGACTGATTTTATTTGATAAAAATAGACAAATGGGAATATATCAATATTTCAAAACATGTGTTCATCAAATGACACAATCAACAGATTGAAAGGTAACCTATGGAATGATAGAAAATATTTGTAAATCCTATGTAAGATAAGGGCTTCCCTTATAGCTCAGTTGGTAAAGTCTGCCTGTGGCACAGGAGTCCGCCTGCAATGCAGGAGATCCAGTTTCAATTCCTGGGTTGGGAAGATCCCCTGGTTGGGAAGGAAATGGCAATCCACTCCAGTGTTCTTGTCTGGGAAATCCCATGGACAGTGGAGCCTGGCAGGTTACATTCCATGGGGTCACAAGAGTCAGACATGACTTAGTGACTAAATCACCAGCAGGTAAGAGAAGTGGTAAATATTTAGAATATATGAAGAATAATTACAATCATATGGAATTATAGCTCTTCTATACTTTTCAGTTGAATGATTTGCCAAATCAGATTTTAAGTTACTTGTAAAAATATTCTAAGAGTATAGTGTACCCATATGTACAGATGTGTCCAATAATTTGTTGTGTATAACAGACTGGTTCCAAATAGGAAAAGGAGTACGTCAAGGTTGTATATTGTCACCCTGCTTATTTAACTTATATGCAGAGTGTATTATGAGAAACGCTAGGCTGGAAGAAGCACAAGCTGGAATCAAGATTGCTGGGAGAAATATCAATAACCTCAGATATGCAGATGACACCACCCTTATGGCAGAAAGTGAAGAGGAACTAAAAAGCCTTTTGATGAAAGTAAAAGAGGAGAGTGAAAAAGTTGGCTTAAAGCTCAACATTCAGAAAACTAAGATCATGGCATCTGGTCCCATCACTTCATGGCAAATAGATGGGGAAACAGTGTAAGCAATGTCAGACTTTATATTTTTGGGCTCCAAAATCACTGCAGATGGTGATTGCAGCCATGAAATTAAAAGATGCTTACCTCTTGGAAGGAAAGTTATGACCAACCTAGATAGCATATTAAAAAGCAGAGACATTAATGTGCCAACAAAGGTTTGTATTGGTCACGTATGGATGTGAGAGTTGGACTGTGAGGAAAGCTGAGTGCCGAAAAATTAATGCTTTTGAACTGTGGTGTTGGAGAAGACTCTTGAGAGTCCCTTGGACTGCAAGGAGATCCAACCAGTCCATCCTAAAGGAAATCAGTCCTGAATATTCACTGGAGGGACTGATGCTGAAGCTGAAACTCCAATACTTTGGCCACCTCATGTGAAGAGTTGACTCATTGCAAAAACCCTGATGCTGGGAGGGATTGGGGGCAGGAGGAGAAGGGGATAACAGAGGATGAGATGGCTGGATGGCATCACCTACTTGATGGACATGAGTTTGAGTAAACTCTGGGAGTTGGTGATGAACAGGGAGGCCTGGTGTGCTGTGATTCATGGTGTCGCAAAGAGTCGGACATGACTGAGCGACTGAACTGAACTGAACTGAACTGATGAGGGTATTATGAAAATGAGACCTTTTTGATTTGATCTGTTTTTCTCAAATAAGAAAAGCGAGTAACATTTTACATCAAGCTTATAAAGTTTGGATTTTTCTCTGTGAATGCAACTAATTTTTATAAATAAATGCCAAGTTTTATGAGCTTCCAGAGTAGCTCAGTGTTAAAGAATCCACCTGAAATGCAGAAGACATGGAAACTCAGGTTTGATCCCTCAGTCAGAAAGATCCCCTGGGGAACAAAATGGCAACCCACTCCAGTAATCTTGCCTGGAAAATTCCATGGACATGGTGGGCTACAGTCTGTGGTGTCATAAAGAGTTGGACACAACTGAGTGACTAAACAACAATAAAAGCTTCTGGTTTCTTCAAGCTCCTGGTTTGTAGACCCAAACTAACACTTCCCTCTCATACTTATTTGCCATAAAAATATGTATATATATTGGAATTTAGATTTTTATGTCCTGTGACCATACAACTTTTAAGTAAAAATAGTTTAAGTTTTCATTAGGATTATTATGAATACAAAACTGATAAAGTACATATGTTTTGATAATGAATGGTAAATACAAAAATAAACTTTTATTGGTAATGTATCTCTTAATGAGATGGAAATTTTGCTAGCTCTACTAATTAGTTTGTGTCCATAGATGATTATCCATGCTAAGTGTATTTCCTGAAACAATATACTATAATAAGACTCAGGATGGATAAGAATTATGTTTTCCCTTATAAAGAGGAAAATGGCTATGATGAAAGGGGCTATGGGCAAGAAAAAACTTGCCTTTTTATGAAAGGCACTTTCTCAGGTAGAGTCTTGAGACATTGTGGAGTCCTTTTGTAACCAATTATTTAAAATATATCTATGAAGACTGCAGTGATGATGCTATGAGCCAAGGAGTGACAGCAGCCTCCAGCATAGGTAGTGCATACAGAGGTATAAGCTTAGCTCAAACCTCAGGCTCTCTGTTAGACTGAGCTTGTTGCCTGCAGAATGCTAACTTGAGGGTATCTGGAAATAACCAAGAGACCTGGAGAATATTCCAGAGAACCTAGATTTTCTTTGAGGTATACCAGAGGCTTTGAAATTGTGAATGAACTACATTAATTTAGAGGCTATGCCATAGATTGAGTGACATTAATTCATTTTTGTAATCTTTAAACTGATTTTCTACAGGTAATACCCTAATTGAAAAATTTGGCTCCAAAGTAAAATTTTCTAAATGCTCTAATCCTCTGACAGTTTCGTAGAGTGAGTTGATTTGCATTTTCCTTGTCTTGATATTTATCAGTATCTTTTTTTAGTTTTAAAAATTCAGAGAAGGAAGAAATGAATAATTACTCTTAACCTATGACCCAGAACTGATAGCCGTTAACATTTTGGCTTTTGGGGATTTTTTTCTTTTTCTTTTTGGTCTTTTCCCTTTGTGTATTTAGTTTTAGTTTCCCGTGGCTCCTGTAACAAATCAGCAGAAAGTGGGTGAATTAAAATGACAGAAATTTATTCTATCTTAGTTCTCCAGAACCTATGTCTGAAACATGTTCCACCAGGCCAAAAACACAAGATAGTTTCAGGTCTATGTTCCCTTTGGATGTTCTTGGTGACAATCCATTCCTTGTCTCTTCTAGTTTCTGGTAGCGGCTGCTATTGCTTGGCTTGTGGCTGTGTCTCTCCAGTCTTCAAAGTCAGCATCTTCAAACCTCTGTTCTATCTTCTTATTACCTCCATCTTTGGGTGTCTGTGTTAAATCTCTTCTACCTCTTTGTCATAAACATGCTTTTCTTTTTTTAAATAAAATGGTCTAGCCACTTAAAAATTAATTAATTAATTTTGTTTGTGGTTGTGCGGGGTCATTGCTGCCCGCAGGCTTTCTCTACTTGTGGAGAGTGAGGGCTGCTCTCTAGTTGTGGTGTGTGGGCTTCTAACTGTGATGGCTTCTTTTGTTGAGGAGCATGGGCGCTAGGAACATGGGCTTCAGTAGTTGCAGCATGCGGGCTCATAGGCTTCGTTGTTCTGTGGCTGTGGAATCTTCCTGGACCAGGGATTGAACCTGCGTCCCCTGCATTGGCAGGTGGATTCTTATCTACTGTACTGTCAGGAAAGTTCCTATAAACACACTTACAATTGCATTTAGAACTCATCCAGATAATCCAAGATAATCTTTTCATCTCAAAATTTTCAGTTAATTCACACCTTCAGTATCTTTTCATATAAGAGAATATTTATAGGTTCTGGGATTAAAATCTCATATCTTTGGTTGGGGGGCATGTTCAACCTATGACCATATGAGTATATAGACCATTTAAGTTAAAATTTAGGATGTTGTTGATAAAGTTAAAATCCCATGTGATATTTGCTCCCAATTCCAGCTCTTTCTACATTCCCTTAGACGTCAACCATGTTTAGTTTGTTTTCCTTTTAAGAACCTTTTACCTTTCAATACAAATACATCCATAGAAAATGTAGGACATTTTTGTGTGTAATCCCCAAAATGTTAAAAAGCTAGTCTGATCATTTTTTCAACTTGGCTTATTTTTACTAAAAATTTTTTGGGATGAAGTTGCATTGATATAATTTTAAAACACTATTTTCTTAAATTACAGCATTTCACCTTTAATATGTACCACATTTTATCTATCCTATTATTTATGGATGTTTAACTTATTTCTAATTTTTGCTGCTATATACAATATCTTCATACAGACATCCTTCAGTATGGACATATACTACTGAATAATGTATGAAAGAAGAGCTTTCCCTACAACCTGACGTATATACTTCATGTTCTCAGATATCTTACATTTTTTTGAGATTATTAATCTAGACATATATATTACTGAGGTAAAATTAGTTTTATTTTCCATTTTGTTTGCCAGTTTTCAAGTGCTGCATATTAACTCTGCCACACTTTCTCCATTTGTTTCTTCTGTCATGTAGCAGTTTATTTTATATGCATAAGTCTGTTTATTTTGTCTTAATTCTATATAGTGAGATAAATTTTATATTAAGTCATTCTACACGTTAAGTGCCTTCTCCAGAGCACTTGTTTACACTTAAATTGCTCACTTGTTCAAAACCTCTTTCCTGCAATTATAATAGAAATTCTATTGATTTGTTCACATTTGCATCTCAGCACATAGAATAAAATCTGGCACATAGTAGATGCTCAGTATATGGTTACTGAATACATTTGTTTGACTGGTCAGCTAATACAGTCATTTTCAGTGATATTTTCTCTGATATATCATTATCTTTGTGTGTGTGTGTATCACAAGATATTTAAATATAGTAAATCTCCTACTTGTGAATGAGTTCCATTCTGTGAATGCATTTGTAAATCCAATTTGTTCGTAAGTCCAACAAGTTAGCCTAGGTACCCAACTAACACAATCAGCTAATAGTACCATAATAGGTTTATAATACGTTACACACAAATAATACGTACATAAAATCACAAAAAATAAAGAAAACATTTTTAATCTTGTGATACAGTTACTTGAAAAGTATAGTAGTACCGTACAACAGTATGGCATGCAAGGGCTGGTATACATGTCCACATCTTTTAAAGTTTGCAACCTGAAGGTTTGTATGTAGGGGAATTATTATAGTTAAAATATCTAGCCTTAAACTAGAGCTGAGAACTGCTTCATAACATTGGGAGGCTTCCAGTTTTTTTGTATAACTTGTGAGCAGAGACACTGATTGGCCTTTGTTTAATATGATTGGACTTTGTTTAATTTTGAAGGATGCTTTTACACCAGATGTGGCCCATGGATCAATTTGGTCCACCATCTGTTGTTGTAAATAAAGTTTTATTATAACTCACATCAATTTACTTACATATTGTCTATTTCTGCTTTCATACTATAATAACAACAGTAGAGTAATTGCAACAGAGACCAGATGGTCTGCAAAGCCTAACATATTTACTACCCGTTTTCTTTACAAAAAAAATTTGCTGACACCTAGTATCGCAAATAGCCTTGGAGATAGAAATAGTATCTCCCTTAAAGCAAAGGCAGATTTCTTTGTTGTCGATGTAAAAATATGTTATTCTTTGGTAGAAGGTCAGACAGGCTTCCTGCCCATTATGATAGATTTGAATTCCCTAAGCTCAGGATTTCAGTCCTGTAATGTAACCTACCACATGTGCAGACATCACTGGCTCTCTGTACATCACCCTACGTAGATGGGGCTCAAGGACACAGGAAAAAGGCTGATATATAGCCCGCTGCTATTGCTGTTAGCAGCGAACTTCGTCTTTTACTCCAGAGACTCCTGTCTTCCACAAGCATCCAGGAAAATGTGACAGACTGATTTATTAGCTTCAGGTAGGGTAAAATCTTGGACATTTCATACTTCTTGACTGTAATATCTATCAGATTTTTATTTTTAAGATTTAAAACTCGTATATCTATTGACTGCCAAAAAATGCTCTATTAACCTATAACAAGTTACCTCTAATATCATAATTATGATATAACAGCTTCCATTAAAATGCATTTAGAAATTTCTGTGTTGGATCTCCTCTGCCACATAGTCTTGACAGTTTTTAATATCAGTGTCACAAAGGTAAGGACATATCAGGATAAATCTCCTTTAACAATGTAGAGTGTAATTGTAATTTGTGATATTTTTTTGGCCTTAGATATATTTTTAATCTGACCTTCCTAAAAAGACAAAAGGTTTACTACATTCTCAGTTCAGTTCAGTTCAATCGCTAAGTCCTATCTGACTCTTTGCAACCCCATTGGACTGCAGCACACCGGGCTTCCCATCCTGCACCAGCTCCCGGAGCCTACTCAAACTCATGTCCATCGCGTCCGTAATGCCATCCAAACATCTCATCCTCTGTCGTACCCTTCTCCTCCCGCCTTCAATCTTTCCCAGCATCAGGGTCTTTTCAAATGAGTTGGTTCTTCACATCAGGTGGCCTAAGTATTGGAGTTTCAGCTTCAGCATCAGTCCTTTCAATTAATATTCAGGGCTGATTTCTTTTAGGATGGACTGATTGGATCTCCTTGCATTTCCAAGGGACTCTCAAGAGTCTTCTCCAACACCATAGCTCAAAAGCATCAATTCTTTGGCACTCAGCTTTCTTTATAGTCCAACTCTCACATCCATACATGAATACTGGAAAAACCATAGCTTTGACTAGACAGACCTTTATTGGTAAAGTAATGTCTCTGCTATTTAATATGCTGCCTAGGTTGGTCATAGTTTTTCTTCCAAGGAGCAAGTGTCTATTAATTTCATGGCTGCAGTCACCATCTGCAGTGATTTTGGAGCCCCCAAAATTAAGTCTCTCACTGTTTCCATTATTTCCCCATCTATTTCCCATGAAGTAATGGGACCAGATGCCATGATCTTAGTTTTCTGAATGTTGAGTTTTAAGCCAACTTTTTCACTCTCCTTTTTCACTTTCATCAAGAGGCTCTTTAGATCTTCTTCACTTTCTGTCATAAGGGTGGTGTCATTTGCATATCCGAGGTTATTGGTACTTCTCCCAGCAATCTTGATTCCAGCTTGAACTTCATTCAGTCCAGCATTTTGCATGATGTACTCTGCATATAAGTTAAATAAGCAGGGTGACAATATACAGCCTTGACATACTCCTTTCCCAATTTGGAACGAGTCTGTTGTTCCATGTCCAGTTTTAACTGTTGCTTCTTGACCTGCATACAGATTTCTCAGGAGGCAGGTCAGGTGGTCTGGTATTCCCAACTCTTGAAGAATTTTCCATAGTTTGTTGTGATCCACATAGTCAAAGACTTTGGCTTAGTCAATAAAGCAGAAGTAGATGTTTTTCTGGAACTCTCTTGCTTTTTTGGTGATCCAATGGATGTTGGCAATTTGATCTCTGGTTCCTCTGCTTTTACTAAATTTAGCTTGAACATCTGAAAGTTTCTGTTCACATGCTGTTGAAGCCTGGTGTGGAGAATTTTGAGCATTACTTTGCTAGCATTTGAGATGAATGCAGTTGTGCAGTAGTTTAAACATTCTTTTGCATTGCCGTTTTTTTGGGATTGGAATGAAAACTGATCTTTTCCAGTCCTGTGCCCACTGCGGAGTTTTCCAGATCTTCTGGCATATTGAGTGCAGCACTTTCACAGCATCATGTTTTAGGATTTGAAATAGCTCTACTGGAATTCCATCACCTCCACTAGCTTTCTTTGTAGTGATGTTTCCTAAGGCCCACTTGACTTCGCATTCCAGGGTGTCTGGCTCTAGGTGAGTGATCACACCATCGTGGTTATCTGGGTCATGAAGATCTTTTTTGTATACTTCTTCTGTGTATTCTTGCCACCTCTTCTTAATATCTTCGGCTTCTGTTAGGTCCATACCATTTCTGTCCTTTATTGTGCCCATCTTTGCATGAAATGTTCCCTTGGTACCTCTAATTTTCTTGAAGAAATCTCTAGTCTTTCCCATTCTATTGTTTTTCTCTGTTTCTTTGCATTGAACACGGAGGAAGGCTTTCTTATCTCTCCTTGCTATTCTTTGGAACTCTGCATTCAAATGGGTATAGCTTTCCTTTTCTCCTTTGCCTTTAGCTTCTCTTCTTTTCTCAGCTATTTGTAAGCCCTCATCAGACAACCATTTTGCTTTTCTTTTTTGGGGGGATGTTCTTGATCACTGCCTCCTGTGCAATGTCATGAACCTCCGTCCATAGTTCTTCAGGCTCTCTGTCTATCAGGTCTAATCCCTTGAATCTGTTTGTCACTTCCACTGTATAATTGTGAGGGATTTGATTTAGGTCATACCCGAATGGTTTAATGGTCTTCAATTAAAATCTGAATTTGGCAATAAGGAGTCCATGATCTGAGACACAGTCAGCTCCAGGCTTTATTTTTGCTGACTGTACAGAGCCTCTCCTTCCTTGACTGCAAAGAATATAATCAATCTGATTTTGGTATTGACCATCTGGTGATGTCCATGTGTAGAGTCTTCTCTTGTGTTGTTGGAAGAGAGTGTTTGATGACCACTGGCTTTTTATTTGGCCACATTTGCCCTGTTCTAATATCCTAGGAATTTTTGAATAATGCATATTTACTTGATGTGGTGTCATTATTCATTTTCTTATTTCTTAATTCTATTTTTTAAAACTCTATCATCCTATCCAAATCTCATAGATGTTCTGCTTTATAATCCACCAGGTCAGCTTTTCTCTTTCCCTGAGACATCTGCAAATTTATTGTATATTTTCAAGATTTGAAGAGATGTATTTCTTATGTATTGGGAGAAAATCACTATTTTTGGTAAATCATTAGTTTTTTAATGCACTCAAGTAATTAACCTAAAATTTCACAGTAGAAGAACACAACCATTTCCCACAATAAGTATGACAGTATTCATAGCTCAAAGAGCAGAAATAAGCATGGAAGAGATCCTTTGGCCTCAGGTAAAAGCATGTTCCATCTGAAGAAATAAGAAGGAAAAAAAAAATCAATAATTTTTAACATTGGAGTTGTTGGATATAAGATATAAAAGTAAGATTTATATTATCTAAACACAATCTGATTTTTATAAAAGGGCTATAAGAAACTTTTTTACACACACATTTTCATTAATCTAGCCTTATAGTTTTTATCCTTTCACAATAGTTGAAATGATCTCTCATAGTCAAAGCAAAGTTGTCAGTATGTTTTCAGAAAGATAATGGGTCACAGATGATGACATGAATCCTCATGAACTTTTTTCTTAAAAAAAGAGTTCATGACCTTTCAAGATAAGTGATTTTACCATGGAAATAAGAGATAGTGAAGGAGATCCTATTTCAAAAATAAATTTTCATCTACTTTAACATTTGAATGGAATCATGTTTTTCTATAATAGATTTTTTTTTAAGCCAGAGGTCAGCATCTAACATGATTACAGATGTTTAAATTAATGTGAAGAATGTGTTCCAAACAAGAAAGATGTTTGAAGGGGATACAATTATCCTTATCTCTTTTAGCAATATCAAAAATGGTTACAAGATATCTGTTTCTTAGTTGTTTTTTTTAGGATTGTGTTCCCTTGAGCTAACCAGCCATTGTACTTCTTTTTTCTTGCCTAAGAAACTATTTAGATTAATAATCTGTGAGAAGAAATGATTGCCAGAGACTTTAAAATAAAATAGGTAATTATACTTAGTAAGCCTTGCTGTATTGGTCAGCTTATGCCTGTATGCCTTTCATAGTAGCTACATGTCAAGTGTTAACCATGGGCCACTACTGTGACTGCTGAGAGATTTGATCACTCACTATTCATGATTTTATGTTTCCACATTACGACTTTCCAACATTTTATTTAGTGTTAACCTCTTCTTTTCTAATAGCTTTCCTGGAATTAGTGCATCTGCTCTATTTCGTCCATGTTTTCCACAGTTATGCCAGAGGTTGCAGGTATATTATTACTAAGCTTTAATTTCTTTGCTGCCTGCCTGGCATATGGACAATGTATATCTGCTCTTGGACTGTCTGGAAATTCAACCATTTCTCTTCACATAAGCTAAACCCAGTTTCAATGATGACAGCTTGGCCACATGTCAAGATTTTGCTTTTAGTTATTCTTGCCTGGTTATTTATTATAAACCATGTATCACATGTAGTCATTAGGGAAATGTTTTCAGTTGTAAAGAGTGAAAACTGTAATAAATTTTAAAATGTGGCAGCGAAGAATCTTATTGCTTACTGGTTAAAACTAGAAAAAATATCCTTATGTCCCATAAGTCAGACACAGATAATGGCACCAGTGGGGTTTCTGATAAGACTATTTAAATTACAAAAGAAAAGTTTTTATAAGATTTGTTAGATTTACATAAAACCAACCTGATCCACACAATTCTATGATTAAATAATTTTTAAACTCCACTTATAGTTGATGAACTTAAGTTTTAAGAATAAGGACTTGTTCTAGGAAATATACTTTGTGAGTACAGAGAGGGTTTCAAAATCTAGTATTTAGCTTCTCTATCCAACTAATGAAAATAAATGAAAAAAAGAAAAAAAATTCTGGTATTTAGCTTCTCTACAATAGCATGCCTACCTTAACAGAAAAGATGTAAGTTATATTATAAGAGGAGAAAAGGGGAGAAGATATTCATGTTCCATGTAATTCCCTGATCTTTTCCTTCTTTATTTGACCAGAAAGTATCTTTTACTATTCCAAATTATTACTAAAATGTGTTTATTTGAGGAGGATGGAAGGCGATTTCAGGCTTTTCTATCCATTTCCATTAGAATGGATTAATTTATTACAGTTATTACTTCAATTTAGCCATTTTGGAAGAATTCAGAGTTTGTTAGTAGTCAAAACCTGAGAAAGTCTTTTTTAATGGGAAACAGGGATTTGCCTTGAAGGGAGATGTGGTGTGGTGACTAGTAAGATGGGGAGAGAGAAGAATGTGGGAGTTGAAAGGGTATGAAAAGAAACCCTAGACACATATAGCCCCTTCTCTTCTGTGCTCAGGGCCAGACAAGAAACCTGGGTTGGAAAGAAGGCAAGGCTAGGGTTAGCAAAATGATACTCTGATTCAATTTTCTTTCCTGCCTCATTCATCTTATCCTGGTTCTGCTTGATTTGCAGAAAGCCATTGTCAAAAGATAGGGTTTCATAGTGGAGCCCTCCTGTTCATGTCAGTTAGGAGAGCGATGTGTTGCAGAGAAGATTGACAGGGGTGAGCTGCAGTGGGTAGGGAGGCAGAGGTGGTACGCCTCTTGGGCTTTGCTCTATCACTAATGGGAAGCAGATAGTCCAAAAGCCTCTTGTAAATGCTCAAATCTACCTTAGGCAGACATCGTATGCACTGTTATGGCATCCTTTATTCTATCTTTATCTTATGAGATGTGGACCTTTCAAAAGGCAACAGCATTTTTAAAACATGCTTTATTCTACTAAGACTTATCTGAATTGGAATTACTGAGTTCCTTCCTAGGATCTGGTTATGTGCCACTGCATGTATTTGCCCTTCACAGACCCATTCTTTTTTGTTTGTTTTTCCCTTTCTTTTCTCTAAACCAATTTATTTATTTTAATTGAAGGCTAATTACTTTACACTATTGTGGCAGTTTTTGCTATACATTGACATGAATCAGCCACAGGCGTACATGTGTCCCCATTCCGAACCCCCCCACACCTCCCTCCCCATCCCATCCCTCTGGGTTGTCCCAGTGCACTGGCTTTGAGTGCCCTGTTTCATGCATCGAATTTGGACTCATAGATCCATTTTTTTACAGTGACTTAAAGGGCTTAAGCGGCTGCTGGGTATTTTACATAGGGAGAGAGAATTAAAAGACCTCATATTTGGTGAATAAATTTTATCTAAATTGAAATGCAATGAAGGAATTACAGATTCTATTTCAATTTAATAATAGGTCCTTTAAAACAGTAAGTTTTATTTAAAAGCTTAACTTTACCTTTGCAAGTAGAATAACTTTTCCACACAAATTCTTTTTCATTCATGACTTCTTTCCTACTTAGAAAATTTCCATACCTTAATGATTTATATTCACTCAATGATAGGATTATATAAGAATTAGAGATAAATTCAGCTAAAGATTAAAGAATATATTTTTTCATTAGACAACATCTTTAAATTATTTTTAGAAAGATTTGATAATTTAAAACAAGTATTCTATATTTTAATGGTTGGTGTTCTCTGATTTTATAGACTAGATCATTAACCACTAGGCTGCAAATTATGGGATGAGTCAATGAAAGCCCCTGTGGGATTATAATTCATAGACAAAGACAAATAGTAATTGAAATGATTTATTTGGGTTAATTCAACATGTGTATTACTATTTTGTAAATTTCTACAGTTTGATTGTAAATGATGATTTTAGGGAATTTACCAGAGCAGGACCCTGGGGGACCTTCATGGGGGCAAACCTTTGTGTCCTCTGTATCTTGTTTGCAGAAAGGCTTTAGACTCCTAGGCTGTCTCCAAGCTCCAAAGAGCAAATTTAATCACAGAAGTGGGAAATGAAGAAACAAGGGAAAGCAGACAAGAAAGACAAAACAGTAATAGTTCAGCCATAAAACAAAATCAAGGACCTTTGGTTCCTCCTCAAGAAGGGCTATAGGCAATGTCCTGAGCCAAATCCTTGGGTTGTTTTGCAGATATTTAAATCATACCAGGTGGAATAAGCTAACTGCATGATGACAATGAATACATAAAACCAGACTGACTGGAGTCGAGGACTGACTCCCAAAATACCACCCTGTTACCTCACTACCAACCAATCAGAAGAATGTCCACGGACTGATCAGGTACCCTGGGATGCACTTCCTCACCTTGCCTTTATAAAGCTTTCCCTGAAAGCCATCTAGGAGTTTGAGTATTCTGAGCATTAGCTGCCTGTTCTCCTTGTTTGAATTTACAATAAATGTTGTACTTTCCTTCATTACAACCTAGGATCAGTAAACTGGCTTTGCTGCAAGTTGAGCAAGTAAACCCAAGTTTGGTTTGGTAACAGGTGGTAATTAGCATATTACATTTTCTTCTTAATCTGAGAATACATTTGGACTTTAAAATGTACTGACAGTTTACAATGAGGTGAATAGCTCACTGTAATCCAAGACAAGTGTTTGACAAATGCAAAAACTGCTCCTCAACTTTTTGACCCAAAGGGACAAGTTAATTTAAATACTTTCCTGTAGAAAAGCCCTAATTTTCTACCATCTTTCAGGACTCTCGTGGTACTCAAGCTCCAATTATTGATTTGTATATTCATATGTTGTTTAATTCAGACCAAAGTGACTACAAAGGACAGGCTTTGGGCTATTAGGCGAAGATTACTGTCTTGTTCTTATTGGGGTAGAAAGGGCCAATTGTGAATTTTTTCTAGAAAGAAGCTATCCCAGTCTCTATGTTGTATATGAGGTTGAAGCTGTAGTGATTAGCAAGTTTCTCTTCATGGGTTTGAGAGAAAGTAACAGATAGCTTACTAGCCTTGTCACTCATTTTCTAAAATCTGAAAATTGTGATTTATCTTGAAGGCAAAAAGGTGATCCTGCATTTTTAAAAGATGAGCAAGATAGGCTTTAAATTTGTAGCTATTTCTGCTTTCAAAACACAACTCATTAAGATGCATCAAAATTACTTAGAATGTTTCAACTTAATGGAAGGTGGAGTTGGCAGCAATTTTAATTAATTCATTTTCAGGTAAATTCACTGAATTAGAATTTGTGATAACATATTAACATACATTAGCTTTACAGACTATTTAAATTTTTGGTAATAAGAACATTTGCAGTAAAAATAGTAGGCAATATTCAACCAATTTAAAAAATACAATGTTTCTTTAAAGCTTTAGCACAGCAATTGTGGATATGCAAATTATTTTGATAAATAAGGGTATTGCATATGTTAAAAAGTGGAACAAAGCATCTATTTAGAAATATATTGTCAGAGGAGGAAGGCGCCAAAGAAACATAGTGATTAGAAAGCCAGAAGCGGTTATTGTCAAGGGAGAAAAGTCTGGAGAAGCTGTGGAAGTGAGCAGAGTTAATGAAGCAGAAAGATCCAGAAAAAAATGAAGACAGAAAGATTACATTTCATTCAGCAATTTGGAGTTTATTGGTGAGTTTTCTGAAAGCAATTTGAGTGGAATGGTGCAGTTGGAAATCAGGTTGCTGAGGCTGAAAGACAAAATGGAATATGAAAAATTAGAGATGGACGATTAGGTTCATTTTTCAAATCTAGTTGGTTAAAGGCAGGCTAGGGAACCAGGAATTTATAGGGCTGAGGGGGAATTTTAGGGATGAAAGTAACTGAGTGTTTTGTACACAGGCGAGAAAAGCCCACCTTCAGGAGGGAAGGTAAAAAGAAAGGAGATAAATAATAAAAATAAATACTTATTGAAGTATTGAAATAAAAAATAAATACTTAGAAGACCCAAATTCCTTTATTCCATTAAGACAAATGGAGTTACACCAAGAAGCAGTTTCTTTTTGAACTGTTTAAAATTCAAAATTAGGACAAGGAAAAAGAATTTCTAAAAATCATAAAAGTGTATTTATATCTAAAGTTTATTGAAGATGCATACTTTCCTAAGCTATTTTTTAAATCTTATCATCATTCTTTTTTTTTTTTTTAATCAAATTTCATTTAGTTGGGAAGTGTTTCCTATTTCCTATTTTGGAGAAGAGTTTGGATAAAGTTTTTGTTGGTAGTGGTTTATTTGCCAAGTTGTATCTGACTCTTGTGATGCCATGTACTATATAGCCCACCAGGTTACTCTGTCCATGGGATTTTCTAGGCAGGAATAGTAGAGTGGGTTGCCATTTCCTTCTCCAAGGGATCTTCCAGACCCAGAGATTGAACCTGGGTCTCCTGTATCGCAGGGAGATTCTTTACCAACTGAGCCACCAGGGAAGCCCTTGGATAAGTTTAATATTTCTTGAATGTTTAGTAAAATTCACCAGTTCACCAGTTCACTTCTCCCTCCTTTTTCTTTGTGAGAGGATTTTTATTATTATTCAATTCATGTAATGATGTAGAAATACGTATATTTAGAAATATAGGACTCTAAGTTTCTACTTCTTTGTCAGTGTTGATAAGTTGTGTTTTTCTAGAAATTTTCTATTTCATTTAAAATTTCAAGTTAATCGGCATAAATATTTTGATGATTTTTATTGTCTTCAAATATTGGTAGGAAATAGAAATCATTCCTGTTATTGGCAATTTGTATCTTTTTCTCTTTTTCCTTGGTCAATCTTCTCAGAGATTTACAAATTTTATTAGTCTTTTCAAAAAATAAACTTTTGGTTTTGCTTATTATATTTCATTGATTTCTGCTCTTATTTTTATTATTTCTTTTCTTCTACTTTCTTTGGGTTTAATTTGTTATTCCTTTTCCTAACTTCCTAAGACAGATACTTAGATAATCTATTTTAGTCTTTTTTCTAATATAAGCACTTAACAACAAACTTTCCTTGAGGCACAGCACTACTTGCCTAATGGGGCTTCCCAGGTGGCGGTAGTGGTCAAGAACCTGCCTGTCAATGCGTGAGCCCCAAGAGATCTGGGTTTGATCCCTGGGTTGGAGGAGGGCATGGCGACCCACTCCTATATTCTTGCCTGGAGAATCCCACGGACAGAGGAGCCTGGCAGGCTACAGCCCATACCGTGGCAGAGTCGAGCGACTGAGCACTCACAACTACTTGCATAACACAAGATTTGAAATATCATACATTCATTATGATTCAGCTCAAAATATTTTTTAAATTTGTATATTTCATGTTCAACCCATGGGCTATTTAGAAGTGTATTCCCAAGTGCAAGGTATCTGGGGTTTTAAAAATGGTATTTTTGGTATTGATTTCCAGCTTAGTCCTATAGAACTCAATTATTTTAAATTTGTTGTGATTTGCTTTGTTACTTAGCATATTGTCAGTTCTGGTCAATGTTTTATATACACTTAAAAATAATGCATATTCTGAAGTTTGAGGTGAGGTGTTATGCTAATTAGGTCAATTTGATAAATGTCTTATTCAAACTGTCTATGACTTCACTGTGTATGTCCTTGTTCATCAGTTGCTAAGTGTATTAAAATCTATCCTTGTGATTACATATTTGTCTGTTTGTTCTTTTAATTTTTGTCAAATTTTGCTTTATATACTTTGAGGCTATGTTACTATGTGCATAAAAAAATTTGAATTTTACATTTTTTGTTGGTGGACTTACACTTCGACCATAATGAAATGTCTCTATTTCTAGTAAAGGTTCTGCCTTAAAGTTTATTCTGTCTGATTCAGCTACATAAGTATAGCAATGCAAGTATACTGCTTCTTACAGTTTATATTTGTGTGTATAATATTATCTACTTAAAAACAATATTTTTGGATGTTTATGTGTTTTTTGATGTTTCTCTTGTAAGCATATGTTGTTGTTCATTGCAAAGTGATGTCTCTGTTTTCTAATACACTGTCAGATTTGTCAGAGTTTTACTTCCAAGGAGCAAGCATCTTTGACTTCGTGGCTGCAGTCACCATTCACAATGATTCTGGAACCATTAGTTGTTATTTAATTCATTCTAGTGATTTTTGAGTTATAATTGCAGTATTTAGTTCTTTTACATTGTTAATTATTGGTATATTTCACTTAAATATATTTTTATTTATTTTCCTGTATTTATTAGCCCTTTCTTCTTTCTTTAGGGTTAATTATGTAATTGCTATTATTTCATTAAAAAAAAAAATCTCAGCAGGTAAGAAGCAAAAGCATGAGAGATAGATTCACTTTATACCTCAGGTACTTCCATGGAATCACTTTTTCTTTTTCCTGTATTTTAAAATGGCTTTTGTAAAAATAAAACTGTCTATTTTGCTCAGAGTTTCTGAGAAGTTATTTTAGACAGTTTATTACAGCATTATCTAGTACCTTCACATGAAATCAATGAAAGTTATTTTTTGGATCACATTTCAAAAGAATCATTTCTAACAGGTAGGGAGTTGTGGCAGAAGTTAAATATGCAGATTTAATCTTGAAAGTGAGAGATTATAACTGCTTGATTGTTGTCAACGACTCAAGATTAGCATTCCTCTTATAGGAAAAGTCTGCCTCAAATCAATAGGATAAAAAAGTAAACAAAAAAGAAGTCAAAATAACCATTATGTTATGCCTGAATAAATAATTATGGAATAATGTGCATGTGCCTATCTCAACATATAAAGGGTCAGTTGTTCCTTTAAATATGTCAGAGGTGGGTACATAATTATTGTGTATCTTGGTTCTTGTTTTCTCTCTTAGTATAAGGACAATGCAGCAAACACCAAAGTCTTTTTTGTTATTGTTCCAATACATTTTCCCATTAGACTCTGGGCAATTTCTAAAAGTATTTGTACCTATCTATTTGAAAGTGAAAGAGGAGAGTGAAAAAGTTGGCTTAAAACTCAACATTCAGAAAACTAATATCATGGAATCTGGTCCCATCACTTCATGGCAAATAGATGGGGAAACAGTGTCAGATGTTATTTTTTTGGGCTCCAAAATCACTTCAGATGGTGATTGCAGCCATGAAATTAAAAGACGCTTACTCCTTGGCAGGAAAGTTATGACCAACCTAGATAGAATATTAAAAAGCAGAGACATTACTTTGCCAACAAAGGTCCGTCTAGTCAAGGCTATGGTTTTTCCAGTGGTCATGCATGGATGTGAGAGTTGGACTATAAAGAAAGCTGAGCACCGAAGAATTGATGCTGTGGTGTTGGAGAAGACTCTTGAGAGTCCCTTGGACTGCAAGGAGATCCAACCAGTCCATCCTGAAGGAGATCCGTCCTGGGTGTTCATTGGAAGGACTGATGCTGAAGCTGAAACTCCAATACGTTGGCCACCTCATGCGAAGAGTTGACTCATTGGGAAAGACCCTGATGGTGGGAGGGATTGGGGGCAGGAGGAGAAGGGGACGACAGAGGATGAGATGACTGGATGGCATCACCTACTTGATGGACATGAGTTTGAGTAAACTCCGGGAGTTTGTGATGGATAGGGAGGCCTGGCATGCTGCAATTCATGCGGTCGCAAAGAGTCGGACACAGCTGAGTGACTGAACTGAACTGAACTGATTCTGTCAATGTGTTTGGACTGCAGAAGATAATTATGAGATACACTGAAACCTTGATTTTGTGTTGTTTACGAGCCACTGAAATTTCCAGTTTTTGTTGTAAATCATCTAATCCAGTAGAAGCAAATGGAATTTGGAAAATAATTCAAGCCTTTTCTCACCTAGCTTTAAATTTGACTTTGATTTCCTCACCTGTTGGTTAAGAATTTTTAATTTCATGACTGAAATGATTTCATTTTCATTTCAATTAAAAAAATGTTTGCACGTGGTTGTTTTTAGGAAGTGACGGGCCTCCAGTGTCTGTTACACTTTTTCCAGAACCAGAAACTACATTTTCATTCTACTGATAGTGAAGAAAAGCAATGACACAAATATAGATGCTTTTCCCTCCTCTATGTTCTTTTGTCCTATCCCCAAATGAACCCAAATCAACATAAACTGACTAAACTCTTCAAATTGATGAAATATGTTAAGAATGATAAACCAAACAGGACAAAAAAAAAAAAAATCTCTAAGCACCACAATAGGTACTTAATCAACATTTATCTAGCACTTACCATGTGTCAGGCCTTGTGCTAAACGTTTTCGAATGTTAACTTATTTAGAACCTCCTAACACTCCTAGGACTGAATAACAACAACAAACACCCCTACGAGGTAGATACTGTTATTATTTCCAACAGTTTCTGCAGGAGGAAATGTAGGTATTTGAGAGGCTGAGAAAACTTGGCAAAGTTCACAAACCCTCTAGCAATGGAGCTGACATTCCAGCTCTTCCATCTGTGTTCCTAACTGCCTAATTGTGCTCCATCTCCATAAATGATGGTGAGTTTATTGATTATTTTGAGTGAGAAAAAAAAAAAAGATGGCCTGGTGAATCTGAACTTATAGCAAGCTCTTCGCTTTACAGTTAGCGTGTAGCCTCCTGGCCTGTCCCCCTCATTAGATGGTAAAACATGTGAGGAAAGAACATTATCTGATCTATTAGGTTAGCCAAAAAGTTCATTTGGGTTTTTCTGTAAGACATTATGGAAAAACGCAAACAAACTTTTTGGTCAAACCAATATCTTTGTATCCTCTGAGATTTTAGCAAACCACACTGTAAGCATTCAACCATTTACAGTCTAAATAGAATCTTATTTGCAGATGAATTACTAGTCCTTTCTTGTAAACCTCATATTGCCCTGAATTGAATCAGGAGGTGTCACTCACATTGTATATGTGGCACACAAAGGGCAAATGTTATTAAAATGGGTAAATATATAATATAATAACATATATAAGGCATTCCTATGTGTAATTATTTTTTGAACAGCTGTCAATTTGGGAATCTATTTTTTATTATGTATTAACGAAGTAGAACTTATTCTTCCAATCTTTTTCCCATATTATGTGGTTTTTTCATAGTTAAACTTAGAAAATATTATTTCACATGAGAACACTGACCAAAATTAGAAAAAAATCAATTTTACTTTATTAGGAATATTCTGGAAAAACTGAGGCAGTCCACACCATACTTTTAGTTACATGCTGGGGTGACTGGCCAGTGAGGGCTGCAGGAAGGGGGTTCACTGGTTCTCTTCACATGAGGACTGTGAGTGCGATGGGGCCACCAACTGCTTCAAAAATGAGAAGCCCAGCATTTATCTTGGAAGAATGTTTTGAACCAGAACAATAATATCAGACCACGGAAAAGTGTTTGGAAACCACTGGGCTAGCTGAGCTTGAGTTGGACTACAAGTTACCTGATTCTGGAAATACAAACAACCACATAGACACTGCTTGCAAACCATTTGTGGTATAGCTCCAGAAATAAAACTAGCAGGAGTGAAAGAATACAAAGGAAATACATGCCAAATAAATGGACAAACTCTATAGAGATCAAAAGGTTTGAGAATAACAGAAAGTTGGAAAAGTAGGAGAAAGAGAAATCTTTCTATGTGGGAGTCAGAGCATGAGTACTGGCACCAAGGATTGGGCTCATCATAGATTATGCCAATGCCAGTGGGGGCTTGGGTCTTACAGAAGAATAAAAAATGTTAGCCATGTAAGAAAGAACCAAATCAAACAGGTCTAGAAAGTTAGGCAGCAGAGTTAGACTATGGACTGTGAGGAATGAACATGTATATATTTTTGAGGAGCTGAGTGATTTTACTTAATTTATTTGTGTGTTAGTTGCTCAGTCATGTCTGACTCTTTGTGATTCCTTGGACTGTAGCCCGCCAGGCTCCTCCGTCCATGGAATTCTCCAGGCAAAAATATTGGAGTGGGTAGCCTTTTCCTTCTTCAAGGGATCTTCCTGACCCAGGGATCAAACCTGGGTCTCCCACATTGCAGGCAGATTCTTTACTGTCTGAGCCACCAAGGAAGCCCTTAATTTCTTTAGTATATGTATTTATTAGTACTTTGCAGAGGGTCTATAAGGAGTGGATATGTCAGATGTAGTCAGGCCTGCTAAATGCTTAACAACTGGCTGTCTGGGGGGAAATGGGCCCTGATTAATAATATTCACTGACTTCTGTGGCATAAATACCCCCACCATAGCCAGCTTCAAGCTACTCACACTGAATTCAGAATTGAAATGTGCACAGTCTGGTCTTGCCAGCTGGTGTGTGCCAGCTCCAGCCCGTCCCTGTATAATCCCAGTTTTCACAATTCTTAAATGTGAAGTCTTTGTAAGAGTTGTCTAGCAATATTGCTGAGGGTAATTTGGCAGAGGAAGTTATCTGGCTGTTTGTTGTATCTAGGCATAAAGCAATATGTAGAAATGGTAGCAGTGGAAATGGGGAGAAAAAGATGGATAATAGAATCATTTTAAAAGAAGAAATGGCTGGATTTAGAAACACAACTGTGGGTGATGAAGGGAAAGTCAAAGATTGACTTCAGAGCATTGAATTCAGGATACTGGGAGAACTATTATTAGTTCTATTATTAATAGAACTGACTATTAACAGAATGGTTAGTATATTAGCTGTCCCTACCCTCCACTCCTGTGCCCTTTCACCCCAGCAGCTGAGGCTCTTTCACTTCTTTTTTTGGCTTAATCCTACCCCAGGCACTGGGAATAATCTGGCCTATGCAAAGAAAGTGCAAGAAAACTTTATGAGAAGCAGCTGTGTGATAAAATGAACTGAACCAAGACCTGGGTTCAGGGACTGAAGGTTTGGTTTCAAATCTGTGCTCTAATAATTGCTAGCAATGTAGCCTTTGACAGTTTGCTTCCAATAATTAGCCTTTAGTTTCCTCATCTGAAAAATTAGAATCATTGTGATTAACATTTCCCTTTCACATCTACTATCTCATTTAATCCTCAAGACAACCTTGTACAGAAGGCCGGGTAGTATTAATTCCTCATATTCCTCATGACAAAAATCCAAGTTAGAGGATTTAGGACTCATAGCTAATGATAGAGACAGGAATCTAGGTGTTCTGATGCAAATGTTAATGATTGTTATAATTTTTAAAATCTTGACTATGGGCCAGGTATTTTCTATGTGCTAACCGTTTTCCTTATATCAATATTATCCCAATTAATCTCACCATCACATTGTGAGCTACAGTCTCTGTATAAAGAAGTTGAGGTTTAGAACTGAAGTAAATTGCCCACATTCAGAAAGCTATTAAGTAGTGAAATCCATGTGTTCTCCATGACACACCAGCAGTCTCACTCTTTTATGGGATGGTATATCCAACGTTGTGATAAAAATTTAACTCCACTGTGGAGTTCATTTTATTATTCACTCTCATCTGAATTAATTATTCATAAATATTACAAATATGTAAATAGTCCAAGAGTTCAATCACCATATTTTAAGAAAGTCATACCTTTACTGCTCTAAACCAAAGTACAAAAATATATTTTTCAGAACATGTTTTAATCATTATTTTAATTAGAAGAATGGATGCATGATTAGGCATTACAATTAAAATCAACATTAAACTGATAATGCAGACATGATTTTAAGGGCATTTTTTTTTTTTTTTGCATTTTTAAATGTATATTGCAGACAGAACTTAACATTTTAGAAAAAAAGTATGCATTTCTAGGAGCTATGGAAGTGAACATCATTTCATAAAATTTCAAAAACTGTTTCCACAAATTAAGAAATAAATTTAAATGACACAATTAGTAGACAGATTCAATTTCTTTCAAAGAAAGTATTTCTGGGAAGTTCCTGAGGAAAATACCATCTGACCAAAGGTCATTCAAACTGCCAGGATGCAAAAACAAACTTAAAGTATTTCAGGAAATTATATTTAAGTTGCCTAATTATCAGTTTCTCCTATAAAACTCCAATTAAACATAAATCCAAGAAGTGTGTCCAATTATAAGTTTATACAATTAAGTCTATTTGTAAAATTACAGATTATTGGAAATAAAAAGGCTAGGCAAATTTCTTCCTTTCCTTGGTACATTAGACAAAATTGCTCTATGACATAACCTCAAATTTGTAATGTGTCCTTTGAAAAGTCAACCTTATACTCTTATACCAATGTCTTTGTCCATGCTTAGTCGCTCAAATTGTGTCCAATTCTTTGGGACCCAGTAGACTATAGCCCACCAGCCTCCTCTGTCCCTGGGATTACCCAGAGAAGAATACTGGAGTGGGGAGATCTCCCTTCTCCAGGAGATCTTCCTGTCCCAGGAATCGAACTCAGTATTCTATATCTAGAATTATTGAAAACAATAATCTAATTGTTTTTATCTTCCAAAATTCCTTTTAGAATCATTTAAATCTAAACCAAATAGTCTTCAGACTCCAAAACCAATTTCTAAAATTGTCATCTTAACTTGTATTATAAAATTTTCCCTAAGTAGTATTTTCTCAGGAATGTAAAAAAAAAGAGCCCATGAAATCCACAAAAATTAATCATTCTTATTTCTATCTATATCTCAGAATGGGTTCCCTAGGAACTCAAAAGAGATTAGTATATGGGATAAGTATTAGGGAGTATTCTTCTAGGGAAAAAGGAGGTGACAGAAGCAGAAGTGAGCAGAGAAACAAGTTGAGCTATGTTATGGCCCCAGTGATAGTCTCAAGGGAGGCTCTGGAACTGAAGTGGTCCTTCAGATTATCCGGGGTTGGCACAAGGAGGCTAGATCTTTATATTCTTTGTAGATTAGTCATTGGATGTGAACTGACTGTGGGGCTTCCCAGGTGGCACTAGTGGTAAAGAATCTGCCTGCTAATGGAGGCAAGAGACTCAGGTTCAATCCCTGGATTGGGAAGACCCCCTGGAGTAAGAAATGGCACCCCACTCCAGTACTCTTGCCTGGAAAATCCCATGGACAGAGGAACCTTGTAGGCTGCATTCCATGGGGTTGCTAAGAGTCACACCATGACTGAGCGACTTCACTTTCACTTTTCACTTTCATGCACTGGAGAAGGAAATGGCAACCCACTCCAGTGTTCTGGCCTGGAGAATCCCAGGGATGGTGGAGCCTAGTGAGCTGCCGTCTACGGGGTCGCACAGAGTCAGACACGACTGAAGTGACTTAGCAGCAGCAGCGACTAAGATCATGTGGACTGACCTTGGAAGTGGAAATGATCTCAGGGGAGGCAATTTTTTAAGCTAAAGCTTTCCACATAAATGTGGCTGTTTTCAGGCCACACTCTCAGTGGCTCTGTTCTTACTTGTTTTGACTTGATTTCATTAGAGACCAACCCCCTCCACCCTGCCCCCACTCAGAGTTGAATCCACCTGTAGACTTGCTTTGTATGGCCCTTCACAATGTTTTAATAAAATCATAAATTCATTGGCTTCATTTGGAAACAGAGTTTTCACACGAATATTCCTGGGTTTTCTGAAAAAAATCAGAAAGGCTGACAATTCTCAGTGAAAACACTTCCTCTGGCAAAAATCAGCATCTGCCCGTTTGTATATAGATAGGCTGCCCAGTGCTCATCACTCAGGTCATATACACATCTAGCATCCCTAGGGCTCCGAGCTTGTCATACATACTCTGCTCCTCCTGAGCTATAAAGAACGTTCTCCAGCCTATCCCCAGGCTGTAGTATTTTAGCTCCTTTAAGAAGGAAGTGCAAAGGATCAATCTTTCCCTCTCCAAGGCTCCAGTTCCTTCTTAGCATAGTTCTGGAGTCTTCTGGTTCTACAAGTATCCTGGGCCTCCTTGAAGGCCAGATCTCCCCAAATAACTAACTTGTTCCCACACTTGAGTGGGGCAGTTTTTCCCAGGTGGCAATAGTGGTAAAGAACCTGCCTGTCGATGCAGGAGACGTAAAAGACAAAGGTTCAGTCCCTGGGTGGGGAAGATTCCCTGGAAGAGGGAACGGCAACCCACTCCAGTATTCTTGCCTGGAGAATCCCATGGACAGAGTAGCCTGGTGGGCTACAGTCGATAGAGTCACAGAGAGTCGAACACAACTGAAGTGACTTAGCACACGTTCATGCTTTTAAGAAAACTCCTCAGAGCCAAAAATGCTTTTATCATATATTTCTGACAGGACCATGGCTAAGCAAACATTTACATAACTAAGGGAGATGGTGTAAGTGATTCTCCACAGAATAAGGAAGGTCTATCTCTTTCAAGTAACTTATCCTTTGGATAAAATAATGGGGACCATGGCTCCCACACTTAAGTGAGTCTTCACTAAAGGAAGTTACCTATTCATTCTGTGGTGGGTAACAACCACTAATAGGATTCTTTGCTATATGTGTAAAACAATTTTAACACAGAGAAAAAAGTATTACAGAGATATGAGCCTGGTAGTTTTAAGTTAGTTGACAAATTTTAATAGATGATCAATGATCCAATTAATATTAAAGTAGTGAACAT
Source organism: Cervus canadensis (assembly GCF_019320065.1). Lineage (NCBI taxonomy): Eukaryota > Metazoa > Chordata > Mammalia > Artiodactyla > Cervidae > Cervus > Cervus canadensis. The sequence goes on along the minus strand of NC_057410.1, from coordinate 19,638,946 downwards.
TTTCTCTGATAATTGTCACATTTGAATGTTAAAATTTAGGCAGTCTTGCCTGAAAATGGAACAGCATTCAAAAATCTTGTGTAATTTAAAGTTCTTATACTACAGCCATTTGCCAGAGCCCAGTTTTTCATGGCTAAGCAAGGCACACTTTCTTTTCCCAACATTAAAAAGTATTAGCATGAAAGGATACATGTCTTCTTGGTTTTTGTTTCATAATATAATATTATATGACAATAGAGCTGAAAGAGTTTTTAAAGATCATCTAGTAGAACCAAAGTATTTCATTTTTCCACATTAAGCCATTGACAGATGTTTTTAGATCTAGTTGTATTCAACTAGTTTCCATTATGTCTCTAGGCTTTGATCTAGAAGATTCTTTATCTGTGGTCTACGTATTAATAAAATGAATTAAAAACCATTAAAAACCATTGCCTTTCATCTCCTAAAGCAGTATCACTTGCTTAGCCCTGCTTCTTTTTGATGATGCGTCATTCCTCTCACTGGTTCCTGGTAAGAATTCTCTTTTTTCCTTGATGAACCAGTTCCTTTATCTTTTTCTACAAAAGGGTCGGCAGATGTCACTTCACATTTGTCAAGCCTAAAGCACATAATCTTTTTAGCATGGGATATTTTTAAGTATCTTCCTGGGGCTTTCTCTTTACCATCTTAATCCTCCAAATTGCTAAGTAATTGAATTACGTCATCAAGAAACATTTGCAAACTTTGGGAAGAGAGCATGAATTCTGTATCTCATTTCCATATACATGGGACCATTCAATGACTGATTTGGGGCAATTCACTCAATTGTCTGAAATAACTATAGTTTCAGAATTTAGGGCAACCATATTTAAATTTTAACCACAAACTTTTAAGATTTAGATATTTAAGTCACCATCTTGGAGTTATCATCTGTGCGTGTCCAGTCGCTCAGTCGTGTCCGACACTTTGTAACCCTATGGACTATAGCCCGCCAGGCTCCTCTGTTCACAGGATTCTCCAGGCAAGAATGCTGGAGTGGGTTGCCACTTCCTCCTACAGAGGATCTGCCCAACTCAGGGATTGAACTGGCATCTCCTACATCTCCTGCCCTGGGAGGTGGATTCTTTTACCACTGAGCAGCCTGGAAAACCCTCTTAAAGTAACTGTGGGACAGAATAAATATGACTGTAAGACAGCTAATATTTCTGTAAGACAGTACTTAATAATATTTAAGACACTCACTTTCACTATGGTATTAAAGGAGAGAAGTTGAAAAATAATTTTCCTTACCTTTGGACATAAAATCATTCTTCTATTGAAAGTGAAAGTGAAGTCGCTTAGTTGTGTCTAACTCTTTGCAACCCCATGGACTGTAGCCTACCAGGCTCCTCTGTCTATAGGATTTTCCAGGCAAGAATCCTAGAGTGGGTTGCCATTTCCTTCTCCAGGAGACCTTCCCAACCCAGCGATTGAACCCAGGTCTCCCACATTGTAGACAGATGCTTTACCGGCTGAGCTACCAGGGAAGTCCTTCCTCTATTATTCAGTGTTTAATCTGATCCTTATGAAAACTAGTTTAAAACATGTAGCTAATACTTCAGTTGTTCTCTGGGAGAATATGTAATTTATCACATACTCACAAGCAATTAAAAAAATATATTTCCTAGAAATTCAAATGGTTTGAAATAATTTTGTAATTTAAAGTTTAAAATTAGTCTTGCCTTAAAAATTACAGTAATGTGTTCCAAATATCATGTTGACTTTGTCATATGATTATGCTTTTTTTTTAAAACAAAAGCTCAAAAGCCAATTGTTTCATCAAATAAACGATCCAACAGATGGAAACAGTACGTTGGTTGTGACTTTGAAATACCAAATTGATAATCTATTATTTTCTATAATCACTGTATGTATAATATAGTTTTACTACTTTTACTTTGTCACTATTAACCATTTCTGTGTACAGAATGTTAATGGAAACATAAAAATCTTATTTTTGAAGTTGTATTAAAGTTGATTTTTAATATTAATGACATATGAGCACAGCTTGAATTATGTTCTGTGCGCTTATACTCAGCTGTTGCAGTCGTGTCTCACTCTTGGAGACCCTGTGGACTATAGCCCATCAGGCTCCTCTGTCCATGGGATTCTCCAGACAAAAATACTGGAATGGGTTGCCATGCCCTCCCTCCAGGAGATCTTCCCGACCTAGGGATCAGACTGAAGTCTCCTGCATTTAGTGTGTTGAATTTGGCTTCTTTAGTGCCACAGAAGTGCTGGAGAAGCCTGTATCAAGTACTAACAACCTAAAATTAACCAATATGAGCCTGAAATGGATAACATTGAAAAAGGTATAAAAACTGAATTCCTGGAAAATTCTAGGAATTTTGGTTGCATCTTCGATGAAGTTGTTGTTACTGCTGTTATGATTAAATTATGGCCTTTCCTTTTCAAGCCTTAGCTGAAAGTAAAATTTCCTGATCAAGTTATTAATTACTAAATGTAAGGAAATGCTGACAACTCATAATTTAACCATCAGAGAAGTAATAGTTCTGTTATAATTAAAGGCTTGTCTAATTCGATAAGTCTATAAAATTTGCTCAGTTTAATTTCAAGGGTATGTTTATAGTGTGGTTTGTTTGATTAGAAAATCATTTTTCGCTGTGCTCTAGTGAAAATTAAATATCTCCTCCAGGAATATATATTATTAACCTACATACAAGATGTTAGAATGTAAGGCAAAGTTTGTTAAAACTCTGAAAGAGACAGAAAATTTAATATATCTACAAGTATTTGGACTACTGAGATTTGCTGAATGGGGATTTCCATATGATTTTTTCTACAGTGGTACAGACATTGCTAAATAAATCTTTCTTGCAGATTATGAAATTTCCTATAAACAGATTATCCTGTACCTTTTTGTAAGGGTTCATTTTGTTACAGTCTAGTCTGCTGCTATTAATTCTCATATTATCCAAATATTCTCACCATATTATCCAAATAGTTTTAATGAGTTAGTTACATTTAACAGGGCTTCCCTGGTGGCTCAGACAGTAAAGCGTTTGCCCGTAGTGCGGGAGACCCAGGTTCGATCCCTGGTTTGGGAAGATCCCCTGGAGAAGGGAATGCAACCCACTCCAGTACTCTTGATTACATTTAACATGATTGAGAGAAATGTCCTTACTTGTATGAAATAAAAAATTATTTGAGATTAATTTTGTATGACCTGTTTAACTGATTATTGCCTGTGCTTTCCCAACCTTCCAGGGTGTTTCTACTTAATGGGCTAGATCAGCATATTCACTTTTGCATAGTTCAATTCTCACCTTCCTTCCAAACATTCAGCATTTAAGAAGCAGCACAAATCAGAATTCTTTTGAGAGTGTGGAGTCCAACCTCCCAGAAGTGAGTATTTGGACTTCTAAGTGGAAGTAGAGTGCCTGGGCCTGGGTTTATACTATACTTACATATCTCAACCCTGCTGAAACCAGTTCTGAAAGTTTCATGGAGCCCTTGTGGACTCTGGATTCAGGATTGCCACTTCTTCAAGGGTGCTAAAAATTTATTTAATTTTTCTGTGAAGACTGAGGAAGTGTTATGTTAAAGTATTAGTCTAATGGTCAGTGTCAGTCTAACGATCAGTGTCCATTAGAATAAAATCCCTACATTTGATCTAACTACTGCTCTAAATCACAGTCCTGGAGGCAAGAAGAGCTCTGATGAGCCTTAGGAACGCTACTGAAATGATTAACTATTAGACTTTCCTTTCTCAGAGCAAACTCTCATATTCTTTCTGGGTTGAATGGGGATGTTGATCACATTTGACATTAGCCATTTTGTATTAGGGACTTCCCCAGTGGCTCAACTGGTAAAGAATGCACATGCAATGCTGGAGACCTGGGTTCGACCCCTGGGTTGGGAAGATCCCCTGGAGAAAGGAAAGGCTACCCACTCGAGTATTCTGGCCTGGAGAATTGCATGGACTCTATAGTCCATGGGGTTGTGAAGAGTCGGACATGACTAAGCGAGTTTCACTTTCACTTTTTTATATAGGCTCTCTTCACAACCCATTTATATGTGTACCATGATACACATACACATATATACATGACATATATTTTTATATTGATTAGTAGGCTAAATATGTAAATATACTATAAGAATATTCACTTAGGGATAAAATGCCTCTGTATAAAAATGTCAGACTAGCCTAAAGATTAAGTAGTTTTTAAAAATCATTGTTGTCAAAAATGTATGTCATTTTTATTGTACAAAATAAACATCTATGACGGAGAAAGAAAGAGAGAATAGGAGGGAGGAAAGGAGAGAGATGGATTAAGTGCTGACTACATTTGTACTTGTAGCATCCAACAGCATTACAACCTGAAAGAGTGTTCATGACCTTCTATGCCAACCCCTTCATTTCACTTGAGAGGCAAAAAAAGCTCCAGTATACTGTGATCTGATTATATCTTTTGTTCCCTCTGAACTTATCAATTTGAGAAAATTTCAGGGACTAGGAGAGTATAAATGGTAAAAGAAGAATGAGCAAACCAAACTGAGGAAGCTTGCTACCTCTGAATGACTCTTGGAATCAGTGGTAAGTGCTCAGATATCTATATTAACATTGATGATACTTGATACCCTTGTCTCATGCTCCCCTTTGGATGACAAGCTTATTTATAGCAGAGGAAAAGCCTTTTCTAGATCCTGCAGACCTATTCTGTGCAATGCTGTGTCCATCCTAGCTGAACAATTCCTGAGGGAGAGAGAAACAAAAAAACTTGTAGGAAACCAAGAACAAAGAGTCTACATTCTGGGACTTGTTCTTAAAACATGTTTCTACTTCTAAGGTTCTGTGAATTTTCTTTCAACTTTTCCTTCACTTACCTTCTTGCCCTCCTTTTCCTTTCACATTTTCTGCCAAAACCCTGTTTGATTTTAACGTACAATGCAAATGCTAATTCTTTGTGATATTTGTTCAAATACTCCCAATAGATTTTATTGTATTGTCTTCTATTGTATTAGTTATTTGCATGTCTGCCTCATTTATTAAGTCACAGAGATGCCTCTGGAACTAATGGGTGATTTAAAGGTAAGTGGTGTAAGTGGACTTCAGACCCCTTTTACAGTTGTAGCTGGGAAGAACCAGTATAATTTCTTGGATATAACTGTTCAGCCTCTGAAGACCAAAGCTGAAAAACTGCTACCAATATTTTTAATGACTGAAAGGATTATTTTACTCATTTCTATCATGTGGCAATCTTGGAACCAATAGTTTCCAATGATTAATAAATCAGTAGTTATCCAATCAGATAAAATAAAAGAAATCTATTGCATTTTAGCTTAAAACACAATGAATACACTCAGCATTATTGATTGAACACCAGTCTTTCTCAGATGTTAAACTGGGAGAAAGAGAGACCCTCAAGCGTTGGGAGTGTCAGGGGAGAGAAAGACTCAAGGCCCCTGGAATTGATTTATGAAGAAGGGTGGTGAGAATTTATGGAGTGGAAACTAACAGATGGTTCACACTTTTTTTCCTTCCTACAATCAGCCCTCCCTAAGCTCTTGCTGGAATATTCATTCTGCATATTTGCACAAAGGCCAAAAGCTTTTGGGAAGCTCTGCTGAAGTCACATGCAATGATGACTCTCGGCTTCCCATCTATAGATTCATACTTGTGGGTATTGTGGGTGAAGAGTTTTTCTTCTTCTTACAAAACTGTCTTACCAGACATAATTTAGCAGAGGCTTGGGGAGTCACAGGTGTGTTTTTTAAGCTTCTAGTCTAGACAGAAAGTATAAAAACATTTGTCAACCTCTTTGAATTCATTTAAGTGAATCATGAGTTACTGTCCTTCAAATCCATTTAATAAACATAAGTCACTAACATTTTTCCTTCTTTTACTAAACAGTCATGGGTGAAAAACTATTCTTTTAAAAACCAAGTGTGTTTTAAAAACACTTATTTATATTTCAACCTGCTTAAATATTTCACTAAAGTAAAATGGAGCTTGTAAAATATGTACTTGGTTCCGTAAGGTTCTTGACTTAATTTAATTTTGCTTAAAATGTAAAATAGATTTCTAAACATATAGTACTATTGAACTGGGAAGTTGAGCTTAAAAGGAACTTTCAGTTCTGTTCAGTTCAGTTCATTCACTCAGTTGAGTTCGACTCTTTGCAACCCTATGAACTGTAGCGTGCCAGGCCTCCTTGTCCATCACCAGCTGCCAGAGTCTACCCAAACCAATGTCCATCGAGTAGGTGATGCCATCCAACCATCTCATCCACTGTCGTCCCCTTCTCATCATGCCCTCCATCTTTCCCAGCATCAGGGTATTTTCAAATGAATCAGCATCAGGTGGCCAAAGTATTGGGGTTTCAGCTTCAACATCAGTCCTTCCAATGAACACCCAGGACTGAGATCCTTTAGGATGGACCAGTGGGATCTTCTTGCAGTCCAAAGGACTCTCAAGAGTCTTCTCTAACACCACAGTTCAAAAGCACCAATTCTTCGGTGCTCAGCTTTCCTTATAGTTCAACTCTCACATCCATACGTTACTACTGGAAAGACCATAGCCTTGACTAGATGGACCTTTGTTGACAAAATAATGTCTCTGCTTTTTAATATGCTGTCTAGGCTGGTCAGAACTTTTCTTCCAAGGAGTGAGCATCTTTTAATTTCATGGCTACAGTCACCATCTGCAGTGATTTGGAGCCTAAAAAAATAAAGTCAGCCCCTGTTTCCCCATCTATTTGCCATGAAGTGATGGGACCGGATGCCATGATCATAGTTTTCTGAATGTTGAGTTTTAAGCCAACTTTTTCACTCTCCTCTTTCACTTTCATCAAGAGGCTCTTTAGTTCTTCACTTTCTGCCATAAGGATGGTATCATCTGCATATCTGAGGTTATTGATATTTCTCCCGGCAATCTTGATTCCGGCTTGTGCTTCCTCCAGCCCAGTGTTTCTCATGATGTACTCTGCATATGTATTAAATAAGCAGGGTGATAATATACAGCCTTGACGTACTCCTTTTCCTATTTGGAACCAGTCTGTTGTTCCATGTGCAGTTCTAACTGTTGCTTCCTGACCTGCATACAGGTTTCTCAAGAGGCAGGTCAGGTGGTCTGGTATTCCCATCTCCTTCAGAACTTTCCACAGTTTATTGTGATCCACACAGTCAAAGGCTTTGGCATAGTCAATAAAGCAGAAATAGATGTTTTTCTGGAACTCTCTTGTTTTTTCTATGATCCAATGGATGTTGGCAATTTGATCTCTGATTCCTCTGCCTTTCCTAAGACCAGCTTGAACATCTGGAAGTTCATGGTTCATGTATTGCTGAAGTCTGGCTTGGAGAATTTTGAGCTTTGCTAGTGTGTGAGATGAGTGCAAATGTGTAATAGTTTGAACATTCTTTGGCATTGCCTTTCTTTGGGATAGGAATGAAAATGGACCTTTTCCAGTCCTGTGGCCACTGCTGAGTTTTCCAGATGTTCTGGCATATTGAGTGCAGCACTTTCACAGCATCATCTTTTAGGATTTGAAATAGCTCAACTGGAATTTCATCACCTCCACTAGCTTTGTTTGTAGTGATGCTTCCTAAAGCCTACTTGACTTCACATTCCAGGATGTCTGGCTCTAGGTGAGTGTGAGTGATCACACCACGTGATTATCTGGGTCATGAAGATCTTTTTTGTACAGTTCTTCTGTGTATTCTTGCCACCTCTTCTTAATATCTTCTGTTTCTGTTAGGTCCATACCATTTCTTTCCTTTATTGAGCCCATCTTGGCATGAAATATTCCTTTGGTATCTCTAATTTTCTTGAAGAGATCTCTAGTCTTTCCTATTCTATTCTTTTCCTCTATTTCTTTGCATTGATCACTAAGGAAGGCTTTCTTATCTCTCCTTGCTATTCTTTGAAACTCTGCATTCAAGTGGGTCTATCTTTGCTTTTCTCCTTTGATTTTTGCTTCTCTTCTCTTCCAAGCTATTTGTAAGGCTTCTTCAGACAGCCATTTTGCTTTTTTGCATTTCCTTTTCTTGGGGATGGTCTTAATTCCTGTCTCCTGTACAATGTCATGAATCTCCAGCCGTCATCTAATCTAACTGTCTTCCAATGCAAGAACCATGTAATAATATATAGTAATGTAATCCTCATGTTTTGGCTTTTTTGTTGGACAATTCTCCCTTCAGGAAGCCAGTTACCCTACAAGATAGCCAATTTGTTATTGGCTACTTTCTAGTTTTTCTTTTTAAAAAAAATTAAAAAATTTTAGTTAATTTGTTTTCTCTTCAAGTTCCATCTGCCTATAGGAATGATACTACTACAGATCAATATTTTTTCTATCTTCTGAGAGTCTACAGATGTCTACTCTCTCTCCAAGAAAGGTCCTCTAAGAGTATGAAGGGACATATTATGCCTCTGCTTCAGACTTTTCTAGATTATGCATTGATACTTCAAAATCATTTTTCATGTAGCATTGATTCCTGGATCCTTTCAACCTAGTCACATTTACCAGAAACACTTTCCAGTTTGTCAGTGTCCCTTCTAAATTTATGATAAATGCTTTTATAACAGATTTTTGGATAACCTCAGATATTTTAAGGGATCTAGCTACTTTGACTTTAAAACAAGACACCAAAAGGTAACTTATAAACAAAAACTATTAAAGTTTACTATTAAGTATTTGAATACTTTTTCTGATATTTTGCACTGTACATTTACAGGCAAAAATTCACTTCCAAGTTCTTCATTCTAATACACAGTAACAAAATATTTCCAGCTTCACCTAAGTAAATCTGCCATTGTCAATGCACACAAACCTGCTAATATTTTGCTATGTATATTTGCATGTTTTCTTTCCACTGACAATTCTCACTTCCTCAGAGAAGCCTCATTAATAAGCTTCTTTTGCCCTTGACCCTTGAACTGAATTATTTTCCTCTTCCATGTAATTCTTTAGGCCTGAAGAAGAAAACAACATTCTCTTTGCCACTATCAATAAACAGTCTTTCTCTTTTTTTGAGGTTTATACCATTTTCTTTTATTATTGTCTTCATATAGATGGGCTTCCCTGGTAGCTCAGCTGGTAAAGAGTTTGCCTGAGATGCAGGAGACCCTAGTTTGATTCCTGGGTTGGTAAGATCCATTGGAGAAGGGATAGATTACCCACTCCAGTATTCTTGGGCTTCTCTGGTGGCTCAGCTGGTAAAGAATCCACCTGCAATGCAGGAGACCCCGTTTCAATTTCTGGGGTGGGAAGATCCCTTGGAGAAGGGAAAGGTTACCCATTCCAGTATTCTGCCCTGGAGAGTTCCATGGACAATACAGCCCAAGAGAGTCGTAAATAGTTGGACTGAGCGACTTTCACTTTCATATTGTCTATAACACCATCTATTAACTTCTAGGACAACCTCTTTTCTTTCATAAGTAGTTAGATCACAGTGTACTTATCTTCATTTTATATATATTACATTGGCATCTCACCGTCTCCAGTGTTTTACTGTTTTACTACACAAAGCTTGAATAATTCTTGCTTGAATAATTCTTCGTTGGCAACTTACAGTGATGTTGGAAATTGCTGCTACTGTAATTTTCACTGATCAATCCTAACTTTTGCAGCTTCTTCAAACTTTTACACATTCTGTAAAGAGGCAAGCATTTGGTTGCATTTCTATCTTCATTTCTAAATCTTAAGCTCTAAAAATAACGTTTCTGACTTGAAATGCTTTATCTTTCTGATAAAGTACTTTCTGACAGTACTGAACCTGCATTGAGTACCCATTGATTCTTGAATCCTTTGGCTTCCCTTAATTCTCTCATTTCATCATCTCTTTAATTCCATCTTTCTTTTTATAGATTGCTTCCTATGGCCAACTATTTCAGTCAGACATTTACAACTTCTCTACAATTCCCACTCAGATCTTAACTTTCCCTTTTTTTAGTTTCCACTTGCTAGGTGGTAATTATTGATAGTCAAAACCTGACTGATGAATTCTATGCACTTGTATTATTTAGCTTCAATTATCTAATTGTTTCATTTGTAAGGATTGAGGAGATACTACATGGGCCAGCAACTGTGCTGAGTCCTAGCTATGGAAAGAGGAATTCAATTCAGTTCTTGTCTCTAAGGAGGTAGCAACCTAATAAGGAAAAATAGTCACAAGCAAATAATTTTCTACCCATGAAATATGCTGGAATGTAGGAAATTTCAATAGTCAAAGCTATGGTTTTTCCAGTAGTTATGTACAGATGTGACAGTTGGGCCATAAAGAAGGTTGAGCACTGAAAAATTGATGCTTTTGAATTGTGGTGTTGGAGAAGACTCTTGAGAGCTCCTTGGACTGCAAGATCAAACCAGTGAATCTTAAAGGAAATCAACTCTGAATATTCATTGGAAGGACTGATGCTGAAGCTAAAGCCCTAATACTTTGGCCACCTGCTGCAAAGAGCTGGCTTGTTGGAAAGGACCCTGATGCTGGGAAAGACTGAAGGCAAAAGGAGAAGGGGGGCAGAGCATGAGATGTTAGATAGCATCACTGACTCAGTGGACATGAATTGAGCAAACTCCAGGAGACAGTGAAGGACAGGGGAGCCTGGTGTGCTGCAGTCAGTGGGGTTGCAGAGTTGGGCATGACTTAGCAACTGAACAACAAAAACATAAAGAGCAAAAATAATTCTGCTGAGTGTACAGGAAGTAGGAAGTTTTCAGAGAAAAAAAGAAGTATGATTTTTTTCCCAATGTCTTGACTGATAAGAAATATTTTCTCATGTGCTCCAAAGATTGAGGGTGTGCAGAGATAAGGAAAGGCAGGCTGAGCTTCATGAATAAGAACATAAAGTATAGACGGAATCCCTTGGTGGTCCAGTAGTTAGGACTCAATGCTTTCATTGCCATGGGCCCAGGTTTGATCCCTAGTCAGAGAACAAAGATCCCAGGAGCTGTACAGTGTAGAAAAAAAAGTTGTGGAAATGCAGAGAGGGTTACAAACCTAGAGTGAAGAGAATCAAAATAAGATACTGAGACAATAATAAAAAGACAGAATTGAGCAATATTGAAAAGATTTTTATGCTCAGGAATTTCAGATTTATTTTATAAGCCAAAATTGCCAGGCTGGAGTTCTATGAGCAATAGTTTACCATGTTTTCTTCCATGAAAAGGGTCTTTGTGATCATATTTGTTGTTTGTTGTTTAGTTGCTAAGTCATGTCCAACTCTTTAGTGATCATATACATTGGGAAAATTCTATAATACTTAACCCTTCTGAAGTATTAATAATTCACATTCATGCATTAAAACTTATGAAATTCCTGTATGAATAGCTATTTTATTTTATTTAACCCAGGATCTTCTAATGCAATCAGGTTTGATTTCTCCTTCCTCTGAATCCCTCTTTGTTGCTTAAATGGTGGCCATTTGAATAGGGCAAACTCTTAGCATCTGAGCAAGTTTAAGAAAACAGAAGTCTGTGACACATATTTGCTGAGGTATCATTTTGAATTGTGAGTGCTTCAAGGCTGATGTGCGAGCATGAGTCATAGAGCAGGTAAGAAAGTCTAGACAGACACGCAGAATCTGCAGACTTCGGGCAACAGTACTGCTCTCTGTGATATCTTATTTCATTTAATTGTCAAAACAACCCTGCAATTCTTGTATCATTATATCAATTTTAGCTAGGAGTCACTAATGAAATTATATGCTGGTATTTGGAGATAGCAAATGTCTTTGGGCACATGTGTAATAATTTCAAGATCTATTTTATTTATTTTGTCCTTCATACTAGTTTGCATGCTTTTTGTAGTCAGGGCTTCATTTGATGGCTCTATTCTTCTTTTTTTTGTTTTACTATCTAAATTTTATTTATTTTTTAAAATTTAGTTTATAGTAGTACATGTATTCTTTTCCATTATGGTTTATTATAGGATATTGAACATAGTTCTCTGTCCTATACAGTAAGACCTTATTTTCTATACATCCTACATATAATATTTTGCATCCACTGACCCCAAACTCCCAATCCATCCCTTTCCCACTCCCTCTACCCCCTTGTTTTGCCCTATTCTTCTACCACCCTCAGTACTTTGGACAATTTGTTGAAACGTTTAAGGTCTCAGTTAGCATCTGAGAAATGAGTCAATAATATGGTTTCAGAGACAGGAGTTATATGGTATACATCTACTGGTTAACTTGAGGGGAAACATCTAAGAGGAAAGTACTATATGGTGAAAAAACTAGTAGAGCCAGAGCAATGCAAAATAAACTTCAGGTAATATAGTTATGAATTTAAATGCAATGAAATATTTTCAAGATCCATTGGAAGTTTGATAGGAGAAGTATAACAAGAGATATGCTTCCACGGACAGAAGAACCTGGCAAACTACAGCCCGTTGGGTCATAAGAGTTGGACATGACTTAGTGACCAAACCACCACCACATAACAAGAATACGTTAGTAGTTGCATTTTAACTCGCTAAGTTAAAAAGATATTCAGTTAACTGAATACCATTAACATTTAATAATGAAAACACTGCCAACTCCAAGCTCAGTGAAAATTGCTCAGCATCCAGCAATGGTATTAAAGATTGAATAGAAGTGGCAAATTAAAAACATATAGACAAACTTGCATAGAAATAACTGCTGAATTGCAATGTGTATTAGTTTGCTATGGCTGTCATAACAAAGAACCACAGACTAGGTGGCTGAGACAACAGATTTACTGTGTCCAAAGTCTGGGTGCTGGCAGGGTGGGTACCTTCTGAAGGCAGTGAGGAAGGATGTGCCCAGGCCTCTCTTCTTTGTTTGTAGTTAGCCATCTTCTCTTCACTTCATCTTTCGGCCATCTGTGTATCTGTATCCAAAATTTCTCTTTTTATGACAGCACTAGTCTTATTGGTATTCTTGCCTTGAGAACCCCATAAAAAGTATGAAAAGGCAAAAAGGTATGACACTGGAAGATGAACTCCCCAAGTCAGCAGGTGCCCGATATGCCACTGGAGAAGAGTGGAAAAATAACTCCAGAAAGAATGAAGAGATGGAGCCAAAGAAAAAAACAACACCCAGTTATGGATGTGACTGGTGATGGAAGTAAAGTCCAATGTTGTAAAGAGCAATATAGCATAGGAACCTTAAATGGTAGGTCCATGAATCAAGGCAAGTTGGAAGTGGTCAAACAGGAGATGGCAAGAGTGAACACTGATATTTTAGGAATCAGTGAACTAAAAATGGACTGGAATGGGTGAATTTAACTCAGATGACCACTATATCTACTACTGTGGGCAGGAATCCCTTAGAAGAAATGGAGTAGCCACCATAGTCAACAAAAGAGTCCAAAATGCAGTACTTGGATGCAGTTTCAAAAACGACAGAATGATCTCTGTTTGATACCAAGGCAAATCATTCAATATCATGGTAATCCAAGTCTATGCCCCAACCACTAATGTGAAAGAAGCTGAAGTTGAATGGTTCTGTGAAGACCTACAAGAACTTCTAGCTAGAACTAACACCCAAAAAAGATGTCCTCTTCATTACAGGGGACTGGAATGCAAAAGTAGGAAGTCAAGAGCTACCTGGAGTAACAGGCAAATTAGGCTTTGGGGTACAAAATGAAGCAGATCAAACACGAACAGAGTTTTGACAAAAGAATGCACTGGTCATAGCAAATACCCTCTTCCAACAACACAAAAGAAGACTCTACACATGGACATCACCAAATGGTCAACACCAAAATCAGATTGATTATATTCTTTGCAGCCAAAGATGGAGAAACTCTACACAGTCAGCAAAAACAAGACCAGGAGCTGACTGTGGCTCAGATCATGAACTCCTTATTGCCAAATTCAGAGTTAAATTGAAGAAAGTATGGAAAACCACTAGACCATTCAGGTATGACCTAAATCAAATCCCTTGTGATTATACAGTGGAAGTGACAAATAGATTCAAGGGATTAGATCTGATAGACAGAGAGCCTGAAAAACTATGGACGGAGGCTCATGACATTGTACAGGAGGCAGTGATCAAGAACATCCCCAAGAAAAAGAAAGGCAAAATGGTTGCCTGACAAGGTTTTACAAATAGCTGAGAAAAGAATAGAAGCTAAAGGCAAAGGAGAAAAGGAAATATATACCCATTTGAATGCAGAATTCCAAAGAATAGCAAGGAGAGATAAGAAAGCCTTCTTCAGCAATCAATGCAAAGAAATAGAGGAAAACAATAGATTGGGAAAGACTAGAGATTTCTTCAAGAACATTACAGGTACCAAGGGAACATTTCATACAAAGATGAGCACAATAAAGGACAGAAATGGTATGGACCTAACAGAAGCAGAAGATATTAAGAAGAGGTGGCAAGAATACACAGAAGAACTATACAATAAAGATCTTCATGACCCAGATAACCACAATGGTGTGATCACTCACCTAGAGCCAGACACCCTGGAATGTGAAGTCAAGTGGGCCTTAGGAAGCATCACTACAAACAAAGCTAGTGAAGGTGATGGAATTCCAGTTGAGCTATTTCAAATCCTAAAACATGATGCTGTGAAAGTGCTGCACTCAATATGCCAGAACATCTGGAAAACTCAGCAGTGGCCACAGAACTGGAAGAGTTCTGTTTTCATTCCTATCTCAAAGAAAGGCAATGCCAAAGAATGTTCAAACTACTGCACAATTGCACTCATCTCACACACTAGCAAAGCTCAAAATTCTCCAAGCCAGGCTTCAACAGTATGTGAAATGTGAAGTTCAAGTTGGATTTAGCAAAGGCAGAGGTCTCAGAGATCAAATTGCCAACATCCATTGGATCATCAAAAAAGCAAGAGAGTTCCAGAAAGACATCTACTTTTGCTTTATTTACTACGCTAATGCTTTTGTCAGAAAGTGACTAAGAACTAAAGAGCTTCCTGATGAAAGTGAACGAGGAGAGTGAAAAAGTTGACTTAAAGCTCAACATTCAGAAAGCTAAGATCATGGCATCCTATCCTATCACTGCATGGCAAATAAATGGAGAAAGAGTGGAAACAGTGGCAGACTTTATTTTTTGGGGCTCCAAAATCACTGCAGATGGTGACTGCAGCCATGAAATTAAAAGACGCTCACTCCTTGAAGAAAAGTTATGACCAATCTAGACAGCATATTAAAAAGCCTACTAAGGTCCATCTAGTCAAAGCTGTGGTTTTTCCAGTGGTCATGTATGGATGTGAGAGTTGGACTATGAAGAAAGCTGAGCACCAAAGAATTGATGCCTTTGAACTGTGGTGTTGGAGAAGACTCTTGAGAGTCCCTTGGACTGCAAGGAGATCCAACCAGTCCATCCTAAAGGAAATCAGTCCTGAATATTCACTGGAGGGACTGATGCTGAAGCTGAAACTCCAATACTTTGGCCACCTGATGTGAAGAGCTGACTCATTTGAAAAGACCTTGATGCTGGGAAAGATGGAGGGCATGATGAGAAGGGGACGACAGAGGATGAGATGACTGGGTGGCATTATGGACTCAATGGGCATAAGTTTGAGTAGACTCTGGGTGTTGGTGATGGACAGGGAGGCCTGGTGTGCTGCAGTCCATGTGGCCGCAAAGAGTCGGACTTGACTGCGCTAATGAACTGAGTCTTATGGACTAGTACCCATACTAATGATCTCATTTTAACTTGATTACCTATGTAAAGGCTCAGTTTCCCAATAAGGTCACATTCTAAAGTTCTGGGGATTAGGTATTTTGATGGGGAAACCATTTAACCCATAAGACAATTTCTGTGAAAACCTTGGATAAGAATAGCAGAAATTGAAAGAAGAATTCATTGAATTTTATTATTGAATTCCATTCATATTGTTGCTGTTGTTCAGTTGCTAAGTCATATCCCACTCTCTACAATCTCATGGACTGTAGCACACGAGGCTCCTCTGTCCTCCACTATCTCCTGGAATTTGCTCAAATTCATGTCCATTGAGTTGGTGATGCTATCTAATCATCTCATCATCTGCCACCCTTTTCTCCTATGCAGTCAATCTTTCCCAGCAACAAGCTGTTTTCCAATGAGCTGGCTCTTAAAATCAGGTGGACAAATTATTGGAGCTTCAGCTTCAGCATCAGTCCTTCCAATGAATTATCAGGGTTGATTTCCTTTAGGATTGACTTGTTTAATCTCCTTGCTGTCCATGGAACTCTCAAGAGTCTTCTCTGGCACCACAATTAAAAAGCATCTTCAGCACTCAGCCTTCTTTGTGGTCCAACTCTCACTTCTGTACGTGACTACTGGAAAAACATAGCTTTGACAATATGAAACTTTGTCAGCAAAGTGATGTCTTTGCTTTTTAATGTGCTGTCTAGTTTTTCATCACTTTCCTTCCAAGGAGCAAGCATCTTTTAATTTCACCGCTTCAGTCACCATTCGCAATGATTTTTTAGCCCAGGAAAATAAAATCTGTCTTTGCTTCCACTTTTTCTCCTTCTATTTGCCATGTAATGATGGGACCACGTGTCATGATCTCAGTGTTTTGAATGTTGAATTTAAGCCAGCTTTTTCCATTTTCCTCTTTTACCCTCATCAAGAAGCTGTTTAGTTCCCCTTTACTTTCTGCCATTAGAGTGGTATCATCTACATATCTGAGGTTGTTAATATTTCTCCCAGCAATCTTGATTCTGGCTTGTGATTTCTCCGGCCTAGCATTTCCCAGGATATACTCTGCATATGTTAAATAATCAGGGTGACAATATTCAGCCTTGACATACCCTTTTACCAATTTTGAACCTGTCAATTGTTCCATGTATGATTCTAACTGTTGCTTCTTGACCTTTATACAGGTTTCTCAGGAGGCAGGTAAGGTGGACTATCTGTTTAAGAATTTTGCACAGTTTTCTGTGATCCACACTGTCAAAGGCTTTAGCATAGTCAATGAAGCAGAAAGAGATGTTTTCCTGGAGCTTCTTTACTTTCTCCATGATCCAATGGATGCTGGCAATTTGATCTCTGGTTCTTCTGCCTCTTTGAAACCCAGCTTGTACATCTTGAAGTTCTCAGTTCATGTACTGCTGAAAGCTCACTTGAAGGATTTTGAGCATAACCTTGCTAGCATGTGAGATGAGCATGCAATTATACAGTAGGTTAAACATTTTTTAACATTACTCTTCTTTGCAACTAGAATGAAAAAATGACTTTTCCAGTCTTGTGGCCACTGCTGAATTTTCCAAATTTGCTGACTTATTGAATATAACACTTTAACAGCATCATCTTTTAGGATTTTAAAGAGCTCAGCTGGAATTCTAACATCTCTATTAGTTTTGTTCTTAGTAATGTTTCTTAAGGCCTGCTTGACTTCACACTCCAGGATATCTGGCTTGAGGTGAGTGACCACACCATCATGGTTATCCTGGTCATTAAGACCTTTCTTATGTAGTTATTCTGTGTATTCTTGTCACCTCTTCTTCACATGATCTAAGCCAAAAGGCCAAGAAGCGATTGCCACCTCTTCTTAATTTCTTCTGCTTCTGTTTGGTCCTTGACTTTTCTGTCCTTGATCATGTCATCTTTGCAGAAATGTTCCCTTGATATCTCCAATTTTTCTGAAAAGATCTCTAGTCTTTCCAATTCATTGTTTTCCTTTATCTTTTTGCATTTTTTAATTTAAGAAAGCCTTATATTCAATACATCAAACTAAGTAAAGATATATCTTCAAGGGTCTTACAGTCTCTTGGATGAGACAGATAGATAGGTAATGACAACACAATTTATTCAGAGCTATAATAATACTTTTCAAAGAATTAATTAAGACAAGAAGAAGAGAGAGGTAAAAAGAATGAAGAATAAAGAAAGGCATCAGTGAGGAGATCACTTTACGTTTTAGATGATATGAAGATGCTTAAAAGATAAAATTGAGGAGAAAATTCTAACCAAAAGAACAATAAGAGTTATTTTGAGTATTGTCAACTTGTTTAATGTAAAGTACATGTTGGAAGTAAAAGATAAAAAGCTTGAAAATTAGATAGGAAACCTACCATGACCAAGAAGGTCATGCAAATGAGAACCACTGAATCACTTTAAGTAGACAAGTAACATAAAAGAATCACCTTGAAGGCTGTTTCCAGGATAACTTGGAAAGGAATAAAGCAGGAATCAAGGAGACACAGATAAGAGAACATTGCACTAGTCAGATGAGAGACCATGAAGTCCTTGATGAAAATTGTAGCAGATGGAGAACAAAGTATGAAGAAGAGAGGACTTAATATGGTAGAACTGACTAGATTTAGGGAGCAAAGTGTGGAATTAGATGGTTATTTAGATGACACCTATATCTATGAATTGAGCAATTGGGTGGATAGGTTTGCATTAAATAAGATAGGGGACACAAAAACTAAGATTTGTAGGTAAAGATAATTAATCCTGTTTTGAACATGTTGAGTTTTTGATGTTTGTGAAGGTATCCAAACTGTGACAATTAGTAGAGACTAATAATACATATTAAGAAGATTAAGGGAGAGATCAGGAGTAGAGATAAGATCTGGTAGTCATCATTGTACATGTTCAGTCGCTCACATAGCAAATATGTATTGGGTGCCTACTAGAAACCAAACACTGTGTTTTGGTGAGTATTAAAGGTAGGGGATTGGATTGGGTTATCCTAGTGAAAATGTGAAATAAATATAATGGGCTCTGGGAAACACCAATATAAAAAGAGTAGCATAGAGAGCTGGAGAAGGCAATGGCACCCCACTCCAGCACTCTTGCCTGGAAAATCCCATGGGTGGAGGAGCCTGGTTGGCTGCCATCCATGGGGTCACTAAGAGTCGGACACGACTGAGCGACTTCACTTTCACTTTTCACTTTCATGCATTGGAGAAGGAAATGGCAACCACTCCAGTGTTCTTGCCTTGAGAATCCCAGGGACGGGGGAGCCTGGTGGGCTGCCGTCTATGGGGTCGCACAGGGTCAGACACGACTGAAGCGACTTAGCAGCCACAGCAGAGCAGCATAGAGAGAGGAATGGATAAAGTGGGTTGAGAATGAGCAGTCAAAAATTAAGAATTCAAAAATTGGAGCTTATCTAGAAGGAAGAGATGTTTAAGAGTACCAAATTCCATTGTAAGACAATTTTGACAAAGACTTTTAGGACTTGAATCAGTCAGAGTTTCACCAGGAGACAACTGGCTCCATCAAATGGGGTAATTACCAAGTATGTATGTGTGTGTCTGAGAGAGAGAGATGGAGAGATTGTGCTGTAGAAAAGAACCCCCTGACATAGACCTCCCACACATATTCTGGTCTCCTACAGGACTCTCACTGACAAAACTCAACGGGTTGCCAAAAGAAAAAAGAAGCGCAGTGGAGGAGGTTCATCCAGGTCAGCTTCCCTGAGCAACAACCAAATTGGGAAAGAGTGGAGAGTAAATCTGCTGGGGTAAAGAATATTCCTCTCAGGTTTTAAAAAAGATGATTATATTTGGCAATTTGAGAAGCCAGCTCACAGTAGGCTGAGGGGTTAATGAAAAGTGTGAAGTATAGATCCATCTCTAGGCTTTCAAAATGCTTAACTGAGAAAGGAAGGGAAAAGACAAGTCTTAGCTTTATGAAGACGCAGTGCTGATGCAGAGCTAAGATGAGAGATTTGGTGATATACTGATATTTAGGCTGAGTGAAAAGAGTGAAGAGCTGCATATCTGATAAGGCAATTAGGTCTAAGGGGACACAAGGGAGTGGGTCCCAGAATAGGAGGAAAGAGGTACTTTGGGCCTTCTCCAAGCAAAGTGCTGTATTTATGAAATGAATATATGAAAATACGGTAGAAAAGGGAACAGTGGAAATCTTGGGCAGGATGATGGTTCCATGGGTGGCTGTGGTCACCTCCTCAGAGCACCTAACTCCCAGGCTGATGTGTAGCCAGTGGCAACAACTTCTTTGAACCTTATCCACTGCCCAGCTCAGGTATGTTTTAATACAGATACAATTTTCAAACCCTCATCCTTGAGGGATGTCTCCAGGAAAAGTCAATATCTCAGACTCCTTGATGGACAGAGGGGGCACAACTAGTTTTTCTATTTTAAGTGTTGCTCAATTATCTGCTTTTCTCTATGCTTTTCTTCTTCTTTTCCCTCTCTTTCCTCCTCTCAAAATTTAACTTTGGTTATTTTTCATTGTCCAAATGCACATTCTAGTCTTGAGTCTACTTAACCTTCCAGCTTCACAGCTCACCACCAACTGGCATTTTCTTCCATATCTGTTGTTTTCAGCTTGACACAGTAAATCTGATTGACTTAGCTCTACTTTTCCTGTGTAGTCTTTCATACCAAATCATGTTATAGACTTCGGTGGACTTAATGTTGGATTACCTTAGTGTTACTTGCTGACACCTATCTAGCTTTCTGTGGTGTGAAGAGTTAAAAGCATATGGTCCATTGTTTACCCGGTAAAAGCTGTGAGAGACAGAAGATCCTCCTGGGGAGAGTCTGATAGAATAGACATTCCACAGCACCGTTTTTGTAAAGCAGAATTTAAATATCTGCTTCAACTCATTTATTTTACTCCTTGAACAGTGTCCTTTTTAAATTCACTAACACTCAAATTAACCAACTTTGATATTGCATTTTCAGGCTTGGTGCTTATGGTATATAACCTCTAATTCATTCTAATTTTATATGCAAGCATATTGAACTAAAGTAATCATATTCACAAAGTCTCTGTGTAGTCAAAGCCATAAATGTGTAAGATTTCATTATAGCAAAATAGTAATGCAACACTGTAGACAGTAACATAGTAATTCAAAGAGCCTAGCATATATTTATAGTTGACATTGTACATTGGGTCTCTTTCTGCCTCACTTAACTCTGGGATTAAGATTTGAACCTGATCTCCTTGTCCTTGAGTTTATCTACCTCTTTTCAGGAAAACAAATGATTTCTGTCTAAAGCTAATTATAATTTACATGCAGTAAATTTACCAAATTGCTTCCAGATCTGCACTTTTTTATTTTAAGAAGCAGACTAGAAAGAAATATTTGTTCTTTAAAAAGAATCACTGTGTTTGTCTAAATGTGCATTTTCTTTAGCTATGTATGCTCAGTTAATTTTCTTTTGGTTGAAAATGGTGCCTAGAGAAACTGGAACAAGTTAGAATGGACATTGCTCTCTCCAATTTCCTTACAGGAATGCAAATTTATTTGTGAAAATTGGCAAAAACACAACTTTCTGGGAAAGTTTTTTTTGTTGTTGTTATGAGTTTGGGCAAACTCCGGGAGATAGGAAAGGACAGGGAAGCCTGGCATGCTGTGGTCCATGAGGTTGCAAAGAGTCGGACACAAATGAACAGAACAAAAGAAGAGAGGGACTATATAATTTATCTCCTGTTTCAATATGGTTTGATCGGCAGTGGCTGACTTAGGGCTGTTTCGAGAAAAAAATTAAGAATGAAGGAAGTGGGATATAGGAAACTGTTCCTTAGTGATCTCTGCTGTACGTATGAAATGGGTGCTATGCCTCCCACCCCAATATTAATGCCATATCAGAAATAGATAGAGAACATTTCTACTAAAAACAAACATGTTTGTAACAAACAAAATTTGAATAGGATAAAGCATGTATGACTCTATGTATTGATATATACTCTCCAATAAGTTACCAGAGGCTTTTGAAGTGGGAAAGGCATTCTCTCATTCTCTTACTTTCACTCAAGGGGACTATTTGGATATGAGGACAATAGAGCCTTCTGTTGCTCCATTCCCAAGTACAGATCCAAAATAAAACTCCTAATAATATAACAAGACTCCAGATGCAAAGGAAAAATAGCCTTTCTAGCTTAAGGAGGGTAGTCCTGAGGTTGACATACTATCAGATCTGAGGCAAGAAGTTGAAGACAAGAAGTTAAAGAAAGGAAAATTGACACCGTTCTGTATAAGAAATAAGCAGGAATGTGATGATGGTGAGTAGCAGAGAAGATAATACGGGAGAGAGGAAAGAGAGAGATCAAGCACCATGTTGGGGCCTGCAACTTAAATGTAGTCAATAGGGGATTCCTGATTCTGGGGCAGTAGAATTTTTAACAACAATGGTTCTAGGTTTCCATTCTATGACATAATGTAAGCTCTTTTATCTTTATGTTCATAAACAAACAATGTAAAACAATCAGCGTAAACATTTTGGAGGAAAAGACGCTTGTTTACGTAAGCTCTGTTAAAAAAAACCAAGCCCACAAAACCCTATACTGTAGCGATCGTAAAATTGCTCTTAGGCCTTATCTGGTCCACATTATTGCAGATCACCTCCTAGGAAGCTTAGATTTCTGTTTCTTGTGATAGGGTACAATTTCCACTTTCCCCAAAGAATTCCTTCAGACAAGACTAGACAGGTAAGGTGGACTTTTTTCTTTTATTTGTCTAACTACTATAGAGTGAACTAACTTTTAAGAAATATTTTTTCCTCAAATCCATTGAAAAATAAGTATGCATTGGGACTTCCCTGATGGTTCAGTGGTTAAGGATCCACCTGCAGATGCAGGGGACACAGGTTTGATCCCTAGTCTGGGATGATTCCACATGCCACAGAGCAGCTAAGCCTGTGCTCCACAACTGCTGAGCCCAGGAGTCACAGCTATGAAAGTCCATGTTCTCTAGAGCCCATGCTCCACAACAGGAGAAGCGACAGCAAAGAGAAACCCATGCATCACAATTAGAGAGCAGCCCCCTCTCGCCACAACTGGAGAAAGCCAATGCACAGCAATGAAGACCCAGCCCAATCTAATAAATAAAAAATTTTAAAAATGCATATCTGTGCATTATGTTCACTACTGTACTCCCTGTGATCAAAAACAGTTTTTGACACTTAGCCGGTGTTCAATAAACTCTTGTTGAATAAAAAGCAAGAAAAATTTTATGAGATAAGTTAGTTTTTACTACATGTGATGCAATCTGATATAATCTAGACAAGTTGCTAACACACTTAATTTTTAAAATGTGAATCAACATCCACTAAAGTTAGTATATGACCGACAAGTGGTCATGATCCACAATTTGAGAAACATTGATTTTAACAATAAGGATGGAATTTCTGTGTCCAGCATGATTATGTAAGCCAACTATAGCCATATTTTCTACTAATTACAACTAAAATATCAGGGAAAAAAATACTATCTGAGAACTCTGAAAGTTTATTTTTTGAGGAATGGATTAAAAACTAAAGACACAAGGTATATTTCCCACTTTTTTTTCTCCTATGCTTTGCAAGGGTAGATCCCAGTCACAGAGCAGCATATAATGGAGTGGATACATGAGTGGCTAAATCTTCAATAGAAAGCCCATCCTTATAATCAGAAAAACTAGCAAAAGAGGCTCTGGGGACTGGAGAATGAGGAGATAGTCTCAAAGCAGAGAGAGCCAGAGAAGAGATACTTTAACTCTGTGTATAAATTTGCAGATATCTTGGGCTCTTTTTTTTTTTTTTTTTACTGTAGACAGGCTCAAACAAGCATAGAATGTATTTTTTAGAACTGAACCAAGATTTGAACTACCACTCACAAAAAGTGAGAAGTTTAACAAAGAGAAAATATAAGGAACCAAATAGAGCTGAAGATATAATAGCTGAAATAAAAATACACTAGAAGGAATCAGCAATAGATTTAGATGATACAGAGGAACAGATCAGCAAACTGGAAGACAGAGTAGTGGAAATCACTGCATCTGAATAGAAAAAAAATTTTAAAAATTGAAGATACTTTAAGAGGCCTTAGGGACAGCATCAAGAGTACTGACATTTACATTATATGGGTCCCAGAAGGAGAAGATAGAGAAAAGGGGGCAGAGAACTTATTTTAAGACATAATAGCTGAAAAATTCCCTAACCTAGGAAAGAAAATAGACATCCTGGTTCAAGATGTACAGAGAGTCCCAAACAGAAAGAACCCAAAGAAAATCACATCAAGATATATTGCAACTAAAATGACAAAATTAAATACAGAGAGGGAAAACAACAAATTACATACAAGGGAACCTCCATAAGGCTATCAACTGACATTTCAGCAGAAACTCTGTAGGTCACAATGGAGTGGCATGATATATTTAAATTAATGAAAGGGAAAAACTCACAACCAAGAATACTCTACCTGGTAAGACTGTTATTCAGATTTGAAGAAGAGATCAAAAGTTTTATAGACAAGCAAAAGCTAACTGACTTCAATAACACAAACCCTGCTTTATAACAATGTTAAAAGGACTTGTATAAACAGAAGAAATCACAGACATAGGAATATTAAAATTGCAAAAGAAAAATCTCACTGGTAAAGGTGAACATATTGTAAAAGCCATAGACCAACCAGTAGTAAAGTTACTAGGAAGGTTAAAAGACAAAAGGAATAAAATCATATCTATCCACAATAAGTAGTTAAAGGATGTACAAAATGAAAATATGCAAAATATGATGTGAAAAACAGTAAATGGAAGGGGAGGAAAATTCAGGGTTGTTAGAATACTTTCAAACTTAAGACATACGCACACACACACTCACACCCTTCATGGTAACCACAAACCAAAAATCTGTAACAGATATACACACAAGGAAGAGAAAGGAATCCAAACAGAAAGAGAGTCATCAAATCACAAGAAGAGAGCAACAGAAGAAATGAACAAAAAAAGAACTATAACAACAACCCACAAACAATTAACAAAGTGGAAACATGTGAATATGTACCAATAGCTATATTAAATGTTAATGGACTAAGTGCTCCAATCAAAAGATAGCTGAATGGATACAGACTGAAAGTGAGGGGATAGAAAAGGGTATTCTATGCGGATGAAAATAAAAACAAAGCAAAGGTAGTGTTACTTATATCAGATAAAATAGACTTGAAAACAAAGACTACAACATATATGCAACCAACATAAAGACACCTAAATACATAAAGTAAATATTCACAAACATGAAGAAAGAAATTGACAGTAACCCAATAGTAGTTCAAAGCCCTCAAGAACATTAACAGATTAATCTAACATATTAAAAGGATTATACATCACAAACAAGGGGGATTTATCCCAGGTATGCAAGTTTAGTTTAACATTTGAAAAGAAATTCATCATATAACTGACTAAAAAAGAAAAATCACAGGATTTTGTGGAATAGATGCAGAAAAAGCAGTAAAATCTGACAACCATTTATGGTAAAAACAAACAAACAAACAAACTTTTAACAAAATAGGAATAGAGGAAAACTTCTACCTTAAAAAGAATACCTACAAAATTCCCCTATAGCTAACATCACATTTAACTGGGAGAAATGTGTCTTTCCTGCTAAGATTAAGAGAAAAGCAAGGGGGTTCCCTATCATCACTGCATTTCAATATCACACTGGAAGTCCTAGCTAATGCAATAAGTTACCAAAAAAAAGACAACAAAGCTATACAGAATGGGAAGGAAGAAATAAAACTGTCTTTGTAGATGAAATGACTGTTTATGTAGAAAATCCAAAAGAAATTATTAAAAACATGCTGGAACATTAAAAAAAATGCTGGAATAAGTGATTATAGCAAAGGTGTGGATAAAAGGTTAATGTACAAAAGTCAACCAGTTTTCTATATATCAGTGATGAACAAGTGTAATTTTGGATTAAAAACACATTACTGTTTACATTAGCTTTCCCCCAAATGATAATTTAGGTATAAACCTAACAAAATATGTATAAGATCTATATGAGGAAGACTATAAAGCTGATGAAATATATCAAAGAAAAACTTAAATAAATGGAGGGATATTCCACGGTCATGGATAGTAAAACATACTACTGTCAAGATGTCAGTTCTAACTAAGTTGAGCTATAAATTCAACATTTTCCCAGTCAAAATTCCAGCCAGTTATTTTGTGGATATATACATACTGATTCTAAAAGTCTGCATGGAGAGGCAAAAATCCAGGATAGTCAACTCAGTTTTGAAGCAGATCAAAGTTAGAGATCTGCCACTATGAAACTTCAAAACTTACAATAAAGTTACAGTAATCAGGATAGTGTTGTGTTGGCAAAAGGATAAGCAAATAGATCTATGGAAGAGAACAGAGAACACAGAAACAGACTTCTTTAAATATAGTCAACTGAGATCTGACACAGGAGCAAAGGTAAAAAAAAAAAGGAAGGAAAATAGTCCTTCAACAAATGGTACTGGAACTTCTGAACATCCACATACAAAAAGTCAATCTAGATACAAACATTACACACTTCATGAAAATTAGCTCAAAATGGATCATAGACCTAAATGCAAAATGCGAAACTACACAACTTCTAGAAGATAATATAGGAGAATTTCTAGATGATCTTTTATGATACAATACCAAAGACATAATTCATGAAAGAAATAATTGATCAATTGAACTCACTGAAAATAAAATCTTCTGCTCTGCATAAAATGATATAAAGATAATTAGATGACAGGCCTGGGACTGGGAGAAACTATTTGCAAAAGAAACATCCGATAAAGAAAATACTGTGATTACAAATATGGAAAAGTGGACATTAAGCTGGCAGAATAAGATGTAGAGTTCACCTTCCCACACAAACATATCACAAATGTATCTCCAGGTGGAACAATTCTCACTGCAAACCAACCCCAAACTGGCAGACCTCTTACACAACCAAGGCTTTAAGAATGATACACCTGGGCTTTCCTGTTGGCTCAGGGTTAAAGAATCCACTGGGCAATGTAGGGGACATGGGTTCCATCCCTGGTCCAGGAGGATCCTACATATTGCAGAACTACTAAACCTGTGCATCACAACTATTGTGCTAGCACTCTAGAGCCCATGAGCTACAACTACTGAAGCCCTTCTCTGCGCTTTCAACGAGAGAAGCCCCTGAACCACAGTGAAGAGTATCCCCCGCTCAC
The DNA here is from genome assembly GCF_019320065.1 of Cervus canadensis. Taxonomy (NCBI): domain Eukaryota; kingdom Metazoa; phylum Chordata; class Mammalia; order Artiodactyla; family Cervidae; genus Cervus; species Cervus canadensis. The sequence continues at coordinate 19,612,119 of NC_057410.1, read as the reverse complement.
CTGAATTAGACAAAGCCCAGGATCAGCAACAAAGACCCAGCACAGCCAGCCATAAATAAATAAGTAAAAACTACAAAGAAATAAAGAAAGAAAGATGCTCACAAAATTGTGTCTGAAGGGAAGAAAAGTAATCAGATAGGGACCTAGGCCCCTGGTAGGAAAATGGAGACTGCATGAGCAGACACCCATTATGGGGAGTGGCTGAGTTGAACCACAGTCTGGGCATCCTAATCCTGGGGTCCAATGTCTAGGAACAAGTCCCCTTGTCTGGTTGAAGGACTGCTGGGTCAGTAGAAAGGCTGGAGAAAACTGGACTCTGCTCCTAGGAGAGAGGTCTTCCACAGCAGTTGCTGGGCTTCCTGTGACTACCACTCTGCACACCTTAGCTCCAGCGGAGCGAATCCCACTCTCTCCAAGCCACAGTGTGGCACTAGATCTGGGGCTAGAACCAGGGCAAAGACTTGACTGTGGGCTGCAGAGGCGACCTGGCCCCCGGGATGGAGTTGGGGTAGAGCAGCCGCCATTTTTGGTGCTTACGGAGCACCACAGAAGCTGCCAAAATCCCTGATGGCAGCCATTCTCCCACAGCTAACCTCCTGACACAGGCTGAGATTTCACGCGGGTCCCTGCCAGCCCTGCGAGGCACTTTCACAAAAGGGTGGGGGTGGCAGAGGCAGGGGCAGTGACCAGCAGCGATGGGAGACAAAAGAGGCTTATACCCGAGGCTGCATATGAATGGAGCTCCAGACGCCTACACAAGAAGTACACTGGACCTCTGTCTGTGGGGGGCGGGGGGCACTGGCTTCAGCACTCCCCTCGCCTGGGGCAAAGGTCCTGGTATGGAGAAAGGGAAAACCCAAACTTAAAGGGAACAAAGCTAGCTCAAGCCTGACACTCAGGGCTTCTGCTCCAACAACTGGGCTCAGACTCCACCCCTGGAGGGTGGTGATGGCCGATAAGCAGAGAGGAAGTCCGGCTTCACACCCAGCACAAGGACTAGCCCCACTACCCCAGCCACACCCCACCGTGATAGCTGCCTGCAGAAATTGGAGAAAAGACATAACTGGTGTCCTCATCAAATCCAGGCCTCCCACCCATTGAGCACACACAGCCTGTAGAACACTCCCATGGGAAGACATCCCTTTAAGAACTGAAATAGGCAACATTTCACCCAAATTCATAGAGGCAGAGAAAGTTAAGAGGAGCTTCACAGGGGAATTCTACCAAACATATAAAGAAGAACTAATACCTATCTTTCTCAAACAATTCCAAAATATTGCAGAGGTTGGAACACTCCCAAATTCATTCTATTAGGCCACTATTATCCTGATACCAAACCCAGACAAAGACACGCCAACCCCCCCCCCCCACCAAAATGACAGGCCAATGTCATTGATGAATACTTTAAAAAATCTTCAAGAAAATATCTTCAGATGGCAAATATTCTTAAGATCCACAAACTGATTTATAAAATCAATGCAATCCCAATCAAAATTCAAGTTTTTAATTTTTTTGTAAAAACACATTTTCATAGAACTTTCATGGAAATGCAAAGGATCTAGAATAAACAAAGCTATAAAAAAGAAGAAAGTTAGAGGATCTACTCTAGTAAATTTCTAGACTTACTGTAGTTAGTTTGCTATTGATGATAAAATAGACACATTCACAAGCAGAACAAAACAAGAATTTGAATGGGAAAAATAATCAACCCTTACTATACACCATATATAAACATTAGTTTAAAAACAATCTAAATGATCTAATCTAAAATGATAAAATTTCTATAAGAAAATGTAGATGAAAACATTAACCTGTATCCAGAATATATAGAGAACTGTTTCAAGTAAGCAATAGACAAACATTTTAATGGAAAATGATATGCTCAAAGTTGTTAATCATCAGGGAAATACATACAAATTAAAACCACAATGAGAACTCACACAAAATAATGTCTAAGATTTGAAGAACTGACCCAAACTGGAACCAAGCCAAACGCCGATCCAAAGAATAAATCCAGAAGTTTTTGTATAGTCAGACAATGAATACTATTCATCAGTAAAAAGGAAGATATTTTTGGGCTTCCTTGGTGGCTCAGTGGTAAAGAATCTGCCTGCCAATGCAGGGGGCACGGGTTCAATCCCTGGCCCGAGAATATCCCACATGCTGCAAAGCAACTAAGTTGTCCCGCATGCTGCCACAACTACTGAGCCTTTGCTTGTGCTCTAGAGCCCGGGGACCACAGCTGCTGAGCCCACGTGTCACAACTATTTGTGCCTAGAGCCTATGCTCTGCAACAAGAGAAGCCACCGCAACAAGAAGCCCATGCACTGCAAGGAAGAGTAGCCCCCACTCACGGCACCTAGAGAAAGCCTGCACAAGGCAAAGAAGATCCAGCACAACCAAAAGTAAATAAATAAAATTATAAAATGGGAAGATATTATCAATACACATAAATAGTGAATCACAAAATGGTTATGCTGCGTGAAAGAAATCTGGATAAAAGAGTGCACATGGTCTATAATTCCACTTGTATAATACCCTAGAAAATGCAAACTCATTTATAGGGACAGAAAGATCAATGATTGCTTGGAGACTGCGTGAAGGGAGGGATGGATTACCAAGGGTCACATGATAACTTTTGGAGGTGATGGAAATTTTTTTCTTTTTGATCGTGGTGTTCACAGGTATATGTGCGTGTGTGCTCACTCAGTTGTGTCTGACTCTTTGTGATCCTATGGACTGTAGCCCACCAGGCTCCTTTCTCCATGGGATTTGCCAGGCAAGAATACTGGAGCGGGTTGCCATTTCCTTCTCCAGGGCATCTTCCTGACCCAGGGATCAAACACACGTCTCTGGCACTTCCAGCAGTGGCAGGCAGATTCTTTACCATGGAGCCAGTTACTATGTCAAAACTAATCAAACTATAGACTTTAAAAATATGAAGATTTACCTCACTTATATACCTTAATTATAAAATGAAACAATATCAGTGGACATTCCCTGTAACTCTATAACAAACAAAAGCAAAACTTGTTTCTCCTTAAAAAAAAACAAAACTAGAATTTGATGTTAAAATATTAATTTTAGGGAAGTATACTAAATACATATAGCATGTATATAAAGAAATACATATTTAATATTTATTGTATACATTAAGTCACAAGCTTCATGGAAGGTAAGAATTAACCATAACATTTGTGTCTCTGTCTTCCATTGACCTGGAACAGAGATAGTAATGGAATTTTAATGCCTTTTTATGAAAGCATCTTTTATTAGACTAAAAAAGTTGGGGCAGTTTATCCCACCTTTCCTATTTAAGATCTACTGAAGAGTGTCAAAAAGACCAAAAATGCATAAAACATATTAAGATGAAGAAAGAATGGAAAATTACCCAGAAATGTATCAATAAAACAAAAATATATCTCTGCTAAGAAGACCATCACGGTACTCTCAGGACATAAATTTATAAAGCCTTTCAACTGAAATGCACACACACGCACACACTCCACTTTTATCTTTGCAATAAATGAAAAGGAGAATCATAAATTGGAGACCCCTCACACTGTATTTAAAAGTAACCTACAATTAACTTTAAAACAAGTTACTTTATCCAGACTAACTGAAGGGTAAAAGCTTTGAAAAAACTCAGCTGTTCCAGTCAGTGCTTTTATGCATTTAAGTAATGGGTCATGCTTAGAGATGCTCTATTTTCTGCCCTCCACCAGGAAAACCTGTGTCGGGCTGTGACTTGAAACCCTATGCCCCTGCACATTTGTTAAGTCTGAATTCCAGTTGATGATCTCTTGGTCACTTGAAATCTTCCCCTAAAGTTTTGTTGTTGTTGTTATCTTTTGGCTGATGTTCTCCAAAAACAAACTCCTGAAGAAACTCGGTTTCTCCTCCTAACTGACTCAGGAGAAATGTTTCCTGTTGTTTGTTGATTTTTAACTCCTCTGGGTGGCAGTGGAGAGGCTGAAGCTAATGGATTTGTCTCGAAACAGAGGGTATTTGTACACAGTTTTATATTACACAGTACATCAGACACTTCAAATTCCAAAGTGCTGTTATAATTTTTAAATAATGCATCACTGAAATTTAGTCTTAGTGTAGAACATTCCAGTCCTCCACAAACATTTATGAGCTCCATTTTTTTTCCACTTATTAAATAGCAATCTTCCTGGCACATACATCGTACTGTGCATCCTAGCCAAATAAACTACTGTCAGATGAAATTAGTTAAATTTAATGCATATTTCATGCAAGGTTGCAAACAAATTTAACACCCACTATAAATAAATAAACATCTTTTGATGTTAGGATGTAAAATTTCAGTCATCTTGAATTTTTGAGTCTCAATACAATTTAACATTGATTTGTTAAGGTAGTGTGCATTTTGATTGCCATTAGATCTAGTGATATGATACACAGAGGCGATTTTGCAGCTGTGGAAAGGATTACCAATAGTTTTGCCCTGCCAACAGTTACCACTCTGAAAGAGCGTGAAATACTGCAGTTCATTGCTCTGTGTGAACATAATCGTTATACTGAGCTGCCTTGTAAAGGACTGTGATCTTTGAACTTTGGGAGTTGCTTAGGCACTGCAGAAATGAAAGAACAGTTAAGTGGGAAAGTTTTAAAATTGGCATTGCAAAGTAACTTTCCTAAAATGATTACACTGAAAGAAAAAAATGAGAAGAAACACCCTTCCCATTCAATTTTCGTTTCCCTGAGACTCAAGGAATGAGATTATAAAATTAAAAACTACATTTTTCTATCAAGCTATAAGCCTCTAGTTTGGGGTGAGTAACAGAACTCTCTCACTGGTACTTTCTATTTCTTTGGCTCCCTTCATTCATGGAGAGAGTATGAGGAAAAGCAAGTGGTAAGCTTAGGGCCTGTGGATTTGGTGCCAAGCCGCTTCTGTGAAACAGAACAGGGAATATTTGCTTCTCTAGCAAGTCCTCCTAGGAGTCCATGTAATCTCCCTAAAACACATCCTTTATGTTCTGTGGAGTCTCAAGTTCACTGCTGAAATTCAGCCTCATTACCAGAGGAGGTTCTGATCTGCAGTGGGAAAATACCTCCTTACTTAGAACACTCGTAGAATATAAGCATTGCAGGAATCTGTCAGTTAAATCGATCTCATTTACTCATTTTTTAAAAGACTGTATTTATTCAGTCAAGGAGTTTGGAGCTATTTCATCATACTCTTCACTCTATCCTTCATATTCCTCATTGTTTTATTCATTTATTTTATTTAAACCCCACTGTTATTTTTTTCTTTGAAATCGTTTTCATGATGAATTATGGAACAAAGGGTGTTAGAGGTGTAAGGGGTTTGTTAAGTCACTTCAGTTATGTCCAACTATTTGTGACCGCATGGATTGTAGCCCACTACGACAGAGGAAGAGATGGCTGGATGACATCACTGACTCGATGGACATGAGTTTGAGTAAACTCCGGGAGTTGGTGATGGACAGGGAGGCCTGATGTGCTGCGATTCATGGGGTCGCAAAGAGTTGGACACGACTGAGTGACTGAACTGAACTGAGGCTTCTCTGTTCATGGGATTCTCCAGGCAAGAATACTGGAGTGGGTTGCCATGCTGCCTCAGAAGGGGCTTTAAGGATCATCTAATCCAATATTCTCACTTCACAGTTGAAGAAATGAGGGTTCGGGACATGAAGCTAGTTGCAGAGCCCAGAACTAGCTTTCTGAGTCCCCAGCTTGTAGTTAATGCTCTTTCTGTCTTTCCTTACTTGCTCTCAAGATTCATGATCTCTCCTCTTTGGGGGGTGAGGAAATTTGAGCTAAGTTTTTACATTGGCAGTCTTATGTGTTATAATGGAATGGCATCAGTAATCCTGCTTGAAGCAACATTTCTTCACTGTTGGCAAGTATGCAGGGAATTTCCACCATTAGATCATCATCAACAGCAACAAAAAAGATGTCTACTGTTTCTTATGAATGGATGTTGGGTCCAACACAAAGATTTGCCCTTTGAAAACTCCTACAATGATTCTGGCAAATGGATATTCTGTCCCTTGATCCTTACCCTTTGACATTCATTAGTCCCAACTCATTTCATCAGATACAAGGAAAATTAGAGTCATCTTTTCTTAGGATATTGGTCACCAGTCTTGAAGAATGTACAAAGGAACTTCTGATATTATACCTCCTCAGTGTGTAGATTGCACAATGGTTCTAAACAAACAGATACTATATTAACAGTTTAGAAGTAATTGGGAGGAAAATAGGAGGGAATGAAAGAAGAAAGAAAAAAAAAAACAAGAAAGACAAAACTCATGGGAAAAAAAAAAGTCTGAATACCATTAATTGTTACAGGTTTGAGTTTTTCCTAACCTGGATATGGCCAAAATGACAAGTTCTATAAGCTGATAGAGCCATACCAAATTTGTCCAGACTAACAAAGGAACTCAGCATTAAAATGAATTTTCATTAGGTTATTAAATGAGCTCTTCTTGAGTCCATAAGGATAGAGAAATTGGAGTTAGGGTTTTTCTAAGATAATAATAACCAAATAAAGTGAATAGAAAACTCATGAGCTTTAACCATAGCCAGAAATTTCCCTATCTGGTGCATCAGTGTCTTCTGGTCACAAGTGGGTTTAGGATTTCCTTGTTCCTCTACTGCTTTAGCATAGGTAGAATGAAACACATGAATTCTTTTTATTTATTTATTTGTCTATTTCTTTGTAATTTTTAAAAATTTTATTTATTTATTGTTTTTGGTTATGTCGGGTCTTCATTACTGGGCACGAGCTTTCTCTAGTTGAGGGGAGTGGGGGCTACTTTCTCTAGTTGCGGTGCATGGACTTCTCACCGCAGTGGTTAATCTTGTTGCAGAGCACAGGCTCTGGGGCGCCCAGGCTTCAGAAGTTGTAGCTCACAGGCTCTAGAACGTGAGGGTTCAGTAACTGTATTGCACACGCTTAGTTGCCCTGCTGCACGTAATTGTCCCAGACCAGGGATTGAACCCAGTGCACTGGCAGGTAGATTTTTAAACACTGGGCTGCCAGGGAAGCCCTATTTATTTGTAACTTTTTTCTTTTTTAAAAAATTTTAATTTATTTATTTTTAATCAAAGGATAATTGCTTTACAGACGTGTGTTGGTTTCTGCCAAACATCAACATGAATCAGCCACAGGTATAAATTTCCTACTTTAGTGTCCTTGAAACTTCAGTGTTGTATAGATAAAATGTTGTCATCCATGATGAATAGAGCGATAGCTTCTGGAATCACTGTATAATAATGGAAAAGTAGGTTGTGCTGGTATTGTGTTTTTAAATTTTTGATATATTTATATATTTTACTGAGATATAATTGACATACAGCACTGTTTAAGTTTAAGGTATAAATATATTGATTTGGATTACATATATTATGAAAGGATTATCACAATAGGTTTAGTGCCATCCATCATCTCATATAGATGCAATATTAAAGAAACAGAAAAAACTACCAGGATTGATTATATCAGGGAATAATTATATCAGGGAAGGAGCAGCGATGAAGTCAGAATCTGCAGTCTAGACCTTGATAACTGAATGAATGATGATGACATTCAATGGACAAAATACATTGAATAAAGGAGCACAGGGGGAAGAACTCATTTGGATTTGGAGACGAAAAGTAGGACAAATGCGGGAGATTTGGAAGGTAGCTTCATACATGGGTTAGAAGTCCAAGCGAGAGGACTGGGTTGAATAGAAGATTTGGGGATTGTGAGTTTAGTGATACAACTGAAGCAATGAGAACAGAAGCTACTCCCCATGGGGAGTATGAAGTTGAGAATTAATGAGGACTGAAGGCTGACATTGGGAGAACACCTGCATTAATGAGATCCTCAGAAAATGCACATTTGACTTCTACCATATAGAGGAATAGCAATTAGCTGAGATGGTGGTGGTCAGGTTCTCTCCCCATGTCCTCTCGCTGTCACCCCACAGTCTGTAAACAATGACTTTGCATGGTTATGCTGAGATCATTTAGAGCAATGCCCATCGGCGCCATGATGTACTTGCTTGGCCACATGCCCGCTTTGTTCTGTATACCTTTATAAGCACCACCTGAAAATCGCTTGCTGCTGCGGCAGTAGCAGCCATTAGAGAATAAAGCATGTCTGCAGTTCCTATTGGAGAAGGCAATGGCACCCCACTCCAGTACTCTTGCCTGGAAAATCCCACGGACGGAGGAGCCTGGTGGGCTGCAGTCCATGGGGTCGCTAAGAGTCGGACACGACTGAGGGACTTCACTTTCACTTTTCCTTTCATGCATTGGAGAAGGAAATGGCAACCCACTCCAGTGTTCTTGCCTGGAGAATCCCAAGGATGGGGGAGCCTGGTGGGCTGCCGTCTATGGGGTCGCACAGAGTTGGACACAACTGAAGTGACTTAGCAGCAGCAGCAGCAGTTCCTGTGGCTCCTCAGATGTTTTCCAGCTTCCCCACTCGAGCTTTGCCTATCCTAGGTTTAGCCATCAATAAGACCTATGGTGACAAATTTTTACCTGTTGAATAACAAAATAGTAGCTATACTGTCGGAGAAGGCAATGGCACTCCACTCCGGTACTCTTGCCTGGAAAATCCCATGGATGGAGGAGCCAGTAGGCTGCAGTCCATGGGGTCGCTAAGAGTCGGACACGACTGAGCGACTTCACTTTCACTTTTCACTTTCATGCATTGGAGAAGGAAATGGCAACCCACTCCAGTGTTCTTGCCTGGAGAATCCCAGGGACGGGGGAGCCTGATGGGCTGCTGTCTCTGGGGTCGCACAGAGTCGGACATGAGTGAAGTGACTTAGCAGCAGCAGCAGCAGCTATACTGTATAATTAGCTCAATACACTGTTTGGTCCCCCATACTTCGATTCTTTTAAAACTAATATATATTTCAGTAAGTATCAAATGACTCCCTTCCTATAAGTATATTCAGCAGCAGCATCATAAACAACAAAGTCAAAGCTCTCGTGGCTAGACAGAGTGGATGCCGAATGCCTCCTACCCCAAGTTGGTGGCATGTGTATGTGGACTCTTATCTCTTTAGACTAGTGATGTCTCTACAGCAGGTGTCAAAGCAGCAATCAGGCAAGCTGATTCTGGACTTCCACACAACTGGCATTCTTCACCCAAGCACATGGCTTCATTCTTCCTTCTTTCATTCTTTATTGGTGCTCTGTCTTTGAACACTTAACAAAAAATATTTCAAGGACATGTAGCAATTACAAGACATTCATTGACCTGCAGCAACAGATTTAAAAGTAATAAGGGTTGCTATGAGTTAAAAGCAATTATGCTGTTTTTAAGGAAGCATATAAGCTGAGTCACTGTTAGATCCCTGTGAACACTTTGTTTAGAATACTTTAAAAAAGATAATGGGTAAGAGGGGTAAGACAGTGGGAGTAAATTAAAAGAAAAAAGAGTAAGTAAAGTTGCACTATGTCAACCATCAAGCATTATTTGTCTATACCCTGAGAGTTAAGACATATTTCTCTCATATTTTAGAAATATTTTAAGTGTTCTGTTTGCTCTGTAGATTTAATGCAGTTAGAGGTCAGGTCTCTGCTATTGTCTCTGCTAATCTGCTATTGCATGCCAGTGAAACAGGATGTTATTTTAAGATTAGAAGGACAGTTTGTTTATTTTACATCCACTTTTGGGGAAGAATACACTGTAGCCTCTTATTGCCATATACTGAGGATCACTGCTGTGCACAGAATTATAGCCATTCACATCAATTTGAAGGCTCACCGAACCACTAGAGCAAAATGCATTCTCTCAGATTGGAAGCAGAAGTGGTGTGTCCACTGAATAAATTCATACTCCATACTTAATCTAAAAAACAAGATACAAATTGACTCTTGATCCAAGGGGGAAAAGGATTGTCAGTTCAGTTGGTTGCCCAGTCGTGTCTGACTGTTTGTGACCCCATGAATTGCAGCACACCAGGCTTCCCTGTCCATCACCAACTCCTGGAGCTTGCTAAACTTATGTCCATCGAGTCAGTGATGCCAACCAACCATCTCATCCTCTGTCGTCCGCTTCTTCTCCTGCCTTCAGTCTTTCCCAGCATCAGAATCTTTTCTCATGAGTCAGTTCTTCCATCAGGTGTCCAAAGTACTGGAGCTTCAGCTTCAGCATCAGTCTGAAAAGGATCATAGTCAAGTCACAAGGCCTCTGTGCCTGGACAGCTCTTCCCCCATCTTTGGTCACAGCATGGTTGACTTGACGTTATCCAGGCCATTTTCCTGTCTACAGCTTTGTGCTGTGACAGCTGGGCTTGTGTACCTCGAGCAAAGAGCGAAGGACTGAAAGAAAAGAAACACTTGCTCACAAATGTCTTGTTTTAAAGCTGGGATGTCACAACACAGTTACACCAAACCTCTCATGAGGCTATGTGGACAATGGCACCCGGAACAATGCTCTTAGATGCGTTTCTAATAACTTAGCCAGTGTGACAATTCTGAGTGTCACATATATTTTTTTACGTTGGAATAAGTTTTCCTGTTATATCTCAGGATACCTAGTATGACTGGAAGCTTTTACCTTACAGTACATTTTCTTTTATTTTCATAGCACTTATAATTACCAAATAATTGTTTCAAAGATTGATAGTCTTCCCTGTGCAGTTCAGTTCAGTTGCTCAGTCGTATCTGAATCTTTGAGACCCCATGGACTGCAGTGGGTCATTATGTACTGTTTTAAACAGATTGAAAAATATGTATCTTGAGATTAAAAACTCTTTGCACAAGTAAATCAGTCTAATCTAAAATGCTTTGAATGTGTTCTATGTTATTTTCATACTGTGAAAGAGAAATTTTAGGTCTAAATAAGTAGGGGTAGTATCTTCAACTCTGACTTTACTTTGAGGTACTTTCTCAAAGTATTCTGTCACTTTTGGAAACTGAGTGGTTTTTTTTTCCCCCTGCTGTTACATTGCTATAGTTCTCTGGCCAATTCCAGCTTATTCCTCCTGTCTTACTGCACTGCGCAGAACATCTTCAGGCAGCAGATGTTCTGCTGAGAAATTGATGTGATTAGCATTCTGAGTCTTATCCATCTTTGTTTTAAAGGAGGTACAATTTGACCTATTAATTTTTTTACATTGGATGTGATGTCTGTGTAAAGGGAAGGTCCTCATCCACTCCTCTCTGGAATTCTGGGGCATATTTAACATTGTTTTCCAAATCTTTTATGTGAACAAATACATCAGTATCTTTCATTATCCATAGTTTGACTTACTGGTCCATTATTTTGCAATTCTGTTCCATTTTGCAGAGTACCATTTGTAGTAGTTTATACATGACCTGTTTGGAAAATACAGAATGTGTTCACCAAATCAGCTAAGAGAAAAACAACTCTAAGGATTATTTATGACTTAAAGCATAGACTTGAATTAAAAAAAAAACAACAATCACTGTGTAGTGACATTATGAATGCTTTCAAAACCCACCCTAACAAAGCTCTACTTGACTGTTACTGCACATACTGATTCCTTCAGTGATGAACATATTTTTTGTGACCTCAATATACACATGGTAGCAAGCAGCATTTCAAATGAAAGGAAATGATAAATTTGTCTTTATGTCTCCTGTATAAAATAGAAAGGGAGATATTTTTGTCATTTAATAAAAGAAAAATGGAAACATAAGAGTGCATAATCCATGCAAAATCATATCAATAAGCCTGATACTCACAGTTGTATTGATTCTAGCTTTGCGCTGCCCTTCTGGACATGGAAAATATTAACCACCTTCTGATCTATCATGGTGCCCCAAGGATGAACAACTGAATGACCTTCTTCTCATATCCTTTTCACTTTAATATCTTTTTACTTCCATGTTAATATCTATCTAAATGCTTCAGATTATAATCATGTTTTAAAAGAGACTTTTGGTGGCTCAGCAGGTGAAGAATCTGCCTGCAATGCAAGAAACTCGGTTTTGATCCCTGTGTCAAAAGGGGTCAAAGGGAATAGCAACCCACTCCAGTATTCTTGCCTGGAGAATTCCATGTACAGAGGGCTACTATCTGGTGGGCTACTCTCCATGGGATCACAAAGAGTTGAACACGACTGAGCATAAAACTAAATTCGGCAGCTAATCTACAAAGAACAATATATAAGATGTCGATAAGCTATTTTTGCTATTTATACCACTGGGTACAAAAATTTAATTGCAAGAAACTTTGTTATTCAAATATGAAGTAGTATGGGGTAAGGTACATTACGCATTGTACATCAATTTGTACACAGTACCTAAACCAAATCCTTGCTCCTCATCAGATATTCTTAAACATATTACCAGCATTTATAACTATCTGAAATTACTGCATTTACTTGTTGATTTATTTTTTATCTCCTATCATGAATATGTAAATTCCAGGAGAGTAAGGACTTCTGATGGTCTTTCACATTGCTGTATCCCAGGTGCTATATCTCCAACACTGACACAGACAAGATACCCAGTAAATATCAGTTGAATGGATAAATAAATTAATAAATGAATGAATGAATACTATATATCAGGATCTGCATCTGGGGTCTGGAAGATACCTACACCTTCCTTCTAACTGTTTTATTTAATAGCTGGAAAAATGGAGTTTGAAGAAGATGAAATAGCTTGTAGCAATCTACTTGGGATTATCAACAGTACAGTGGGTACTAAAATATGGTTTCTTAATTCCTGGTCTAGTGTACTTTCAAATGCAATTGAACTTGATCATGAATGGTGGTGATTTTTTAGATGGAAATGGTAGAAATTACTTGTCCAATTGGTTCAAGTAGAGATCCTAATTATAATACATTACAGTAATTAGACTACTGTGTACGAATATACATATACAAAGAACTGGTGAATGAAGATACAAATTTGAGTATACTGTCTAATAATAACAATTAGTTGTTGTCTAATAACAACTATGTGCACCATATCTATGCCAATTAATAAGAGCCAATGGCTGTAAATGGTTATAAGTTGAAATAGATTTGACTTTTTCTATAAAATTAAAATTAATAAAGGATCATTCTTATTTTAGCTCTTAGAAATTCTGCTTCTTGCTTCTTTTTAGATAGTGTTAGCTTCTGGTATTAATTTAAACATTGCTTGGAGTTATTTGTTATTTATTCAAAGACTGTGTATCACAATATAAATGTCCACACACAAAACTTCTCATGTCTTCTGATAAGTCAGTCTCCTTGAAATCCTGTCTGTTATTTCTTCTATCTTTCCTATGCAGATACCATCCCCCAAAGAAGAATATTGCTCTTACACTTTTTAAAATATTAATTTACATTTTTATAGCAATGAGTCATTATAAATATATTTTTACAGATAGCTTACGATCACTGATGATAGGTAAACTGGAAGAAAGTCTCCTGAATACTCCAGGAGGTAAGGGAATATTTCAGGTCAAATTCTTTCCACAGTATAAGGACTAAGACTTTCCACACTGTAAGTACAGAGAGAACTTTCACCTGGAAGTAGCATCCTATTCTGAGCTTTCTCCCAGACTCACATCAGTTAAACTTTCTTGATTTTGAAACTTTGTCATATAGTTTATTAACAGACCTTTTCCAAACTGATTGGAAACCTAGTATAATATGATGTCCAAATTAAAATTCAATAAGAAATACCAAGGAAAATATCAGTTCTATATCATTTTCTTTGATTTTCACTTTTTGAATATTTGAACTATGTCAGTCCTTAAGGGGCCTTGTGCTGACAGGACCAAGTGAAAATTCTTCAGAATGCCTTTCCAAAGGTACCTGCGGGGTTGCTTTCACTCTGCAACTCATTCTCTCCCCTGGGCCTTGTTTGCCATAACCCAGCAGCTCACGTGATTTTTCCACTCTCCCTGACACTTACTGTGTTTTATTCTCTGCTTAAAACTGTCTTCCACTATTTCTGTGTAAACCTCTCTTTTAATACCCATTTAAAGTATCACCTCTATCGTATCATTATTTTCTAACTTCTCTCTCTTCTCCACAGAACACTTGTTACTTCCTTACCATACAGTATTTTACATTTACCTCTGATTACCTTGTGTAGTGATTGAAAAAATTGTCTACACTGGTAACAGACTCAATAAATCTGTTTGAATCAGAAACTAAGATTTGTTTCTGTTTCTTCAGGGTCTAGAACAGTACCTGGCACTCAGTATGATCTCAAAAATTGATCAGTGAGTCATGGGTACATGAAGGAATTCATTAGCGACATGAAGCAAATGATTTATTATCTGTATTAATTTGCTAAATGCGAAAAACCTGGTAAATACAGAGATTCCTCCATATGACTGAAATAGTCTTATTTAGGAAAACAATAAATACATTTGAAGCATATAAAATGCCAAGAAAAAATTAACATTGTTTCAACTTTGCACATTTAAGCATAATAAACACATGCTATGATTTAATAGCTCAAAATAAGTTGAAAAATTAACACACAACCATCTATTCTTATGAAAAACCTTGGAAAACTGGTAGAACTCATTGTCCTCAAAAGTTTTAGTAATTTTTACAGTAGGAATAAAGGTCAAGGGATGTTTATTTCAGTTTATTTGAGATAATATAGACTATTCAAGGATGTCTGTTGGTAGATCCAAAATTGGAATATAAATGAGATTTTGCTACAGTTAATTTATAGAGTGTCTGTTTTATTTCACTGAAATTTTCCTCACTCAATAGTTCTTTATCTTTTCCATTCTTCTTCCCACTCCCTGGAGAGATGAATTTCTTTCCTTTTTACATATGTGCTCAATATGTAAACTAATTATTTCTTCCTGATATATGTAAGCAATGATATATAAGGATATGTATTCATATATACACATATATGTTTGTATACATACGTGCATATGAATTGAATATTATGAGTAATATGTAATACTAATACTTATAATACTAATATAATACTTATTATATGGAAAGTTTTGCTAAGAGACAACGTCTCATTTATTTCTTATAATTCTCCTTCAAGAAAAGTATTCCATAAATCGAGGCTAAGAGATCTCCTCCTTTGGGAGGTGCATTGAAAAGGCAATGGAATATCTGAACTTTTAATTTTTTTAACTAGGAAAGAATTCTTTACACGTTGTTCACAATTTTCTCCATCTGGAGGTGGAGCTGTCAATTCACCAGTGGAAGAGATTTTGATTTGGTGGTGGAGGTTATGGGAACCACCAGAAGCCAAGCTTAACTTACACAAGTATAAGACAAATATCCCCTAATGTTCCTGGGAAGAAATGGTGACCCAACCATGAACTTGAAAGATAATGCTTCCACTGAGATGTCAGGGGTTCTATTCAGTACTAAACACTTGACACTTTCAGCAGGACCATTCCACTTTGAAGACAGAATCTCTCCTCCCTCCCACCAAATCTGCTTTTAAGTTTCCAAATGCCTAAAAATACTGATAATTCTTGGGGGAAGAGAGAGAGAGAGAGAGAATTTTCTTCTTGCCTAAACATTGCTGTTACAAGGTCCATAAGACTAGACTGTAGCAGAAAAGTACAGACCTGATTTCTTCCTCTTTGTGCAGGGAAAGACCCTAACCTAGCTTCACTTTGGTATCCCACACAGAGTGTTTTTAAAGGCGGATTTCGCTGTCTTTGAGAACCCTGCTGGGGTGCCCGCTGTTGTTCCCTTCTCCGGGCCACGGGGCCCTAGCACACTGGGTGAGTGCAGGAGGGGGTTTCTCCCTGAAGAAGTGTGTGTTCTCACTCTTATGTACCCATGGGAGCTTTGAGGGAGGGGGAGGCCAAGGCAGAAACAGAAGCTGCGTGTGAGCCATGTGGAGTTTGGAATTTGAACTCTTCTTCCTTCGTCTAGTACTCAGGGTGGTTAATCTAGGAACCAGGGGTGATGTTGACATCTAGTTTCTCATTGCTGGGTGGAAATAAAAGGAAGCATGGTGGCCTCGGCCACTTCTAGTGTTGGGTCACACATACTTCCATTACTCTAGGGTATCGATAATTTCAGTAGTGACTTAGCCGTGCCTACCCGAGAGAGGGAACAGGATACTAAGAGAACAACCTCGCAGAATACTTGGGAGGCAAAAGGAGGTGACCTGCAAAGCTCTGGAGCAGGGGAGGTCCTGTGTGAGGGGAGACACAGATTTGCAGAACACACTAGCATTGCTTAATGTGGTGATTCTCTGTTGTATCAACTCAGCTTCTATAAAATAACGTTCCCAAGAACTCCTTCTCAGCATGTTTTGAGGTTAGGATTGGCCAGGGAGAAACTGGAAGGCACTCGTGAAGCAGCGGCGACCACGCTCTGGTCAGTGGAGGGTGTCAGTTCATTGTTGCTGATCTGTGGGCCCAAGGTGCTGGTGTCGGGCCACCACTGGCCTGCAGCCCCGCAGCTCGCCCCAACTCTCCCTTTAGCTTCTTAGCGTCCTGGGCCAGGAGGGTGTGCAGCGCCATGGAGAAGGCGACGAGCCCTTTCTTCAGGTCATCCACATCTCAAGCTTGCAGACATTGGGAGACAGATGTGGGATCTACTTTGTACTTGTGGCTTCCAGTTTGTCCTTTTGCCCATTTTGCCCTCACATATATTCCCATTTCACACCCAGACTCTGGGCACTGTTGACCTGCTGGCACTTCAGACCCATCATCAGATGCACAAGTATCTTCCATTAAATTCTTCATCAGCTCCCACAATTTCTTAAGGACCAATCCCTAGTTTAAAAAAATCCCTTATTCTATGTCAGTTATAGCATTTTCACTTCCCTGATCAAATGCTAACTGATACGCTTGAGGAAACCTGAAGACTAGAGAGAGGCATCTGGGTTGCATATGTTCTCAATAAAAATGTTTGGAAATACTGTGAATACCTGCAATTAGAGAGAATGATTAATACACTTAGGAATCACAGTTCTATTATCATTCCCTTTGAAGGGTAATCATTTATCATTTTAAATAGGACTATATATTATATGTCAATAGTGTCCAAGGATAAGCCAGGGACATACTGAAAATCCAAGTGACATTACAGCATAATTATTAAATTCAAATTCAAATATGCTTATTTAAATATTCACTAGGAGCTCCAGCTAAAATTTCTAGCTTAAACTTACAGATGATTAATGTTCCATCCCATTCAGTTTTTTTTTAAGTGCTACCACTCCTATTTTACTGATCAAAGCAAGTCAGATAACTTTGATTAAGTTCAAGAGATAATCATTCTGTATGTCCAGAAATAGGAAGAGATTGAGAAATACTGACATGCATCAACAATAATTATCAATTAAGTTCTAGTTCTCCTAGTTCCTGATCAGTCCCTCCACATATCCTATCAGCCTCAAACCACATTCACTACGCCAGGCACTGTATGCAAGGGACATAATTATGCTTAACAAAGACATAGCCCATTAAACTAGCCAATTTGGGCATTCATTACTGTGACTGACAGCTGAAACTAAGACTGAAAGAAAGCCCACATCTGTTGAAATCATTTTTCCAGGCCTCCGCTCTGGCTCTTGACTCCCAGGATTCCAAATCCCTAGTGACACACTCTTGGATTCCAAACCTGCTTCTGCTCCTCCCATCTGTTTGGAGACCGCTGATTTTCAACTCATTGGATTTCAATTTCTCATTGTGCTCTGCTTCTTCCTTGCCTCTGACATCTTCTGAAGCCTTTTCCAGTTCTGCCCTAGGGAATTCAAGGGATAGATCAGCCCCACCCACTCTCTTGCTGAGGAGGTGTGATTTAGGTAAGTGAGGACACAGAGGTGAAATACAGATTTGTAATATAATGAAACAAGTGCTATACTGTTTATGTATGAAGTGTTACAGATTAATCAATGCTGATGTAATCAACATTATAAAGTGTGACCCCCATCAACTTCCTGCCCTGATAGCTATGTTATTTATATTTGCACTCTGTTATTCTTCCATTCATTCTACAAATATTTATTATGCAACCACCATATGCCACCCACATATGCTGCTTTCCCCCAGGGTACAGATACCTCTTCTGCTGTTTCAGACTACCACCTTGGCTTTGGGGATGCAGTATATAAGAGTGATTAGGCTGCTGCTGCTGCTAAGTCTCTTCAGTCGTGTCCGACTCTGTGTGACCCCATGGATGGCAGTCCATCAGAGGCTCCTCTGTCCCTGGGATTCTCCAGGCAAGAATACTGGAGTGGGTTTCCATTTCCTTTTCCAACGCATGCATGCATGCTAAGGCGCTTCAGTCGTGTCCAACTTTGTGTGACCCCATGGACAGCAGCGGGTGGAGTTAATCTGCCTGAGTTCAAGTCTTGACTCACACTGCTGTCTGCTTAAGTGTTTTCATCCAGAAAATGAGGATAATCACAACATTTACCTCTTAGGAGTGTTGTTAAGGTTAATACAAAAAATGCTTTGAAGCCCTACCCTAGTGCCTGGAATGGTTAGGTAAATACTCAGTACGTATAGTTGTTATTATCATGAACGACCCCATCTTTTCATCTGCTATAAGACCAGTTTTTCATTTTGCTATATTTTTGATCTTTTTTATTTGTTCCTTCTACCCTATACAGTCTACAAATAAATGCTCCTGTCTCATTTATCAATAAATGTCCTCCATTCTATGTATCTCTCTAGCTTCTACTCTGGTCATTCTCCTTTCCTTTAGGATCAGAACACTTAGAATGTTGACACTATTTTTTTATTTCCTTATATTCAATTCAGGGCTTCCCTGATAGCTTAGTTGGTAAAGAATCCTCCTGCAATGCAGGAGACCCCGGTTCCATTTCTGGGTTGGGAAGATCCCCTGGAGAAGGGCTAGGCTAACCACTCCGGTATTCTGGCCTGGAGAATTCCACGGACTGTATAGTCCATGGGGTCACAAAGAGCCAGACATGACTGAGTGACTTTCACTTTCAGTTTCATTTCACTTGAGCCCTTTCAACCATGCTGCTGCCTTGACTTCAAAAACCCTATTAATTTTCAAGTTCAAATATCAAATCAGTCCTCTTTAATTTGACTTACTACATCTTTCCTGAAACTTTCTTTCTTTGACTTTTGCACTCTGCTCTTTCTGGTTCTTTGTACCATTTTGAACCATTTCTTCTCAGTCCCTTTTGCAGGATCCTCCTATTCATATACAGTTGGCTAGAGGAATTCTGCCATTTCAAGATTCTGTACACATCTCATATCTTTCCCTTCTTCTCTTTTCCTACAAAGTTTCCTTGGCCCAGATCCTTATTGTATTTTATCTGAATCATTGCAATAGTCTTCAAATTGGTCATACTGTTTAGTTTCTTGACCCTACTCCATGCTGCTTCTATAGTAGTGATTTTTTGAAATACAAATATGATAACATTTTACATTTCCCAGGCAAAGCGGTAGAGATAAATATATGCACAACATCAATATCAAAATAGTTTTTCTCCTCCCCAAAATTCAGTCTAATCATGTGAAAATATCAGGAAAATTCCAATAAAGGAGAGTCCTATAATCTACCTGGCTAGTCCTCCTCAAAACTGTTAAGGTCATTGAAAAAAGGAAAGTTTGACAAAATGTCACAGCTCAGAGGAGCCTAAGGATATGTGACAACTAAATGTAATTCTAGATGGTATTCTGGATAAGATCATAGACCAGAAAAAGGACATACAGTAGCTACTAAGGAAATCTGAATAAACTTGGGCTTTTGTTAATAATCATATATCAGTATTGGTTAATTAATTATAATATATGTACTGTATTGATGTAAGATGTTAATAATAGGGGAAAGCAGTGAAAACTCTCTACTATATGCTCAATTTTTCTATAAATTTAAACTGTTATGAAGAATAAAGTTTATTAATAAAAAATAGTATTCCTCTCTATATTTCACTGACTCCTCCCCATTGAGAAACCTCTAGATCTCTCAAATTGTTCTCCAAATGTGGGAGCCTGGTGGGGGACTGGTGGCATTCCGTGTATACTCTGAAGTATGTGGTCTTTTGGTCATCCATTATTTTCCTTCTCCCTGGTTCTACCTCCTAAAGAAAAAAGAGAATAATGTTTTCTGCTGAAAGATCTGGAGTCCTCGCCAGGGCACTGATGCCAATGATGGTGTCCAAAGTTTAAGGCTCCAATGTCCTTGCAAAGCAGCCAGTACCTTTCGTCCTGCCAAATCTACTGACTCCACTGCTGTTGATTTGATGGTATTGTCTTGGGATCTGAGATTCTCATGGGAATCTTGTGAAAGAGTCCTTTTGTTTATTTTTTTGAAAAAATTTAAAGTGTATTTATTTTATTTTTAATTGTAGTTTTTTTCTCCCCCCACTCCACACAGCATGTGGGATCTTCCCCCTAGGCCGAGTTGGAACCCATTCCCTCTACAGTAGAAGCCTGGAGTCCTAACCACTGGACCACCAGGGAAGTTCCTGAAATAGTTTTATAGATTCCTCGCTGGTCACTACAGTTCTTTCTTCTTGAACCTCAAGCATCAATCTACAGGGATAGGAATTAAGGATAATCAGAGCTGCAGACATTGCGTTGCTAAGCTTTAAGCACTGCTCTTTTGTCACTGACTCTTAAGAGTCCTAGGAACTCTTGCTTCTTATAGATTGACTTATTTTCCAGGATGTTTCTTGATCACTCATGCAAACAGACTGCTGAGGGTCTGCACCACTTAACCCTCAAAAACCTGTCCAGACATATCTGAATCTGAGGAAGAAAACAGCACAGGCTCAAGTTACATAAATATGATCGTGTTGTCCTGCTGTTTAGAATTCTTCAATGCCTCTTTTCTCTCCACTTTCCATGACCTCACAGTGCACTCTCCTATAGGGGTTTAGTACATCTCTCTGGGTCAGCTGGAGACAAACCCTACCCTGACTCTCTAGTCTGCTGCTGCTGCTGCTGCTAAGTCACTTCAGTCGTGTCCAACTCTGTGCGACCCCATAGACGGCAGCCCACCAGGCTCCCCCGTCCCTGGGATTCTCCAGGCAAGAACACTGGAGTGGGTTGCCATTGCCTTCTCCAATGCATGAAAGTGAAAAGTGAAAGTGAAATCGCTCAGTCATGTCCGACTCCTAGCGACCCCATGGACTGCAGCCTACCAGGCTCCTCTGACCATGGGATTTTCCAGGCAAGAGTACTGGAGTGGGCTGCCATTGCCTTCTCCAGACTCTCTAGTCTAGTGATGCTGAATTACTTTAAGCAACACATTTCATACATTTGCCAAGCTTCTCATGTCTGCATGCTTTACCCCTTATGCCCCGAAGTAGCATATTTTCTTTATGTATTTTCACCACTGTAATAGTCTTTTGTATGAGTTACCTATTGAGGTTTAGTAAATCATCTCCAAACCTAGTGACTTAAAACAATGAATATTTATTATATAGTAGGTCCCTTACATATGAATGAGTTCTGATCCAAGAATGCATTCTTAAGTCCAATTTATTTGTAAGTCCAACTAAGTTCCCAACAAACACAATTGACTATATAGTACCATACTGTAATAGGTTTATAATACTTTTCACACAAATAACATCAATATATAAAAAACAAACATACACACACACAAAATTTTTAATCTCCCACACAGTACCTTGAAAAGGACAGTAGTATGGTACAAAAGCTGGCACACAGGAGCTGGCATCAAATGAAAAGGCAAGAAGAGCTACTGACTGGAGAAAGGAGAGGAGGTAGGAGATGGTAGGGCTGAAGGACTGTCAGCAATTGAAGATGGAGGGCAAACTGCAATTTCACTCACACCTGACTTTGATGGAAAGCGTGCTTCCATCTTTGAAGGTTCACAACTTGAAGGCTCGTATGTAGGCGACTTACTGGACCATAATTTCTGTGGGTCAGGAATCTGGTCATGGCTTGGCTGGGTTCTTTATCCAGGGTCTCTTACAAGGTTGTAAGAGGTGTTGATCAGAGCAGTGATCACACATGAAGGTTCAATTAGGGGAAGATCCACTTTGAAGCTCACTGACCTTGCTCTTGGCCAGTTCAGTTCCACATAGGCTGAGGGACTGAGGGCCTCAGTTCTCCATTGGCTTCCGACACCGGCCTCCTTCAGTTCTCCGTTATGTGGACCTCATAGGTAACTCACAGCATGGTAACTGGTCTCCATCACACTGAGGAAGACAGCAGGAGAGGATGAGCAGGGGCAGACAAGTCTTGCATTCTAATCACAGAGGATTACTTTAACTTCTTTAAAGGGACTTCTCAAGTGGCTCAGTGGTAAAGAATCCATCTGCCAATGCAGGAGATGAGGGTTCAGTCCCCTGGTTGGGAAGATCCCCTGGAGGAGGAAACAACAACCTACTCCAGTATTCTTGCCTGGAAAATCCCAAGGACAGAAGAGCCTGGTGGGATATTGTCCTTGGGGTCGCAAAGTCATAGTGTCAGACACGGCTTAGCACAGAGGCGTACAACTTCTTTAAAGTGATAGGATACACCTGTTAGAAACAAGTCACTAGGCTCAGCCCACATTCAAATGGAGGGGATTATACAAGACCTGGAACACCCAGGCCGGGATCATTGTAGATGTTCTGTGATTGTCCTGTGACAGCAATAAATAAATCCCACCCATAATTGGTTGTCATGTCCAGACTGATGACACCACATATGCACCAAGATGGTACAAAAATGTTTATTTCTTACATAATGGGGTCTTTCTGAAGAAAGTAGGGCAGGCATAAAAGCCAGTCTGGAATGTCTTGAGAGAAGAGAGAAGACAGTGGCTTTAGTTTTTATTATAGTGAGGAGGTGGGGCCTTGGTCAGGGTTCCCACGGGAAAGGAGTTTGGATAGTTTAAACTTTTCCACCGGAACCAGTGGATGGAGCCCCAAGGCTTTCTCACTGTCTTGCTCTGATATGGGTGGAAGGGAAAGGGGGAGAATAGGACATGAGAGGTGTCAGGAATCAAAGAGCAAAATGAAATTGAAGTCAGATTCCTTGTTCCATGAGGCTATTTTAGAGGCTGTCTACTGTATCCATTATCATATGATTGCTTATTTTACTTGCTTGCCTTTTACAAGATAAGAATGTATTTTAATTTATTTTTATGTTTTCAACCCTTAGTATAGTGCTTGACATATCATGGTCACTCAATAAATGGCTGAATGAACAACTGAATGACTGCATGTATAGACTCTCCCTTTCCTCTTGATTATTATTTATCCCCTGTTGTATGCCCATTGATGTTTTCAAGATTCAGCTCAGGAACTATCTTCTCTATGATGTTTTTCTGGACCTATTCCTCCTTACCTCCTTTACCCCCTTCTAGAACTGATCACCTTCTTCTTTGTGTTCAACCATTCTGAGTATAGATTTTTGTCATAGAACTGATGCACTAAGTGGCATTTCTTTCTTTCAGAACTGTATCCCTTACTAGTCTGAAAGCCCACTGAAGGCAAGAGTTTTTCTCATTATAAACATTGGTACCCAAAGTATCTGGTATGATATCACACATAGATGTTCAGTTACTATTGCACAAAGGGTTCAGTTCATTCTCCCAAGGGGAAAGGAGTAACACAAAGCTGCAAAGAAGTGGATATTTACTCTGGATATTGAAGAATAAAAGCTTGACAGGTAGGGACATAGGATCGGGGAGACTTTAGAAAGAGAATAATTTAGATCCACTAAGTATAATAGTAAATACAATGAGTTACAAAAATCATAGTGTAATAGTAAGATTTAGCTGGTTCAAGATGTGGCTAAAAAGGAGGTTCACATCCGGATTGTGAAACTTTGTAGGCTAGATTAAGTAGGGCAGAAT
The DNA here is from genome assembly GCF_019320065.1 of Cervus canadensis. Lineage (NCBI taxonomy): Eukaryota > Metazoa > Chordata > Mammalia > Artiodactyla > Cervidae > Cervus > Cervus canadensis. Next base: position 19,588,399 of record NC_057410.1, on the reverse strand, counting down.
GTCTCTTTATGATAATGGGGTTTCAAAACTTGGGTGCAGCTGTTAATATAAGCAAATCTATTTCAGAAAAACAATTTTGATGGCAGAGCAGAACAGACTTGTGTAGGAAGTGACCTGGAATCAATCAGGAGTAGGAATTTGCGGTTTCACTGGGACAAAGTGAACTCTACCTGTGGGAAATCAGAGTGTAGACAGTAGGTAAGCACCAACTTTCTGACTGATGCTGAGAGGAATCCCCGTGCTCTGATATTTGCAAGATGTGAACAACAGAAAATTCCATTAAAAGGATTGTGAGGGTATATAGGCAACAGAGATAAAGAGTATGGAAGAATCAACTAAAGAAGGAAAGATTTACTCTGATTATCTTGACAACTGATCAGTTGGTATCCCTAGTAAGAACTTCAGCTCACTTTCAGTTTTAGATACATATATTATAAGACTAATGAAAGAAAACAAAAGGAAAAAAAAAAAACTATGTTTATATAATACGTGTATTATGTCCAAAGCATTACAATGAATATAGTATACAGTTTTTCCTGTTTCTGTGGTATATTATCTCTCCAACAAAGTATGTTATCTCTTTTTTTTATTCTGAAGGAATTATTTCATTTTTCTCATGTCAAGTCTCAAAACTATTTTCTAATATGGAATTTCACAGCCTAAGCTTTGTGTTCAAAGAAGAATGTTGCAGTTGTTACAGGCTAGATTATCTTCCTGGAAAAAAAGAAATAGACATGTTTCCAGTCTTTGGTATTCCTCGTTTAAGCTGGAATCTGAAGACACTGTGGTTAGAATCGACAGCCATATACACAGAAAGAGTCACCTTAATAGTGAGGCAGAAAACAGGATAAAGAGGTGCCCAATAGCTCTATTTTTACATTACTATAGCCCTTCCAAAGAGCAGCCTAAGAATTTTCCATGGAATTTTTTTCAAGGATTTTTAACATTTCAGAGTTGGCACAATCTCAGATTTCACCAGATACTTTAGTAGGACCTCTCACATAATTTCAGTTGTAATTTTACTGTCAGATGATTAATACAAAATGCAAAATAACAAAATGCTTTTCTGAATTCGGTAAGCCTTTTAAATAAATTTATATTCTACTAAAAGCAACAGTATATGCATACATTTGAAACATTAATAATACATGTGTTAGTGTGATAGCAGGGTTTATTCAGTTGTACATTTGATTTTTCTGAATCTTTTTAGTAACTTCATTGCCCTTAATAAGTTTTTGACCCACAGGTTAGAAACTAACTTGATACAACTTCCTTACTTCACAGATGAGGGAACAAATGATTTAGAACAGGTCATTTACATGAATTTCTCAAGGTAACAAAGAGTTCTAAAGGCAGGGTAGAATCTAGAATTCCTGACCTTTAGACCAGTTAATACCAAATTAGCCAAAAACATTACACCTATGAACATAAAGGCAGAATTAAATTATAACATGTCTGATAAATGGTCTGATGTATCGATTCTACTGTTCAGAAGGTGCTGTCAGACACTGAATTCCCTGGCATGTATGACATGTCATATAGGCCCTATATTGCTACTGAAAGTGAAAAGTTATTTCCCTGATTTGAAACAAACTACACACAGAGTTTAAAAATTTCAGTATGAGAGAGTCTATCTACCTGCTTATATATTATATGCCCAAGAACTTGGTACTGTGGCTCAGTTCCTTTCACATTCATTTTTTCTCTTTGAGTGTAGGAAAGATGAATAAAGAAAATAAAAGCCAGAATAGCTCGGCTTGCAGGAAGAGGAGCTAAAAAGGGTCAGAAGGATAGACGTTTGAGATGCTCAACCTGTGTGTGGATGGCTCTGTTCCACTGATCCCACTGGAGGAGTGTATTAGAAGTGGCATAATAATTAGGCTCAAAAATTTACCCTCAGTGTGCCCTTCAAACAAAAAGCTTGGATTGAGCCTTGGGGCAATTCAGTTCAGTGATTTTTAGACCTCTGTATAATACAGCTGCAGAAGAGAAGTCTCGAGAGAACAGGGTTTTCTCCTTTTTGAGACCTAACATTGCACATTTTCTGATTAACCAGAGTGTTGGTAAAAACCACTTCCCTTTAAATTTCATATTGGTTATTTATTCTTTATGATTAAACCATTATGATTAACCACTATGATTAAACCATCAAAACCACAGCATAAAATTATAATTAAGCCTCATTTTTACAAACTTACACGTCTTAAAACCTTATTCTTATTATTAGATTTAGTATCCAGGCAGAAATATAAAATTTTCCTAGCCAGATTCTAAACTGTATGTATTATTTGCTTCAAATAATCAAAACTAGGAAACGATAATGACATTACAGAGTTGAAATACAGTTATTTCTTTCATGAAATATATTAAATATTTGTCTTTCTGTGATTTGTGGATGGTTTTGAAATAAATATAAGTTTGAATCAGATGAAATAAAGGTTTGGATGTTATTTCTTTAGAGCAAAGTTAACATATAATCTTATGTATAACAGACACTCAGTGTTGTCAATCAAAAAGATCTTAAATATGCTTAAGGAATATGGATTTCAACAAACAACCACTTGCTGACACTTAAGATAAGCACTTTAGAAGTGCATGAGAGTACAATGTTATGTTCTGGCATGGAGCCAGAATGTTTTATTTTCTTACCAACATTTTATTTCCCTGAACTCTAAAAGAAGTGACAGGTTATTTTGTCTGTAATGGTGGTTATTTTCAACTTCAAAAACTTTTCTGTGATCTTAAAACCTTATAATTTGTTCACAGTTACAAGTTAATACAGGCACGGAGCAGCATCTGTATGCAATTTTAGCTGAGAGATAGAGTGGGAACTTTTAGTCCTTCCAAACTTGTTTCATTAGACATGCATTATTTAGGACAAGCATAGTACTGAGTTAGCTTACGTCTGATCTGTTGGAAACTGGAAACGTGGACATTTAGTCTTTTGAGGGGGTGGATCTTGGCTATGTCCCCCATCGGGCTAGTTCTCCGTTACATGGACAGCCAGGAATAAGGGCAGAAAAAGGGACACTATACAAAAGCTCTTTCTGCCAAGCTGTGTAGTAATGCTTTCTCCTAGGCTAAATCATCTAGTGAAGGGGAAGTTGCTCAGTTGTGTCTGACTCTTTATGACCCCATGAACTATACAGTCGGTGGAATCCTCCAGGCCAGAATACCGGAAAAGGTAGCTCTTCTCTGGGGGATCTTCCCAGCCTAGGAATCAAACTGGGGTGTCCTGCACTGCAGGCAGATTCTTTACCAGTTTCGGCTTCCCTCATAGCTCAGTTGGTAAAGAATCTGCCTACAATGCAAAAGACCCCTGTTCAATTCCTGGGTGGAGAAGTTCCCCCGGAGAAGGGAAAGGCTACCCACTCCAGTACTCTTGGGTTTCTCTTGTGGCTCAGCTGGTAAAGAATCTGCCTGCAATGTGGGTGACCTGGGTTTGATCCTTGGGTTGGGAAGATCCCCTGGAGAAGGGAAAGGCTACCCACTCCAGTATTCTGGCCTGGAGAATTCCAAGGACTGTATAGTCCATGGGGTCACAAAGAGTCAGACACCACTGAGCGACTTTCACTTTCTTTACCAGTTGAACTACCGGGAATCCCTACATCACCTAGTTCAGTTCAGCTCAGTTCAGTTGCTCAGTCGTGTCCGACTCTTTGTGACCCCATGGGCTGCAGCACGCCAGGCCTCCCTGTCCATCACCAACTCCCAGAGTTTACTCAAACTCATGTCCATTGAGTCGGTGATGCCATCCAACCATCTCATCCTCTGTTATCCCCTTCTCCTAAAGCCTTCGATCTTTCCCAGCATCAGGGTCTTTTCCAATGAGTCAGCTCTCCGCATCAGGTGGCCAAAGTATTGGAGTTTCAGCTTCAGCATCAGTCCTTCCAGTGAATATTCAGGGCTGATTTCCTTTAGGATGGACTGGTTGGATCTCCTTGCAGTCCAAGGGTCTTTCAAGAGTCTTCTCCAAAACCACAGTTCAAAAGCATCAAATTTGGGAAACTCAGCAGTGGCCACAGGACTGGAAAAGGTCAGTTTTCATTCCAATCCCAAAGAAAGGCAATCCCAGAGAATGCTCAAACTACTGCACAACTGCACTCATCTCACACTCTAGCAAAGTAATGCTCAAAATTCTCCAAACTAGGCTTCAACAGTACGTGAACCATGAACTTCCAGATGTTCAAGGTGGATTAGAAAAGGCAGAGGAACCAGAGATCAAATTGCCAACATCCATTGGATCATTGAAAAAGCAAGAGAGTTCCAGAAAAACATCTACTTTTGCTTTATTGACTATGCCAAAGCCTTTGTGTGGATCACCACAAATGATGGAAAATTCTTCAAGAGATGGGAATACCAGACCACCTGACCTGCCTCCTGAGAAATCTGTATGCAGGTCAAGAAGCAAAAGTTAGAACTGGACATGGAACAACAGACTGGTTCCAAATTGGAAAGGAGTACATCAAGGCTGTATATTGTCACCCTGCTTATTTAACTTATATGCAGAGTACATCTTGAGAAATGCAGGACTGGATGAAAAAGCTGGTATCAAGATTGCCAGGAGAAATATCAATAACCTCAGATATGCAGATGACACCACCCTTATGGCAGAAAGCGAAGAAGAACTAGAGCCTCTTGATGAAAGTGAAAGAGGAGAGTGAAAAAGTTGACTTAAAACTTCACCTGTCTGCAACAAAATTCACCTCTCCTTTGCTACATCTTTTCAGGTGTTCCTTTGCTGGACATCACCATGACACTCCCTTTTTGAGCCTGCCCTTCTAAGACAGTGACTAACCCACTCCAGCTTTCTCTCTTCCTCTTTTCCTTTCAGGCATTGTTCAACAGCCTTACTGTGGCTTCCCAGAGATTTCAGGAATTAACAAAAAGTAGTCTGAGAAGAGAAAAAAAAAAGTATTGTGGGCAAGGCTCTTCAAACCACACAGAGACTACTCTGCTTTCATGAAGAAATAAATCCCATGAATAGTCCTATGGAAGTGAAGGTAAAAAAAAAAAAATTTTTTTTAAAGTTTATTTGAAAAGAAGGGAAGAAGAAAAAGAATGACTGCAGTGTTTTGCTGAAGTCTTATCAAAAAACATATGGAGTTGGGAGGCAGCAAATTTGTAAGAAAGTTGGAGATGGTCTATTACTTATATGATCTTAGGATAAATGCTGCAATGTCAATTTAAAGATCACAAGTTGGACAGAAATGATAGGATCTGTATCCACCTTTTGGAAATTAACTGCTTTATTATATCCAGTCTTTATATTTGCAATTGTGCCCCATGTTAAAGCAAATGATTAAAGCAAATCTTCCCTGATAGATTATTAGACAAATTTGCTTGGTAAAATTTTGGATGGAGTAGGCTTTCTGAAGAAATCTAAATGTGAATCTGTATCACTTAAAAACAAAACCAGGGACTCTGCTTGTTAATTTCCATGCAAGGTTCTTGCCGACTGGCAGTCAGGACAGGAACTGGGGTGCTTTGTGGTGGCAGTAGAAGGCTGGCAGTGAAAAGTATATAACAATGCCCCTGTTTTCTGTTTCCAATTCTTGCAGCATAGAGCTGGAATCCAGAAAATGTGCCGCTTTAAATAATTCAAATTTCAAGTCTGTTGGTGGTTCATGACAATTTTGATTTACTTTTCCCTAGCATTTTAATTTTATGCTTAGTTTTCATCCCCTGTTGTTGGTTTTTTTAAATTCCTCTTCCTTAAGTTCTTTGATTTTAAGAATCAGTGTGATGATCTCCTTTATAAATATTAAGCAAGGCTATTGAGTCAGAAACAGGATATACAAAGAAAGATATATGAGAAAAATCAAAGACAACTTCTAAAATAAGAAGTCAGCCTGAATTTTACAAAGCTTTATGGATTTATAATGACTCTCTCAACCCATGCTAATGTTCTAGGAGAGCTTTAGAGCTCAGTTCTTACCCGGAATCTCCTTTGTAGATAACAAGCTTGACATGCTTTAAATATTTATAGTGGGGTCCCAGAGTGTTACCAAAAACAATGCAGCTTCTAGCATATGGACTATGAAGCCAGAATCTTCATTACTGTCACACATGGTGACAGAGTGGAAATAAACAGTCTAAAACAGGCAAGTCTGGAGAGGCTAGATCAGCTAAAGGATGATAAACATTCACATGTGTCCTCCCAATATGTGTTTTATTATATACGTTTGTGTTTTCTTCTGACTTCAAAAAATAATTTTTGTTTAAACAGCAGGAAAATGTTTAATGAAGAAAATGTACACTGAAAATATAATTGCTATTTTCTTAATAAAAATTTTCTCTACTGTCTCAGTCTCTCTCTCTCTTAGACACACACACACACACACACACACACACACACACACACACACACACACATCTCTGTGCTTATCTTTGCTGGCCTTCATTCTCTTCTCCTCCATGCTGGCTTTTTCTCCACATGATCGTGAACATGGCTGGGAGCTGCAGCTCCAATGTTGTTAACATGGTAGCTTTGTTACTGTGGGGAAAGATAGGGTCCCTGCTTCTGCATATGACATTTCTATAGAAAAATGCTGATTCACCAAAATTTGAGTCTTGTGTCAATTCTTCTTACCAGTCCCTGTTGCTAAAACAATGGAACCATTTGAATGGCAAGCCTGGTTCATGTGCCCACGACTGGCAGCCTCACTAATGTCAAAACTTAGAGCAAGGAGGATCAGGTCCATCAAAGAAGAACTGCATTTACTTGAGGAAGGGGAAAAGGGCATGTTCAGCAGGTAAAGATACAGGTGGCTGAAAGTGAGAGTGAAAGTGTCAGTTGCTCAGTCATATCTGACTCTTTGAGATTCCATAAACATAGCCCACCAGGCTCCTCTGTCCATGGGGCTCTCCAGGCAAGAATACTGGAGTGGATAGCCATTCCCTTCTCCAGGGGATCTTCCAGACTGAGGGATTGAACCCAGGTCTCCTACACTGCAGGCAGATTCTTCACCATCTGAGCCACCAGGGAAACCCAAAATACCAAATTTAATTATTTTTTTGGTTGCACCATGAGGCATATGGGATCTTTGTTCCCCAACCAGGGATATAACCTGTCTCCCCTGCAGTGGAAGTGTGGAGTCTTAATCACTGGACCACCAGTGGTTAAAAGTGTTAGTCATTCAGTCAAGTTCGACTCTTTGTGACCCCGCGGACTATAATCTGCAAGGCTCCTCTGTCCATGAAATTTTCCAGGTAAGAATACTGGAGTGGGTTGCCGTTCCATTCTCCAGGGGATCTCCCCAACTCAGGGATCATACCCAGGTCTCCTGCATTGCGGGTGGATTCTTTACTGTCTGAGTCATTATCTGAGTCATTCTGTAGAGGGGAAGCCCTCTACAGAAAATTAAGGATACAAAGAGAATTGCCAGACACACTGTTTTGCAAGAACTGATAATGAGATCTTCCACAGACATGACAACATCCTTATTATTTATTTAATGGATATTTATTAAGTGTCTCCAACTGTAATCCTTGACATTCAGTTTCTCCTGTCTTGGAATATAGGAGTGAGCAGTAGGTGAAACTCAAATGCAAATCCCTTTCCCTGGTGGAGTGACTTACTCAAGCGTCTTGTCACATTAGGGTGACACCCTATAGCCATAAGACGTTGTTTCTCTAATTCCAAAGTAATTCTTTAATTTGTCAGGCCGCCGCTACTGATTTGTCATGGTATCACAGTCACGTGTGGTCTGTTGACGCCCTTTCCTCTGTGCCTGTTCACACACTGAGCCCACACACTTGCTGCTCGGCCTCTCATGGCAACCTTAACGGAAAGACCAAATCACAATTCAGGGTTTGTCATCTTCCCTCGGATATCATGCCCATATCCTCATGCTTTTCAGTACTTTCTTTTTGTCCCCGATCACTCTTACCTTCAGCTGAAATAAGAAATAACTTTCTTCCCTCCAATGAAATAATTTTTAAAAACTTTTCATTTTATGTTGGAGTATAGCCAAGTAACAATTGTGATAGTTTCAGATGGACAGCAAAGGACCTCAGCTATACATATACATGTATCCATTCTTCCCCAAACTTCCCTCCCATCCAGGCTACCAGATAACATTAAGCAGAGTTCGATGTCCTCTCCAGTAGATCCATATTGGTTATCCATTTAAAATACAGCAGTCTGTACATGTCAATCCCAAACTCCCTAACTATCCCTTCCCCTATACTTCCCCCCGTGGAAACCATATGAAAAAACTCTTAACTGGTTCCAAAATAGCATCATTGCAGTGCTCTGGAGATAAAAATCCTTTCATAAGTTCAATTTCTTAAATTCTTCTCCTGAGGTTTCTAAACCCAGGTGTTGGGAACTGGTGCCATTTATTATGGATCTTTCGGATTTGTCCCTGGTGCATGTCTGCTGGTACTTCATGAGTGAGTCTTACCACCTCCACACTGTTCACTCAGGTTCATCTGCAGGCCACACTCCTCATAGGTAACTAGGGTTCGCTTGACCCTGGACTTGTTCAAAGGTCTCAGTCACTGCTCGTTCAAGCAGACTCTTTGAATCTTCTTGTAACTGGAATCTGATAAATTCATCTTTTTATTTCCTGATAAATTGAAAATTGGGAGTGAATGTACATTTGGGGCTTTTGTCTTGCACCCTTTCTACATGGCTAACTATAATATGAAACAGAATGAAACAAGATCAAAATGAAAAGAATACAGAAAAGGTCAGGAGAATACAGACCAGGGACTAACTGATTCCAACTGGGGGAATCAGGTAACATTTAAGAAAAGGTGATATTTGAGCTGAACTTTGAAGAGTGGTTGGATTTTGATTAGGGTTATGGAAGCATTTCAGCTTGAGAGACAGAGTTGTGACATTCCTAAGTTTGGCGAAATAGAAGTCCAGATCCACAGAACTTTGTGGGGCCAAAATGTATTCTTAGAGATCTATTAAAATTTTCCTCTTCATAGTGGGTCCAAATACACGTCAAAATACTTATATGTTGGAAAATGAATACAGAAAATAGATTTTTGAATCCCTTCCATGAATACTGAAGAATTCAATCTTAACTGGGAGGGAGCAAGCATTAAAAAAAGGGTCAGAGCAAGGAAGTAATATTTCTTTTGGAAAAGTATTTTTGAAAGCAATGTAAATGTTGGATAAAGAACTGCTAGACTGAAGATAAGGTGACCAGTTAAGAAACTACAGGGAAACCCTCTAGTCATCTGTTGCAGTCCAACGAGGCCTGTCCATGTGGCAGGAATACCAAGTTTACGCTGAATCAAATATCTCTGTCATGTTCTTGTACACTGGCTTCTGGAACTCAAGTAAAGGCCCTTTCATTTCAGGTGAAATTCCTCTTGGTAGATTGGACCTAGGCTGATCTTTGGAGAGAGATCAGGCCCTGACCTTTGTAGTGGGAGCACTGGCTCCAAGATCCTAGACAACCAAGGAACTAATGCTCAGTCAGTCAGTCAGTTCAGTCGCTCAGTCGCGTCTGACTCTCTGCAACCCAATGAATTGCAGCACGGCCAGGCCTCCCTGTCCATCACCAACTCCTGGAGCTTACCCAAACTCATGTCCATTGAGTCGGTGATGCCATCCAACCATCTCATCCTCTGTCGTCCCCTTCTCCTCCTGCCCTCAATCTTTCCCAGCATCAGGGTTTTTGCAATGAGTCAACTCTACACATGAGGTGGCCAATGTATTGGAGTTTCAGCTTCAGCATCAGTCCTTTCAGTGAACACCCAGGACTGATCTCCTTTAGGATGGACTGGTTGGATCTCCTTGCAGTTCAAGGGACTCTCAAGAGTCTTCCCCAACACCACAGTTCAAAAGCATCAATTCTTCAGTGCTCAGCTTTCTTCACAGTCCAACTCTCACATCCATACATGACCACTGGAAAAACCATAGCCTTGACTAGACGGACCTTTGTTGGCAAAGTAATATCTCTGCTTTTTAATATGCTGTCTAGGTTGGTCATAACTTTCCTTCCAAGGGGTAAGCATCTTTTAATTTCATGGCTGCAGTCACCATCTGCAGTGATTTTGGAGCCCAAAAAAATAAAGTCTGACACTGTTTCCCCATCTGTTTCTCCTGAAGTAATGGGACCAGATGCCATGATCTTCGTTTTCTGAATGTTGAGTTTTAAGCCAAATTTTTCACTCTCTTTCACTTTCATCAAGAGGCTTTTTAGTTCCTCTTCACTTTCTGCCATAAGGGTTGTGTCATCTGCATATCTGAGGTTATTGATATTTCTCCCGGCAATCTTGATTCCAGCTTGTGCTTCCTCCAGCCCAGCGTTTCTCATGATGTACTCTGCACATAAGTTAAATAAGCAGGGTGACAATATACAGCCTTGACGTACTCCTTTTCCTATATGGAACCAGTCTGTTGTTCCATGTCCAGTTCTAATTGTTGCTTCCTGACCTGCATACAGCTTTCTCAAGAGGCAGGTCAGGTGGTCTGGTATTCCCATCTCTTTCAGAATTTTCCACAGTTTATTGTGATCCACACAGTCAAAGGCTTTGGCATAGACAATAAAGCAGAAATAGATGTTTTTCTGGAACTCTCTTGCTTTTTTGATGATCCAGCAGATATTGGCAATTTGATCTCTGGTTCCTCTGCCTTTTCTAAAACCAGCTTGAACATCTGGAAATTTACGGTTCATATATTGCTGAAGCCTGGCTTGGAGAATTTTGAGCATTACTTTACTAGTGTGTGAGATGAGTGCAAATTGTGCAGTAGTTTGAGCATTCTTTGGGATTGCCTTTCTTTGGGTTGGAATGAAAACTGACCTTTTCCAGTCCTGTGGCCACTGCTGAGTTTTCCAAATTTGCTGACATATTGAGTGCAGCATTTTCACTGCATCATCTTTCAAGCTTTGAAATAACTCAACTGGAATTCTATCACCTCCACTAGTTTTGTTCATATTGATGTTTTCTAAGGTCCACTTGACTTCACATTCCAGGATGTCTGGCTCTAGGTGAGTGATCACACCATCGTGATTATCTGGGTCGTGAAGATCTTTTTTGTACAGTTCTGTATATTCTTGCTACCTCTTCTTAATATCTTCTGCTTCTGTTAGGTCCCTACCATTTCTGTCCTTCATTGAGCCCATCTTTGCATAAAATGTTCCCTTGGTATCTCTAATTTTCTTGAAGAGATCTCTAGTCTTTCCCATTCTATTGTTTTCCTCCATTTGTTTGCATTGATCGCTGAGGATGGCTTTCTTATCTCTCCTTGCTATTCTTTGGAACTCTGCATTCAAATGGGAATATCTTTCCTTTTCCCCTTTACTTTTAGCCTCCCTTCATCTCACAGCTATTTGTAAGGCCTCTTCAGACAGCCCTTTTGCTTTTTTGCATTTCTTTTTCTTGGGGATGGTCTTGATTCCTGTCTCCTGTACAATGCCACGAACCTTTGTCCATAGTTCATCAGGTACTCTGTCTATCAGATCTAGTCCCTTAAATCTATTTCTCACATCCACTGTATAGTCATAAGGGATTTTATTTAGGTCATAGCTGAATGGTCTAGTGGTTTTCTCCACTTTCTTCAATTTCAGACTGAGTTTGGCAATAGGAGTTCTTGATCTGAGCAACAGTCAGCACCCGGTCTTGTTTTTGCTGACTGTATAGAGCTACTCCATCTTTGGCCGCAAAGAATGTAATCAATCTGATTTCGGTGTTGACCATCTGGTGATGTCCATGTGTAGAGTCTTCTCTTGTATTGTTGGAAGAGGGTATTTGCTATGACCAGTGCGTTTTCTTGGCAGAGCTCTATTAACCTTTGCCCTGCTTCATTCCATGCTCCAAGGCCAAATTTGCCTGTTACTCCAGGTGATTCTTGACTTCCTACTTTTGCATTCCAGTCCCCTATAATGAAAAGGACATCTTTTTTGGGTGTTAGTGCTGGAAAGTGTTGTAGGTCTTCATAGAATTGTTCAACTTCAGCTTCTTCAGCGTTACTGGTTGGGGCATAGACTTGGATTACTGTGATATTGAATGGTTTGCCTTGAAAACAAACAGAGATCATTCTGTTGTTTTTGAGATTACATTGAAGTACTGCATTTCGGACTCTTTTGTTGATTATGATGGCTACTCCATTTCTTCTAAGTGATTCTTGCCCACAGTAGTAGATATAATGGTCATCTGCATTAAATTCACCCATTCCAGTCCATCTTGGTTCGCTGATTTCTAGAATGTCAATGTTCACTCTTGTCATCTCCTGTTTGACCACTTCCAATTTGCCTTGATTCACGGACCTAACATTCCAGGTTGCTATGCAATATTGCTTTTTACAGCATCAGACCTTGCTTCTATCACCAGTCCCATCCACATCTGGGTGTTGTTTTTGCTTTGGCTCCATCCCTTCATTCTTTCTGGAGTTATTTTTCCACTGATCTTCAGTAGCATACTGGGCACCTACCGAACTGGGGAGTTCATCTTTCAGTGTCCTATCCTTTTGCCGTTTCATACTGTTCATGGAGTTCTCAAGCCAAGAATACTGAAGTGGCTTTCCATTCCCTTCTCCAGTGGACCACATTCTGTCAGACCTCTCCACCATGACCCGTCCATCTTGGGTGGCCCCACATGGCATGGCCTAGTTTCATTGAGTTAGATGAGTCTGTGGTCCATGTGATCAGATTGGCTATTTGTGATTGTGGTTTCAGTCTGTCTGCCCTCTGATGCCCTCTCCCAGTGCCTACGGTCTTACTTGGTTTTCTCTTACCTTGGATGTGGGTTATCTCTTCACGGCTGGTCCAGCAAAGTTCAGCTGCTCCTTACCTCGGACGTGTGGTAGCTCCTCTTGGCTGCACTTGTGTGCCATCACAGCTGCCCACACTTGTGCGCTGTCGCAAAAGGCAGACAAATAGTACACAAATGAAGGAACAAACTAGAAACACAAAAGTCCAAATAAATGAAGAGGAAACAGGCAAACTACTTGAAAAAGAATTCAGAATAAGAACAGTAAAGATGATCAAAATCCTTGAAAACAAAATGGAGAAAATGCAAGGATCAATTAACAAAGACATAGAAGAATTAAGGAATAAACATACAGACAACACAATTACTGAAATTAAAAATACTCTAGAAGGCATCAATATCAGAATATCTGAAGCAGAAGAACGAATCAGTGAGCTGGAAAATAAAATGGTGGAAATAAGTTCAGAAGAGCACAACAAAGTAAAAAGAATGAAAATAACTGAAGATAGTCTCAGAGACCTCTGGGACAATACCAAATGCACCAACATTCACATTATAGGGGTCCCAGAAGAAGAAGAGAAAAAGGAAGGGTATGAGAAAATTTTTTAAGAGATTACAGTTGAAAATTTCCCCAACATGGAAAAGGAAATAGTCAATCAAGTCCAAGAGGCACAAAGAGTCCCATACAGGATAAACTCAAGGAAAAACACACTAAGACACATACTAATCAAACTAACAAAGACTAAACACAAAGGAAGAATACTAAAAGCAGTAAGGGAAAAGCAACAAGTAACATACAAGGGAAATCCCATATGCTTAACAGTTGATCTTTCAGCAAAAACTCCGCAGGCCAGACAATGCAATCATATCTCAAGAAACAAGAAAAAGGTCAAACAGACAATCTAGCTTACACTTAAAAAAACTGGAAAAAGAAGAACAAAAACCCCCAACATTAGTAGAAGGAAAGAAATCATAAATACCTGAGCAGAAACAAATGAAAAAGAAATGAAAGAAACAATAGTAAAGATTAATAAAACTAAAAGCTGGTTCTTTGAGAAGATAAACAAAATTTACAAGTCTTTAGCCAGACTCGTCAAGAAAAAAAGAGAGAAGAAACAAATCAACAAAATTAGAAATGAAAAAGGAGAGGTTACAACAGACAATGCAGAAATGCAAAGGATTATAAGAGACTATTATTATCAACTATATGGCAATAAAATAGATAACCTGGAAGAAACGGACAGATTCTTAGGAAAGTTGAATCTTCTAAGACTGAACCAGAACCAGGAAGAAATAGAAATTATGAACAACCCACTTATAAGCACTGAAATTGAAGCTGTGATCATAAATCTCCCGAAAAACAAAAGCCCAGAACCAGACGGCTTCACAGGAGAATTCTATCAAACATTTAGAGAAGAGCTAATGCATATCCTCCTAAAACTATCTCAAAAAAATTGCAGAGGAAGGAACACTTCCAAACTCATTCTACGAGGCCACCATCACGCTGATACCAAAACCAGACAAAGACAATACAAAAAAAGAAAACTACAGGCCAATATCACCAATGAACATAGACGCAAAAATCCTCAACAAAATTTTAGCAAACAAAATTCAGCAACACACCAAAAAGCTCATACACCATGATCAAGTTGGATTTATTCCAGGAATGCAAGGATTCTTCAATATACACAAATCAATCAATGTGATATACTATATTAACAAATTAAAAGATAAAAACCATATGATAATCTCAATATATGCAGAAAAACCCTTTGACAAAATTCACCACCCATTTAAGATTAAAACTCTTCAAAAAATGGGCATAGAAGGAACCTACCTCAACACAGTAAAGGCCATATATGATAAGCCTACAGCAAACATTATTTTTAATGGTGAAAATCTGAAAACATTCCCCCTCAGAATCAGGAATAAGACAAGGGTGTCCACTTTCACCACTATTATTCAACATAGTTCTGGAAGTCCTAGTTATAGCAATCAGAGAAGACAAATAAAAGGAATCCGGATCAGAAAAGAAGTAAAGCTCTCACTGTTTGCAGATGACATGATACTGTACATAGAAAACCCTAAAGATAGTATTGGAAAATTACTAGAGTCAATCAGTGAATTTAGCAAAGTTTCAGGATACAAAATCAACACACAGAAATCAACTGCATTTCTATATACTAACAATGAAAAATCAGAAAGAGAAATTAAGGAATCAATTCTATTCACCATTGCAACAAAAAGAATTAAATATCTAGGGATAAACTTACCTAAGGAACAAAAGAACTGTACACAAAAGTTATAAGACACTGATGAAAGAAATCAAAGATGACAAAATGAAGAGATATTCCATGTCCCTGGGTAGGAAAAATCAATATTGTGAAAATGACTATATTACCAAATGCAATCTACAGATTCAGTGCAACCCCTATCAAATTACCAATGGCATTTTCCACAGAACTAGAACAAAAAATTACACAATTCTTATGGAAACACGAAAGACCCTGAATAGTCAAAGCAGTCTTGAGAAGGAAGAATGGAGCTGGAGGAATTAGTCTTCCTGACTTCAAATTATACTACAAGTCATCAAGACAGTATGGGACTGGCACAAAAAGAGAATTATAGACCAATGGAACAAAATAGAAAGAACAGAAATAAACCCATACACCTATGGGTACCTTATTTTTGACAAAGGAGGCAAGATTATACAATGGGGCAAAGACAGCCTCTTCCATAAATGGTGCTGGGAAAACTGGACAGCTATGTTCCAGAGAGTGGAATTAGAACACTTCCTAACATCATGCATAAAGATAAACTCAAAATGGGTTAAAGACCTAAATGTAAGACCAGAAACTATAAAACTCTTAGAGGAAAACATAGGCAGAACACTCGATGACATAAATCAAAGCAAGATCTTCTATGACCCACCTCCTAGAGTAACGGAAATAAAAACAAAAGTAAACAAGTGGGACCTGGTTAAACTTAAAAGCTTTTGCACAGCAAAGGAAACTATAAGCAAGGTGAAAAGACAACTCTCAGAATGGGAGAAAATAATAGCAAATGAAACACTTGACGAAGGATTAACTTCCAAAATATACAAGCAGCTCATACAATTCAATGCCAGAAAAACAAACAACCCAATCAAAAAGTGGGGAAAAGACCTGGGCTTCTATAGGAGATGCCTGAATGCTTCTTTTCCTCTCTTGGAGGCTCTTTTGTGGCTCCTCTGAGACCCACCCCCAATGGTCTCAGGATCTCCATATTGTAACATCCCCTGTCATGGGTGATACTTTCTCCAGCTTATCTTTCAGGGCAACTTTCAGCTTTTCAAGCTCTGTCCTGGAGGCAGAGCTGACATAGTCTTTCTCTGCTGGACTCCTACGCCCTAACCAGACAACTCTCTTAGGCTAGGATCTGGCTTACTTCAGTGACATTTGTTTGGTCCACCAGAGCTGGGCTCTGCATCCAGGTTCTACCAAACTCTGGAAACACAAGTTGGTCTTTCCTACTACTCCACCCTCTTCTCTCTACTCAGCTAGCTGCCAAAGGCCACTGCACCAGATACCACTGCTACATTGCTCCAGGGGTACATCTCATACCTAGGCTCTCTGCCCTCTGAACTCCAGAGATTCACTAGGTTCTCTCAAGGACTCTTCTACTTCACTCTTGTATTATACCAGGATGAATTAAGGGGTTTATCCACTTAGAAAGAGGCATACAATGGGAGAATGAGATGTCCGTTTACCTTTACTTATGAGTATGCCACCTCCAAAGAATGTTCAAACTACCACACTCATCGCACATGCTAGCAAAGTAATGCTCAAAATTCTCCAAGCCAGGTTCTACAGTATGTGAACCATGAATGTCCAGATATTCAAGCTGGATTTAGAAAAGGCATAGGAACAAGAGATCAGACTGCCAACATCCGTTGAATCATTGAAAAAGCAAGAGAGTTCCAGAAAAAACATCTACTTCTGCTTTATTGACTATGCCAAAGCCTTTGACTGTGTGGCTCACAGAAAACTGTGGAAAATTCTTCAAGAGATGGGAATACTAGACCACCTGACCTGCTTCCTGAGAAATCTGTATGCAGGTCAAGAAGCAACGGCTAGAACTGGACATGGAACAATGGACTGGTTCCAAATTGAGAAAGGAGGAGGAGGTTGAGGCTGTATGTTGTCACCCTACATATTTAACTTATATGCAGAGTACATCATGTGAAATGCCAGGCTGGAGGAAGCACAAGCTGGAATCAAGACTGTTGGGAGAAATATCAATAACCTCAGATATGCAGATGACACCAGCCTTATGGCAGAAAGCGAAGAAGAACTAGAGAGCCTCTTGATGAAAGTGAAAGAGGAGAGTGAAAAAGTTGGCTTAAAACAGCATTCAGAAAACTAAGATCATGACATCAGATCCCATCACTTCATGGCAAATAGATGGGAAAGCCATGGAAACACTGATAGACTGTATTTTTTGGGGGCTCCAAAATCACTGCAGATGGTGACTGCAGCCATGAAATTAAAAGATACTTGCTCCTTGGCAGAAAAGCTATGACCAACCTAGACAGCTTATTAAAAAGCAGAGACATTACTTTGCCAACAAAGGTCCATCTACTCAAAGTTATGGTTTTTCCAGTAGTCATGTATGGATGTGAGAACTGAAGAATTGATGCTTTTGAACTATGGTGTTGGAGAAGACTCTTGAGAGTCCCTTGGATTGCAAGGAGATCCAACCAGTCAATCCTAAAGGAAATCAGTTCTGAATATTCATTGGAAGGACTGATGCTGAAGCTAAAACTCCAATACTTTGGCCACCTGATGTGAAGAACTGACTCATTGGAAAAGACCCTGATGCTGGGAATGATTGAAGGCGGGAAGAGAAGGATATGACAGAGGATGACATGGTTGGAGGGAATCACCAACTTGATGGACATGAGGTTAGGTAAGCTCTGGAGTTGGTGATGGACAGGGAAGCCTGGAGTGCTGCAGTCCATGGGGTTGCAAAGAGTTGGACACGACTGAGAGACTGAACTGAACTGATGCCACCTCCATCAGGTGGCATCTATCTAATGATTGCTCTTTGCTCCCATTGCTAGGAATTCATCTTGCTAAAACCCCTAGGGAATTTCTAATGAAACTCTATCCTGATCTTCCATAGATTTTTAGAAGTGATGACTTCCAGAATAGCTATGGTAAGTCCTGTTATGTTGAGTCCTTTAGATCAGAGGCATAGTACTTTTTATCCATTGACCTCAGATTTGGGACCTCAGATGAAGACTCAAGAATGCTGTAGAAGGCTTATTTACTACTCTTTTATGTAACTAAATATATGCCTAAATTATGTTTATAGGAAAATAAGCACATTATGTTGGAGAAGGAAATGGCAACACACTCCAGTAAACTTGCCTAGAGAATCCCATGGACAGAGGAGCCTGGCAGGCTACAGTCCATGAGGTCACATAGAGTTGGACACGACTGAGTGAACAAGCATAATCAGCACATGCCTAAATATGAATATGAGTGAGATGTTCTCCAGAGTGTGGGCTCTGGAGCCAGAGAGGCAAGGTCCAAATTCAGAGTCTGCCGTTTCTTAGATACATGACAGGAACACCCAGTACTTCACTTCCTTGAACTGAAAAATGGAGTGCTATTTTTTCCCATCTTCTGTGAGACAATATTGTGAGATTTTATATATATATATATATATATATATATATATATATGGTTAGGGTTAGGGTTTTATATATATATATATATATATATATATTTATATCAGAGTATTCTTAATTCTCTTCTACTCTGAAGACCCAAGGCACACATATTCAGAGTTACTTTTATGAATGTTTTTATTATTTCTGCATTCCTGTTATTCTTTCCTACATCCTAAAAACCATTCTAAATTTAGAATGGATATATTCAAGATGAGTTCTCAGCCATTTCTCCTAATTTCTCTCTGAGTAATTGGCTTGAAACTACATATCAAAGTCATGTAAAAAATGAATAAATAAATAAAATAAAAAATAAATAAATGAATAATAAATTTAAAGAGCTTAGGTTATTGCTTGACCATAGTAATATTAGCTACTATTGTCGTTTAGTTGCTAAGTCGTGTCCCACTCTTTGTGACCTCATGGACTGCAGCATGCCAGGCTTCCCAGTCCTTCACTATCTCCCACAGTTTGCTCAAATTTGTGTCCATTGAGTCAGTGATGCTATCTAACCATCTCATCCTCTGCCACCCCCTTCTCCTTTTGCCTATAATCTTTCCCAGCATAAGGGTCTTTACCAATGAGTCAGCTCTTTGCATCAAGTGGCCAAAGTATTTGAGGTTCAGCATCAGTCCTTCTGAAGAATATTCAGGGTTGAATTCCTTTAGGATTGACTGGTTTGATCTCCTGGCTGTCCAAGGGACTCTCAAGAGTCTTCTCCAGCACTACAGTTCGACAGCATCAATCCTTTGGCACTCAGCCTTCTTTATCATCCAACTCTCATATCTGTACATGACTACAGGATAAGTCATAGCTTTGACTACACAGACCTTTGTCAGCAAAGTGATGTCTCTGCTTTTTAATACACTGTTTGTCATAACTTCCCTTATAAAAAGCAAGCATCATGGCTACAGCCACTGTGATAGCAGACTCCAGTGATTTTGGAATCCAAGAAAACAAAATCTGTCACGGCTTCCACTTTTCCTCCTATTTGCTATGAAGTGCTAGGACCTACTGTTGCTTTTTTCTATTTTTTATATTCTCCCACATTCTTCTTATAGTGGTCTTTGTTTCTGGCTGCTCTCACATTACAATAATGGAATAATAGCAAAGATTATCATGACAGAATTTCTCTCAACTGAGTTAAAAATATGTTCCTAAGTTATGAATTACACTAGATCCATTTCAGTTTGGTCAAAATTGTTAAGATAAAAAATGGATCCAGTCACTTAGCTAAGGGTGAATTTTGTTCATTGAGTCAATGAATTGGAATGAGGCGGTATTTGAAATTATGGTATTTTGAATTAATGAAATTACATTAATATGGAATTAATGTATCAGGGTTTATGGCTTTCAAGAATGGAAAAGAGATTGCTGGGCTAGGGATGAAGAGACCTGAGTTCTATTCATGGGTCTATGATTAACAAAGTGTGTGAATACAGACAACTCACTTTATTCCCCAGGCCTTGGTTTCCACATTAGACAAATGAAAGGTTGTACTAGACAAGAAGACAGCATGGGGAAGAGAGTAGACTCCGGTGACAGAAGGAGCTAAACCAATATGAACCCTGACCCTTACCAAATCTGTACTCATTAGCAAGTTATTTTATCTCTCTAAGTATAGTTCCCTTTGTACAAAAAGAGGGTGCTAATTGTGCCTGTCTCCCATGGTTGTTGTAAAGATTAGAGAGTTCATCTAAAGTGCTGAGCCCAGAACATGGCACATAATACATAACCCAGAATGTTATTTTAATAATGACTAACTACTGTTATTTCTGGTTTCATGATTAAGTCCATGGATCATCAACTGAGGATGTGAAATTTGTATCTGTACTGATTGCATTCCCTGAGGTCAGCCCTCTGTCATTTGGCTACTGTCTCCTACTTTCTCCTGACACAATAGTTAAATATGATGATCTCCTTTTAGCAAATGTACCTGGATCTCTTTTAAATCATGTTCTTTAGTAATAACTAAAAGTACATGTATGTCTTTCCACATGCAATTTGCCAGTAAGTAACCTACCCTTCTTTTACTTTACACTGATATGTGTGCATGCTTAGTCGTTCAGTTGTGTCTGACTCTTTGCAACCCCATGGACTGTAGCCTGCCAGGCTTCTCTGTCCATGGGATTCTCCAGGCAAGTATACTGGAGTGGGTTGCCATGCCCTCCTCCAGGGGATCATCCCAACCCAGGGATCAAACCCAGGTCTCCCACATTGCAGGTAGATTCTTTACCGTCTGAGCTACCAGGGAAGGCACTTTACACTGATATTTTATACTGATCTTTTTACATTGATACTTTATACTGATTTCTTTTGGTCTTGAAGGCAAGTGACTAGTGTTTTGTTTTCACAGTATATTGAAGAAACCCATCTCATAGCAAAACCCATAGCAGTGATTTAAATAAATATTTAACAACATTTATTGTCTGCTATGTGCTTGGCCCTGTTAGATCCTGGGGCACAGTGTCAGAAAGGCATAGCTCTGGCCTCAAATAGACTTGCAGTGATTAATTCCTAGAAATATGAGAAATTTGGTGTGCCTTCCAAAAGGTTGTGTATGCATGTATTTAAATAGGTCTTTAAGGCTGGTAAAAATAATTTCCAAGAGGCGATATAATCTTAGGACTATTTTAGAAGGCCACTTTACTTTTCCTCAATTGGTTCTAGTGGTTAAGAACCCACCTGCCAATTCAGGAGACGTAACAGACACAGGTTCGATCCCTGGGCTGGGAAGATTCCCTGGAGGAGGGCATGGCAACCCCACTCCAGTATTCTTGCCTGGAGAATCCCATGGAGAACAGTCTGGTGGGCTATAGTCCATAGGGTCGCACAGAGTTGGACACGACTGAAGCGACTTAGCACCCACCCAATATTTTTTTCTACTAGGTGACCAGGTCCTGCTGAAGAAAGTGGCCTAAACATGGGTTTGATGCCACCATAGACTCCTCTCCAGCCTTAGGTGGCTTCTTGGTGCTTCTTGGCCATCCTTGAATATCTCCCCCAGATTCTCTTTCTGTGCCCTCATTAGGACCAAAACCTTTCAGACTTTCTCAACTTACCTGACACCTCTCATCTGCTTCCTGACCATCCTTTTCAGAAGGTGACTTGGTTACTTACCTTAGGGTGAAAGTCTAGGTCTGAATGTAGAATTCCCTTAACTTCCTGCCACCACACTGAGATGTTAATTTGGGTTAAAACCTACCCTTTACCAGCTGGGTGTCTCTTTCTGCCCACGGCCAGTCCATTTGCTTCTTCCCAGGATACTATCCCCTCCCGCCTCTGACTTCTCTGTCTTCAACTGTTTGCTCTCTACTAGCTCCACCCTGTTAGTGTTTGAACTTACTCAAGACACTTCTGCCTTTAAAATGTTTAGAAAACAAAGCCCTTTTCAAGCATACATCTCTCAGATGCCATTCTCTCTTTGCAAAGAAGTTATTTGAACTTCATTCTGCACTCACTGTCTGCACCTCCTCACCCCTCCTCCACATTAATCCCACTCCAGTCTTACATCAGTGACTCCATGAAGGTCGTCGATGATTTCCTTTCTGTGAAATCCAATAGATATTTATCACTCCTCATTTTAGTTGACCTTCTTCCTTGACTACACCTGTCCTTCTGGAAATACTTGGGTTCTTAAGCAATCTAATTTTGAATCATATTTCAACATTCTGTCCTGATTTTTTTTTTCCATTTATTTTTATTAGTTGGAGGCTAATTACTTTACAATATTGTAGTGGGTTTTGTCATACATTGACATGAATCAGCCATGGAGTTACATGTATTCCCCATCCCGATCCCCCCTCCCACCTCCCTCTCCACCCGATTCCTCTGGGTCTTCCCAGTGCACCAGGCCCGAGCACTTGTCTCATGCATCCCACCTGGGCTGGTGATCTGTTTCACTATAGATAATATACATGTTTCGATGCTGTTCTCTTGAAACATCCCACCCTCGCCTTCTCCCACAGAGTCCAAAAGTCTGTTCTGTACATCTGTGTCTCTTTTTCTGTTTTGCATATAGGGTTATCTAATGATAACCATCTTTCTAAATTCCATATATATGTGTTAGTATGCTGTAATGTTTAAGACAGCAGTTTGAACCATCCCAACAGCTCTTTATTCCAATTCCAACTGTGATGAACCAAACATGCCGAGGTGGGCATATCTCTATGCTTGTTACTATATTTAAAAAAAAGATATGGTGGCAGAGCAGAGTGAAAGAAAGAGACTGGGAGAGGGAAAGAGAGACAGAGGGTGAGAGGTGATAGATGTTTTCAATATGCTTTGAGAAATGTTGGGCCAGATTTTGGGAGAAGAGGTTGCTGGGGATCTCTGGTTACATGGCGCTCAGACACTACTCTGGAAAAAATAAAACCCTGAGTATTGTTTTAACTCAAAAGAGAGACAAAGTGAGAGGGAATTCAAATAAGTTCACATGTGGGGCTTTGTAATAATAAGTGCAGAATCATGCCTGCCTGTTCTCACTGATTAGTCATAGATGTGGTTTCCATGGTGATTTCACAGCTAGGCAGAGCTCATCACCCTGCTCCTCCTATCTTCATTCTGGCTTACATTAAATGAGACAAAGCACTATCAAGAATAATTAACAAACATTTCAGTGCTTTAAGCTCTGATCCAGATTGTGGAAAACCACTGTCAAAAATATGTAACTTAGCTTACTATTCCTTACTTTGTATTCATCCAAGGAAATAGGGGTTTAGGTATTTTCCAAATTTCCAACTTCATATGGCTCAAGCTCAGCAGGCATGTTGGAAAACTTGTTTACTTCTGGAAGAAGGGAGAATACGATGGTAAGAGATGATATCTGGTTTGTGTTTCAGCAGCATTTCTGTTCTGGATACTACAAACTGTGTGTGTTCTCAGCATTACCTCAAAGGTAATGGAAAATTAGAATAGCACCTATTTGTATTTATCTAAAGTCACATAAGCGAAAAAAAGCTATATAAAGAATCGCTTAGGAAGATATATGTTCAAAGTGATTTCTAAGAGTTCATTTAATTTAGCTGTGCTTGACAGAAGATGGTTTTATCTTTTAATTATATACATTGGATAATTTTGGTCAAGCAGATTATGTGGTAGATAGATAGATAGGTTATGCTCACAGTTCTAAAAATAAGAATATTTTCACCTAAAATATTAAACAAAACATATTTGCTTTTACTGCACTATGTGATAGGGACTATTACTGTTTCTTAAAACAGATTGAAATAATTTTTAAAGAATTTTTCTTGGAGCCACTACAAAAGAAATTTTAAGGTCCCCAATGGAGGCCATAACATGTATTTGAATTTCCAATACATTCACTACTCAACTGGGAGTAAGTCTGGTAAAATATGTAACTTGGGCAATGGGTTAATAAAATGTATGTAGCAATAAAACAGGTAAAGTGATTTTCTTATATGACTCATAACTGGGCTCTGAAACGTACATTTTCCAAGCATTTTTCCGGCACTTGCAGACAAAATTAGGAAAAAGCAAACAACCAGAAAATAATATAGAATTATACTTGCTTCATAACGTTTTTCTTAACTTTTCTGTAAAAACGTCATGCTTTTACATGAAATACATTTTCTGTCTCAGTTTACACAGATGAGTATATGAAGTAACAGAGATCCTGCATTTCTGTTGAGTCTGTTTCAGTTTTTATTACCCTTATAGTTAAAGGAGCTCTTTCTATATTTGTGTGCAGTGTAAAAGGATGGAACTAAAAAAATCAGTGTGCAGGAATCTTATTTCTATAAAACATCTCAAAAATGGTTGTGAAATACATTCTTTTCACTTCAATGAGTTTGTGAAACTTGGTTGACTACATGTAATTCATCTGAGCTGCACAGAACTGCACTGGGTGGTGAAATATTGGTTTTAGCTTTTGGTTCCCACCATATTTTGTTTCACAAAGGAGTAAAGAATTTCTTCAAGTTCCTGTATTATATCCCCAAATGCACTGTCCATTTTTGCTACCCTTCCTTTAAAATGAAGATCTAATATCCATATTGACCTATTTTAGCCCACAAACTCTTTCACTCCCTGGTGATTGTGTGTTTTTTATATTTTATTTTAAGTCATAAAATTACAGAGACATAAAATGTTAGGCTTGTAAATGGTCACCAAAATTATCCAGTCCTGTCTTCATAATTTATTGATAAGAAAATACACAGAGACCTCAAAAGGCTAAGTAAAGAGATTTGACATGTTTGCTCTTTTTTTGTGACATTGTTCTTGAGTATCTGTCTAACTAGTCCACATTTTTATAAAATAAATGGTTATAATTTTTGAAAAATGTGACAATGTATGTTGAAATGAAATGCCTAGATGGATTTTTGCTCAGAGTCATTTTCTCCTGAGTGAAGGCTTGTACTTGGCTTTTTGCAAACACACTGGTAGAGTCTTATATTTAAACACTCGATCATCATCTTGTTAGCCTGATGGGTTTCCAGGCACCTCCCCAGCTAGAACGGAGTTGTATTATTAGCTCCTCCCTTGCTTCCAGAGTTTTGTAATTCAAGGTGGGCTGGGTAAGAGCACTCTTTCTTCTTCTGCCCTTGGGAAGATAACATCCTTTCCTTCATTGGTTTGCTGAAGGTTCCTTGCTTTATTTTCACTCCATCTGGGTGGCATTTCAGCTTCTTTGGCGTTCAATCATGTTACCAGGGTAAACTTCAAGAATGGCTCCTGTGTTTTCTGATCTTCTGCCATTATTTTCCCTGGCGAAAAACTACTGGTTGTATGCCACAGTGCTCATTTCCAATTTAACACCGCCTTAGAGGAAAGCTATTTTTACTTTTTCTAAATGTAGTATATCTTTGCTCTCTACTGCAGGATTTTAAATAAAGCTTAGTGAAAATAATTTTTCCTGACGTTTTCTATCCCTAATAGATTGCTCGAATTTTGTCTCATTAGCAAAATGAAATGAACAATATATTACTTAAGTCCAGAAGGAAGCATTTTGCTTATATGTATCTTTATACTATAAACAATCAAGAACTTGCATTCAATAATTTTCGACCAAAAGACCAACTTTCATGAGCAAGACACATCAATTCATAATACTTTGCAGAATTCCAATTATAAAGGCCATTTAAACAGAAACAATTGTGTAATTGTTTTGAAAAACTTACATCCTTTTAAAGCAGTTGATGCTTCCAATTATATTCCATTTTTCATGGACTATTATTATTTGTCTCTATAGAAACACAGTTAATGTATTCAATATGAACCCATTGTGTCCAAAATACTTCTATCAAATAATCCGATAATGTTTATACAACCAACAGAAGTTATTTTTATCAGATTTTCCTGACAATTTTGACTTGTGAGATTTCTAGTTATGACTTTAGTTTTGGATTACACTGTGTCTGGAATTAAATATTTATCTTAAAAGATTATTTTAATATTTAATTACCTGAACTTCTTTCAAATGTTTTTCCAGATAGCAAAAAAATAGTGAAGTTTCTTTATAGTAACATGTTACTCTAAAAATGTCTATATAGAATGTATTGCATCACATATACACAGAAAAATGATACATGTCATTATGATATGAAAATACACAAGATTGCAGATATATGAAATTTCACAAACTACCTGTACAACTAGAACAAAGATCAAGAAATAAAAAGGCACCATCATCTTAGAACCTCATGCATCTTTACTTCAATCTTTATTCTCCCCATCCTGAAAATTAGCCACTTCTCATAAAATTGACTAGTTTGTCTGCTTTTGTATATTGCAAATAGATTGAATAATTTTGTATGCACTATTTTTTGGGAGTAGGGGGCTCTAAGTCTTTCTTTAAATAATATTTTTTTGGTGAAATTCATTTGTGTTATTGCATGTAGTTGTAGATTATACATCCTCATTCTGTCTAGCATTCCACTAGGCACATATATCACAATCTGTTGATCTATTTTACTGTTGATTGATTTTGTGGTATTTTATCATTTTTGGCTATTGCAAAAATAGTGCTGTTGTGAACATTCTTGTACATGTCTTTTATGTCTCTTCTTGAACTCACTAATGCATTTCTTGTGAGAATATACTCAAGAGTTATATACTATGCATATGTTCAGAACTTTCTAAAATGGTCATAGGGCTTTGCACCCCCAGCAGTGTCTGAGTATATCAAGTCATTATCACCATTTGGTACTTTTCATCTTTTCATCTTTCCATCTTTCCATTCTGTGGGTATGTGATAAAATGTGTAATTTTAAAATTGTGTGTTTTTCTCTTTTAATCTGTATTTTGTTGGTGACTAATGACGTTGAGCACATTTTCCTACATTTATTGGCTATTTTGATATACTGTTTAACCAAATATTTTTAAAATATTTTGATTATTTTTAGATTTGGTTGTCTTTTTTTATATCAAGTTTTTCTAATATATTCTGGTTACAAATTTTTGCCAGATAAATGTACTATAAATCATTTCTTCCATACTTTTCATTCTCTTAATAGTGTCTCCAACAGGAATTCTTAATTTTATTGTAATTCCAAGCAAAATTTTTACCTGTATATATTTAGAACAAGTCCTTTGTCACACACGTGATTTGCAAAGCATGTCTTCCACATTCTTTATTTTTCTAATGGTATCTTTACTACAGTCATTTTTGATTGACACTTTTGAATCCTTTGTAAAAAAAAAAGTTGGGGTATAGTTGCTTACAATTTTGTGTTAGTTTCTGCTGTATAGCGATGTGAATCAGCTATATATACACATATATCCCACTCTTCATTTTCCTCTCAGTGATTCTTTTATGATCACCTTCCTTTCTTGTTTCACTCCCTTCCCTATTCTCAAAAAACATCTGGGAAACTTATGGACACCTAGGATGACTTTGTCTTATACCTCAACCACCTTTTCAGACCTGTCTCAGTTTCAAACAAGCTAAGTGAAAGAAACAGTATTTTCTGAAAGACAAATATTATTATCAATACAGTCTTATGCAACAGACCCTGCTTACTGTAAATTTTTCTTGACAAGATCTACAGACTGTGTTAGGAGGATGAAGAAAGAAAAGAACAGAGGAGGCTCTTAGAAGCAGTGTGTGTTTTCCTCAAAAGTCAGAACAATTGCCTGGTGATAATGAGACATATAAATCAGATTAGCTTTCCAAATGATTTGGATGTCACTCTGCAAAGTATGCATCTTCCCTGTAGCTCAGATAGTAAAGAATCTGCTAGCAATGCAGGAGACCTGGGTTCAATCCCTGGGTTGGGAAGATCCCCTGGAGAAGGTAATGACAAATCCACTCTGGTATTCTTGCCTGGAGAATCCCATGGACAGAAGATTCTGTAGCCCACAGAGGCGGGCTACAGTACATGGGGTCACAAAGAGTCAGACATGACTGAGTGACTAACACTACCACTATCCCCTCCTTCTTGGACTTCCCACCCACCACCCCAGCCCCACCCTTTTAGGTCATCACAGAGCACTAAGCTGAGTTCCCTGTGCTATACAACAGCTTCCCACTAGTTATCTATTTCACACATAGTAGTGTATATGTGGGCTTCCCTGGTGGCTCAGAGGTTAAAGCGCCTGCCTGCAATGCAGGAGACCTGGGTTCGATCCCTGGGTCGGGAAGATTCCCTGGAGAAGGAAATGGCAACCCACTTCAGTATTCTTATCTGGAGAATCCCATGGACAGAGGAGCCTGGTGTCAACTCCAATCTTCCAACTCATCCCACTACCTCTGTCGTGTCCACATGTCTGTTCTCTACATCTGTGTGTCTATTCCTGCCTGCAAATAGGTTCATCTGTGCCATTTTTCTAGATTCCACATGGGAAGAATACTCTTTGACATAAATCACAACAAAAATTTTTTTGACCCATCTCCTAGAGTAATGGAAATAAAAACAAAAAATAAACAAATGGGACCTAATTAAACTTAAAAGATTTTTCACAGCAAAGGAAACAATAAACAAGATGAAAAGACAACCCTCAGAATGGGAGAAAGTATTTGCAAATGAAACAAATGACAAGGGATTAAGCACCAAAATATACAAACAGTTCATGCAGTTCAATATTAAAAAACAAAGCACCCAATCCAAAAATGGGTTGAAGATCTAAATAGACATTTCTCCAGAGAAGACATACAGATGGTCAAGAGGCACATGAAAAGATGCTCAATATCACTAATTATTAGAGAAATGCAAATAAAAATTACAGTGTGATATCACCTCACCCCAGTCAGAATGGCCATCATCAAAAAATTTACAAACCATAAATGCTAGAGAGGATGTGGAGAAAAGGGATACCTACTGCACTGTTAGTAGGAATGTAAATTGATACAATCACTATGGAGGACAGTATGGAGGTTCCTTAAAAAACTAAAAATAGAACTACCATAGGACCCAGCAATCCCATTACTGGGCTTATACCCTGGGAAAGCCATGATTCAGAAAAACACATACACCCCAGGGTTCTTTGCAGCACTATTTATAGTAACCAGGACAAGGAAGCAACCTAAATATTCATCAACAGAGGAACAAAGAATATGTGGTACATGTATATAATGGAATACTATTCAGCCATAAAAGGGAACAAAATTGGGTCATTTGTAGAGATGTGGATGGAACTAGAGGCTGTCAGACAAAGTGAAGTAAGTCAGAAAGAGAAAAACAAATATTCTATATTAACACATATATGTGGAATCCTTTTAAAGAAAGTTTTGCTGATCCCAAGGTCACATATATATCATGTTTTCTTTAAAAGTCTACTGCTTTATCTTTCACATTTAGATATGCAGTAAATCTGGAATTGATTTTGGGTCTGCTGTGAGATAGAGGATCCTCTTTTAATTATTACTATTTAAGGGATACATGCCCTTTGCAGCTAAAGTTAAGAATACATATTAATTATGCTCTACCATCCAACAATACCATCACTGACACTAGTGTGTATCTTTCCACATACTTCTTTTGCTATCATTTCTTAGTTTTATTACTTAGTGATATTGTTGTAAAATTATTATTATTTTTTCCCTGTTATTTATGAACCAGAAATAAGATGTTTAGTTTTTTGTTTTTTGTTTTTCTCTTTCTTGGAACCTCTCCCTTATCCCCCATGACAAAAAACAAAACAAATCAAAAAAAGTTTGTCACTAGGATAATGTAACTACACATATTTAAGCTACACATGTTTACAGACTAACTTCTCAAGGAGACTTTTGAGTTCTCCTTTTGTGGCAATTTTCTTCCAGCAGTCATTTAGACACATTATCTTTAGTATAATTTAAGAGCCTACAGTTTGTTTTCTAGTATTTTATTCTGCTTGCATCTTTATTAATTTCTTCATTCTGTTTTCCTTTAATTTTAAAACAATATTTGAGTTACTTGCTAAATTAATTTTTCCTTTATTTTTTAATAAAGGAAATTTTAAAATTTATAAAATGAAATTTTATCTGAAATTTTAAAATTATAAAATGAATTTCTTTTGAGTCTTGTTTTACTTTATCCCTATGTTCAGCTTTTTATTATTGCTGATTTTCTAAAACAATCTTCTAGAAATCTTTAGTACATGTTTTCTATTTGACCTAAGAATTATTTTAAAACTCTCTCTAAAAGCACCTTTAATTTTCCTGCTTTTGTTATTTTTTTATTTTATTAGACTGTGATCAGAGAATGCTGTTGCTGTCAGAACTATTTTTATTTATTGGAATTTATGCATGTTACCTGCTTATACAAAAGTCATATTTCAAGATACAACTATTTTATTACTTATGTTATTTAGGTCTTCTCTATTCTCACTTATGTTCTTGCCCTCTGCTATGTCATGAACTGATGGATGTGTTTTAAAAACTCCTGAAATTAATCTGTTCTTTCTTGTATCTCCTTTTAATTCAATTTCTACTATGTGGTGATTGTTTCTATGCAATATGGTTTTATATTTAAAGTTGTGATGTATTTGTATTTTATTTTTCATCTTTGTTGTTCAGTTGCTTAGTTATGTCCAACTGTTTGCGACCCCATGGATTGCAGCATGTAAGGCTTCCCTGTCTTTCACTAGCTCCCGGAGCTTGCTCAAACTCATGTCCATTGAGTTGGTGATGCCACCAACCATCGCATTCTCTGTCGTCCCCTTCTCCTGCTGCCCTCAATTTTTCCCAGCATCAGGGTCTTTTCCAGTGAGTCAGCTCTTCGCATCAGGCGGCCCAAGTACTGGAGCTTCAGCTTCAGCATCAGTCCTTCCAATGAATATTCAGTGTTGATTTCCTTTAGGATTGACTGGTTTGATCTCCTTACAGTCCAAGAGACTCTCAAAGAGTCTTCTCCAACATCACAGTTCAAAATCATCTTACTCGATACAATTTTCATTTTGTTCTGTTACTCAACATTTGTTTCAGTTTAGCTTCAACTTAAAATTATTCAAAACTCTCATTCATTTTGCCATCATTTACCTATCCTCTCTTTGCATTTTGGATGCCAGAAAAATATTCTCTGAGTTCTTCTGTATTCAAAATTGTTTGTCTATTGTCTGTACTTAAAGGATAATTTGGGTGGATACAATCCTTGGCTCGCTTTTTTTTCCTCAAGTATGTATATTAAGGATATCATTCCACTGTCTTGAGATGTTGAATGTTACTGTGGAGAATGTGAATATAACCTATTTATTTTATTCTCATAAATAATATTTATTTTATCTGATTGGGTAAAAAAATTTCTTTTTGTTTTAAAGCCCAATAACTTCATTAGGAATTGTCTTGATGTTGATCGTTTTTTGTCATTTTCTTTATAGCCAGTGTGTCTTTCTAGATACATTGATTCAGGTGTTCTATTTCAACAAAAGGTCCCTTGAATCATGACTTTAACAACTTTTTTTCTGTTCTTTTTTTTTTTTTTTGTCTTCAGGGATGACTCAAAATACATGCATGTTGATTTCTAATACATATCTTTTTATCTTTTCCTCCCTAATCTATCTATTATTCTTTCCTTCTTTTCTTTCCTGCCACAATTTCCATTTCAACATGGTCACTTCCCTCAATTTTCTCTTAAACTGTTTTCAGTTTTGTTTCAGTTGTGATTCTCCCCCCACTTCTTTTCTAAGTTTTGCTAGAATATATTTGATTTCTTCCTTTTATCTTTCTATACTGTCCCTGATTTCCTGTATTTCTCAAATCCTGTAGATTTGAGGTCTAATTTCAAAAGAAAACTCTTCATTGTTTTATACTTAATTCTAAAATATTTGGTCACAATTTCTATCTGCTCCATAATCAGGTTTCTCTGACATTCTTTTTTCCAGTGGTAGGTAAATTTTGATCCTCTTTCCCAGCTTGCTTCTTAGAGTATATTTGCATTTATTGTGGGCAATCCTTACAAAGAAAAGCCATCTTTGAGCTAACTGAATTTTTTGGACTAGCTCAGCTACTTACTTGTTGGGGTTGAGAGGTGCAGTAGCTTTCCAGTTACTTTCTTTCTGTCTCATCACAAAGCTTCCTATAGCTCTGGCTTCCTTTTTATTGTCTGCATAGCCCGGTTCCTCTGCTTGTCTTCATAAAACATGGTCTAGGAGAACTCCTGCTGATGAACCTGCTCACATACTCAACTTTCAGTGTTTCACACAAAGTCTATAACTTTCAAAAAACAGGGCGAATACTCATCTTGAGAAAGTGTATTTTCCCCTCATATTACTTGATATCAGTGCCTGCCAAGCCTTCTTTTTCCTTTGTGAATGTGTTATTTATTCCTTTTCTTTATTTATTTGTTTGTAGTAACTGTTCTATAAGCTTGGAGTTACCATTATCCTTTTTTTTATTTTTTTATTTTTTTTATTAGTTGGAGGCTAATTACTTCACAACATTTCAGTGGGTTTTGTCATACATTGATATGAATCAGCCATAGATTTACACTTATTCCCCATCCCGATCCCTCCTCCCACCTCCCTCTCCACCCGATTCCTCTGGGTCTTCCCAGTGCACCAGGCCCGGACGCACTTGTCTCATGCATCCCATCCTGACGGCTGGTGAATCTGTTTCACCCATTAGATAGTATTACATGCTGTTCTTTTGGAACATCCCACCCTCACCTTCTCCCACAGAGTTCAAAAGTCTGTTCTGTATTTCTGTGTCTCTTTTTCTGTTTTGCATATAGGGTTATCGTTACCATCTTTCTAAATTCCATATATATGTGTTAGTATGCTGTAATGTTCTTTATCTTTCTGGCTTACTTCACTCTGTATAAGGGCTCCAGTTTCATCCATCTCTTTTTAATGGCTGAGTAATATTCCATGGTGTATATGTACCACAGCTTCCTTATCCATTCACCTGCTGATGGGCATCTAGGTTTGCTTCCATGTCCTGGCTATTATAAACAGTGCTGCGATGAGCATTGGGGCGCACGTGTCTCTTTCAGATCTGGTTTCCTCAGTGTATATGCCCAGAGTGGTATTGCTGGG